>NC_064629.1:629149744-629749744 GCF_023864275.1 Schistocerca cancellata
TTTTTATTGGGAATGTTCTGTTTGTCTGTCGCTGACATAAGAACAATCTCACCACTGTTTTTCATTCCCTTTTCCTTTCTTTGTTTCTCTTCTGCTCTCATTCCTCTGCTTCGGTGTTTGAGGTTCCTCTTTTTCTTCTTCCTCTCTGTGAGCTCCTAAAGGCCAACCCATACGTCTGACGCATAACAGGTGACTGGGTAACATGTAATTTCCAGTCCCAGGTTGACAGGTAGGGTTCACACGTCCCCCCTGGTACACACCAGACCCAGGGGTGATTGCCTGTGCTGCTATCTTCCCAAATTGCTGATTGGTCCCTTTGTCAAGTGTTCGGGAGGTGTGATCTGAGGTTTGAACTATTGCCTAAGGCGGGTGTGCCCCCTTGTGAAGGGGGCCCCCAGTTGGTAGGAACTTGCCATCAGAGACATTGGCAATCATGGGGGATTTTCTTGCAATGTTCCAGTCATCTTCACAATCAACGTCTACGAAACATAAATGGACTGAGGGTAACAATTGAAAGATCCTTCCAGCTGCACTACGGTTCCTCGTAGTCTCACGTATTGAAGATGGTCAGTCCTTCGCAACGGTTAATCTGTTTATTATTCAGAAAGACGTTGAAGCATTGCCAGCCCTGTGAAGTCCTGCTCTCGTTTACAGACTGTTCTCATTTATGGAGTGGCACTTTGCTTTTGGAGACTGCTTCTGATTCTCAAGCACAACAACTCCTTGCCACCTCGCTTCTTCACAGCTATACTGTTCATGTCGAGGACCATAGAACTGTGAATTCTTCCCATGATGTTATTTACACTAGGCTGTACAATGGTCTGACTGAGGCCGAAATCCGATCTTACTCTCTGATCAGGGTGTCATTGCCGACCATCAGGTGATGAAAAAGGTAAATTCCTCCTTAGTGCCTACCTGCACTCTTTTTTTCTCACCTTTGATAGAGTGGTGCTTGCGTGCAAGGTCAAAGCAGGCTATAAAATTATCACAGTCCGACTTTACATTCTGAACCTGATGTGCTACTACGAATGTCATCATTTCAACCACACTAGAATGTCTTGTTGACACCCAGCAAAATATGTAACCTGTGGTAGGGATGCACATGAGGGTGATTGTCCGCCTCCTCCTCCCCACTGTATCAACTGCAATGGCGGCCGTGCTGCCTCCTCTCGGGATTGTCCCATATCTTGATGAGTGAACTGTCCAGGAGATCCAAGTAAAGGAAAAAGTGCCTTACCCAATTGCTCACAAGTTATTGGCTAGTCGCAAATCCTGCTTTCTCCCGTGTGGCACTTAAAGTTCTGTTCTTGTTACCACTCGCTCCATGAAGGACATGGCTGTGCAGACATGCGACCTCAAATTCAGCTCTGAGGTTGTGACATTACCCAGTGTCAAGGTAGCATTGACATCCCTCCATCCAGCTGTGCAGTAAGCCATCAAACTCTCAAGTCAAGGAGCGAAGCCACCAGCTACACAATCGGTAGGGCGGAAAGTACAGATGGAGTACTCCCGTGTAGACTTCCTACGTCCCTCCAGCCAAAACAACACCTGAGCCTTCCTGTGCTAACCTGAAAGGCTCGAAGAAGTCCAGTGAAGGCAAACAGTCTTCTCCTTCACCGACTCGAAGATCTTCATCAACAGTGTTGCCACATGATACCCTCCGTGCCGCCGGTGCGCATCATCAGCCGTTTTTCTGCATTGGACTCCACAGACTGACAGCACAAGCAAGCTAATGCTTCTGCGGACCTCATGGACCAGGATCCTCCTATTTCTGTGCCCTGTAGCAGAATCTTTGCAGGCTGGCACTCGGCAACTGCCGAGGTGACACCCCTTCATTTCTTCCTCATCATGACTCTCCTCCAATGGAACGTTCGCGGCCTTCGACCCCACAAATAGGATTTACAACTGCTTTTAGCATTGCTATGTCCCCTTGTACTCCGCCTTCAGGAAACAAAATTGCGTCCTCATGACCGCACTGAGCTTTCGCATTTCTTCCCAGTTCGTTTTGACCTTCCCCATGAGGTCGGCATTCCATCTCACAGAGGCATCATACTGCTCATACGGGATGATGTTCAATCTCAACCCATCTCCCTGACTACCCATATTCAGACTGTTGCAGCTCGCCTTTTCCTTATTCACTTGACTTTTTCACTCTGTACCATTTACATCCCTCTGTCATATGATAGCACCAGAACAGACTTCCTCCAGCTCATTGGGTGGCTACCTTCCCCATTACTGCTTTTCGGTGACTTCAATGGGCATCATCCCCTTCGGGGTTCTCCCAGAACCTGTCAGAGCGGTGCCCTCTTGGCTGATCTTCTTAATCAGCTCAATCTCTTCTGCTTTAACACTAGAGCACCCACATTTCTTTCCAACTCCTTGCACACTTATTCTCATTTGGACCTATCCTTCTGCACTGCCTAGGTTTCCCATCGCCTTGAGTGGTCCATTCTTTCTGACACATACTCGAGCAACCATTTCCCATGTGCTATCCATTTGCTGAGTCCTACCCTATATGGGTGCACACCCAAATGGCAGCTTGCTAAGGCTGACTAGCAGCTTTACCCCTCCCTAGCGACCTTCGAAGAACAATATTTCCCCAGTTGTGATGCACAGGTGGAATATCTCACAAATGTTATCCTTACTGCTGCAGAACATTCCATTCCTTGCACTTCCTCTTTACCACCCCATGTCCCAGTCCCTTGGAGAACTGAGGCATGCCATGACACAGTTCGCGTGCGGAGATGTGCTCTCCATGTTTTTAATCTTCATTCTATGATGGCACACTGCATTCATTATAAACAGGTGCATGCTAAGTGTCGTCACATTATTCGGGATAGCAAAAAAGCTAGCTGGACTTCATTCACTAGTTCTTTTAACAGTTCCACACCTTCCTTTGTCATTTGAGCCATCCTCCGATGGCTCTCTGGGACCAAGATCCATTTGCCAATATGTGGCCTGACAGTAGCAGACAATGTCATTGTGGACACTATTGCTATCTCCAACATCTTGGCCACCATTTTGCGGAAATTTTGAGCTCCTCCCACTATCACCCTGCCTTCCTTCGCTGGAAACAAGTGGAGGAGGCTCGGGTGGTACCCTTATCTTCTCAGAATCATGAGTGCTACAATGCCGGCTTTACTATGAAGGAGCTAGATCATGCTCTCAGTTAATCTCGATCCTCCGCCCCAGGGCCAGACGATGTCCATACTCAGATGATGCAGCACCTTCTCTTGTGGGCAAGCACTTTCTGCTTAATACGTACAAGTGCGTCTGGGCAGAGGGCACATTTCCTGGACATTGGCGTGAAGCCACTGCCATACCCATACCTAAACTCGGTAAGGAAAAAAGCCTTCCTTGTAACTACTGCCCCATCTCTCCCACCAGCTGTGTTTGCAAGGTGATGGAACATATGATTCATGCCCAGCTGGTATGGTGGCTCAAGTCTCGCAATTTACTAATGACTGTACAGTGTGGATTTCGAGTGCGCTGTTCTGCAGTTGACCATCTCGTTACTTTGTCCATCCATGTCATGAATGGTTTTCTGCAGAAATCCCAGACTGTAGCCATGTTTTTCGATTTGGAGAAGGCCTACGACACCTGCTGGAGAACCGGTATCCTCTGTACTCTTTACACGTAGGCTTCTGTGGCCATCTGGCCGGCTTCCTTCAAGAATTTTTAAAAGACCTGGTTTTCAAGGTGCATGTGGGTTCTGCCTGTACCCAGGAAACCGGTGTGTCTCAGTGTTCCGTCCTGAGCGTTGTCCTACTTTCTATTGCCATTAACCCTGTAATGGCCTGTCTCCCGCTGGGCATCTCTGCTTCCCTTTTTGTTGATGATTTTGCCATCTGTGGCAGTTCTCCACAGAACCCGGACCTGTCTCACTAAGTGACGTCTTCAGCGATGTCGTGATCGTCTTTACTCCTGGAGCATCGACAATGGCTTTCATTTTTCCACTGACAAAACCGTCTGTATGAATTTCTGGTGGCTCTTGGTCCTCCCATTTGTCTTGCCTGGCAGCCCGCTGTATGCGGTCCCTCAATGTCTTACGTGCCGTCAGTGGTACTTCAAGGGGTGGCGATCAAACCACCCTCCTCCATTTGTACCAGTCCCTTATCTCTTCGAAACTAGACTATGGGTGCTTTGTTTATGTGCGTGCTCGTCTATTCCTCATACACCATCTCAACACTATCCACCATTGTGGCATCCGTTTGGCTACTAGTGCCTTTTACGCTAGTGCAGTTGAGAGTCTGTATGCTGAAGCTGCTCAACTACCACTGTCCTATCGCCATGACTTTCTCCTCAGCAGGTATGCATGCCGTTTGTCTGCCATGCATGGCCACCCATCCCCTGCCTCCTTCTTCGATGATTCCTGTGATCACCAGTATGGGGTATATGTCCCTCTTCTCTGTTACCTCCTGTAGTCTGCTTTTGGCACTTGCTCTGGCGGCTTAGATTCACACTACCTGCAACTTTTCCAGTGGGTGTGAACCCTTCATCTCCTTGGCTTTGTGAAGCAGCCTGTGTTAACCATGGCTTTTGTTCGCTTCCTAAGGACACTACTCCAGCCTCGGTCTGTCGCCTTTAGTTTCATGTCCTTCGCATGGAACTTCACAATAGTTACTTTGTGTACACTGATGGCTCTCAGACTGACCGTGGTGTCGGATGTCCCTTCATCATTGGTGCCTATGTCTTTTGATATCGGCTTCTGGTTTACTGCTCAGTGTTTACAGCTGAGCTCTTTACCCTGTACCAGGCCATCAAGTACATCTGGCGACACAGACTTTTCAGTTGTGTCCTCTGCTCTCAGCGCCTTTCAAAGTCTATGTGTGCTGTACACAGCTTATCCTGTAGTGCAATGGGTCAAGGAAAACTGTCACTTTCTCACTCTTGATGGAGCCACTGTGATGTTTATGTGGGTTCCTGGTCATGTCAGTGTGCCAGGAAACGAGGCTGCTGACATTGCTGCCAAAGCTACAGTCCTCATACCTCAGCCCACTAGTTCCTATATTCTCTCCAATGATCTCTGTCTGTCAGGAGGTGGTGTCCCTTTGGCATTGCCATTGGTCCTCCTGTCATGAGAATAAGCTCAGGATTATTAAGCATCTCCCAGCAACTTGGACAACCTCCTCTTGGCCCTCCCGCTAGGAGGTCATTTGAACTAGGTTGCAAATTGGGCACTGCCTTTTTAGCCATCGTCATTTGATAAGTGGCCCTCCCCCACAACTTTGTACACATTGTGCTCAAGTTTTAACTGCCCACCACTTTCTGACGGATTGCTCATTTTTTAACCGTTTATGTTCCTGCTTGGATTTGCTGTCTGAGTTATCGGGCATTTTAGCAAATGATGCATGGTCTGTTGACCGCAATTTACTTTTTATCTGTTGAAGCAATATGGTGAAGACCATTTAATTTTTACTTTTGGACCTCGCGTTTCTGTATGGTGTCATTTGTAGCCCTTTCTCCATGTTCTTGTTTTTAGCTGTCTTCTCATATGTCAACTGGGATTGACATATAGTCACTGTGAAACTTATTTCTGTCTTCATGTTCTATAGTTTTGACTCAGGCACGTATGACCCCAGTTGTTTATGAACCCTAAAACGAAACAAACAAACCAACTTTGTCCGTCATGTCCATAGGGGGCCAAAGGACAATGGGTTGGTACTGGGATCTTCATCTTGATCTTTGAGGGTGATTTGTTGCCTGAAAAAGTCAAGCTGGTCGTATACCGATGTGATGTGACACCTCATGTCCCCCACACCCACATGCGGTGCCTCAAATGTATGAAATTTGGGCATGTCTTCACATTGCAACACCAGCCTAGTCTGTGGGAATTGTAGACAACCGTTGCACATGAACATTCCTTGTGGTTCTCTCCCCTGTCTGCATCAGCTGTGGAGAGCACCATTCTCCCTGCTCACCAGACTGCACTGCCTTTCAGAGACAGAGAGTGAGAGTGAGAGTGAGAGTGAGAGTGAGAGTGAGAGAGAGAGAGAGAGAGAGAGAGAGAGAAATACAGGACAGACTGACATACATAGAGGTCAAGAAAAAGTACGAGCATCTATTTCCTGCACGCTTGAAAATATGTGCTATGGCTATGACTACGTCACCCTCTCTGCCGATGGTACTTCTCCCCGTTATGCATCCTACAGCGAGCCCTCAGGGTCTCTCGACCATGCGTGCCCCCGTGATGGTTGGGGGCTCTCCTCCTGCTGCTTCCCCCACATCTACTTTGGGAGCAATGGCTCCCCACCCACCGGGGACACTGATGCACATCCCCCAGCCAGAGACGCATCACCCTCGTCCAGCTTCTCACACTGGGAAGGGGTACCTTGCTGTTTTCACTGACCCAAATGCCATCGCCAAACATTTTGCTCTGCATTATGCTTGAGCCTCTGTGTCTGAGAACTGTCAACCTGCCTTTCATGGCCTTAAACAGCAGATGGATCAATTTTCACTTATCTTTCACTATATGTTACCTGGAGCCCTGTAATGATCCATTCAGTGAGTGGGAATTCTTTGGTGCCCTAACTCCTTGCCCTGATACCGCCCCAGGGCCAGGCCACATCCACAACCAAATGCTCAAACACAATTCAGTCGATTGTCAGTATCATCTCCTTACCATCTTCAACCATATGTGGAGTTATGGTGAGTTCATCTCGGTGGCAAGAAAGCACCATCAGTCCAGTACTGAAACTGGGTAAGAAGCAGAGATATTGCTGAATTAGTCTCACCAATGTTCTGCAAGTTGCTCAAATGTCTGGTGAGCCAGTGACTGTATTAGCTCCTCGAGTCTCGGGGCCTTCTGGCTCCATCCTAAGGTGGTTCTTACCAAGGCTGTTCCACTGCTGATAATTTGATTTGCGTGGGGTCTGCCATCCGGACAGCTTAGATTACCAACGTATCGCTGTATTCTTCGACCTACAAAAGATTTATGACATCACATGGTAACATTACATCCTTGCTACCTTACATGAGTAGAGTCTCGGGAGTCCGTGTCAGATTTTTGTCCAGAACTTCTTGCCACACCACACTTTCTGGGTTCCATTTGGTGCTTTCCACAGTGCCCCCCCATATCCAAGAGAATCGCGTCCTGCAGGGCTCTGCATTAAGGATCCTCCTCTTTATATGGGCCATCAGTGGTCTAGCAGCAGCTGTGCAGTCTTCAGTATCACCCTCCTTGTATACCAACAATTTTTTGTTTTTATTATTGCTCCTCTAGTGTGGGTGTTGCTGGATGCCGACTGCAGGGCACCATTTGAAAGGGCGCAGTTGTGGACTCTCACCCACGGCTTCCAGTTTTCAGCCACCAAGACTCACGTCATGCTATTCTGTTGCCGTTGTACTGTTCATCCTCTATCAGAACTCTACCTCAACAACCAATTACTCAATGTGGTGGAGACATACTGTTTTTTGGGACTGGTCTTCAATGCTTAGCTGATGTGGTTTCCTCATTTTCCCCATCGTCGCCAGCTTAAGCGAAGGTGCTGGCTACAACTTAATACACTTCGCTGCCTCAGTAACACCAGCTGGGGTGCAGACTGCACTACTCTTCTGCTGCTTTACAAAGCCTGATCCTGTCCCATCTTGGTTATGGAAGTTTGATGTATGGTTTGGCATCACACTGAGCATCGCAGTGACTGGACCCATACACCATTGTGGGTCTGACTTGCAACAGAAGCCTTTCGAACTAGCACTGTGAACAGCCTACTTGCAGAGGCTGGGGTCCCTCCAGTATGCATCAGGCACCAACAACAGCTACTCTGTTTTGCTGTACATGTTCACAGCTCCCCTAAGCATCCAAACAACTCTGTCCTTTTTCCTAGTAGAGAGATCCACCTCCCACTACAGAAACCCAGAACTGGGATCACAGTTGCTGTTAGACTAGTGTCTCTGCTCTGAATTCCAACTTCTCTCAGTGTCACCTCTTGTCAGAGAGCAGTTGCATATGCCCCCATGTTGTGTACTCCGATCTCGGATCTGTCTCGATGTATCCTTTGGACCAAAATATTCAGTTAAGCCTATGATGTTCACCTGTTCCTGGCTGTCTTTGAGGCTTTTCCGGGTTTGGAATTTGTATGCACTGACACCTCATTGGTTGATGGGTGATTCGATTTTGCGTACACACATGCAAGGCGCAGTGAACTACGCTTTCTGCCAAATGGATGCAGTGTCTTCAGTGTCTTCAGTGCTGTATTAGTGACCATCAAATGAACCCTTAGCTATGCTCGTTCTTGCACTGGAAAGATGCTTGTGATCTGCAGCAACTCACTGAACAGCCTTCAGGCTATAGACTAGTTCAACCTTTGTCACCCATTAGTCATGACTATCCAGGATCTTCTTTCTGGCCTCCATCAAACTGGACGGTCTTCAGCTGCATTCTGGGCTTTGTTTAAACCCCTGGACATGTTGGGATAGCAGAGAATGAACATTCCAAGCACTTGGCAAAGTTGGCCACCAGGATGCCGATTTTGTAAATGAGTGTCCCAGAACAGTCAACTCTGCGCCATAAATTGTTGGCAGTCTGGAACTCACAATGATCCGCCTTGGACTTATCAAACAAACTAAGGGCTATAAAAGAGACCATGACCACGTGGCAGTGTTCTCTCACTTCTTGCTGGGAATCCACTGGCTATGTGTGGACCACACTTGGCTGACCCATGGCCACAGTCTCTGACATGATAACCCACCTTATTGCCGATGTTGTGCCCATCTGAAGGTGGCCCACATCCTACTAGACTGTCCAGATCTGGCTGCTTTGCAGTGATGTCTTATCCTTCCTGACGCGCTACCTCCAGTGCTAGCAGACGACACCAAGGCCACTGACCTGGTTTTACATTTCACCTGTGAAGATGGTTTCTACTTCTAGCTGTGAGGAGGGGCACTTTAATCTCATTGACTACCTGAGGGGTTGGAGGGGCACACCTCGCCTGCTCTTGCCGAGGGGACCCATGCCACGGCGGCCCTTGCCCGGCAGTCTCGCCTAGCCTCTACCCTACCCACCTCTTTATTCTCCTTATTCTTTTATGTTTACCATTTTAATGTTTTATCATTCTTCAAATTTTATCATTTTGTCTGTGCTTCTTGTTTACTTGGGGTAACAGATGGTGAGAGGGTGTTGGTGGTATGCAGAGGGTGTCTCTCCCATTGCCTACCATGCTCCAGGGCCTTCAGCTGCATTCTGGGCTGAGTGACTCATCCACCTTACCCGCTCTCACTCCCATCCTACTTCTCCTTGATTTTATGTGTCTTAATGTATCTTGTTTACAATTGGGCTTTGTATCCTCCTCCTGAGGATTATTCCTGGTTCGATACATATAGGATGAAGGTACTGATGACCTTGCAGTTTATTCCCTTTAACTCCAACAGCCAGCCAACCAACCAATAGAGGCTGATGAAGCAGTTTATTTTGTGAATATTCTTGTTCCACGTACAGTCATAGATAACACAGAAATCCATTTCAGCCCTCAGATAGAGGAGTTTTGTTCAATACTGAATGACCACTTCAATTAAATGCAAAATAGGCTGTGTGTGCTGGAAGGTATTTGTGTTGCTTTTTATTTTACAAAAACACAGCAGAATTTTTCCCCTCCCAAAGATATTTAAAATAAAGTTCCTGGTTCTTCAACCTTATGCCAAATTAACATGTGAGATATATTACAAGTGTGCTACTGCTACTCATTTCTACAGAGATACATCCTGGTTAACACAATAATCTTAACTCAAGTCAGGTCTCCACCCCACATCTTCCCTCAGATATATCTTTCTTAGGTCAACACCGCTTGTGATACCTAATTCTTTCATTGTACACTACTTTTAGTCCCTCCTTACACCACAAGATTTATTCTAAGTTCTTTGTTGCAAGCATTCAACTTTGAAATAACTTACAACTTGTTTACCCAGTTTCAAAATTAAGCTAATGTATTATTTCTTTGATAATCATAGTTCTCCATTGTCTACATTGAGCCTATTCAAACCACAATCTGCAATATCAATATTGGTACCCAAAATCTTATACACACTGTAACTCTCTGCATATATATATATATATATATATATATATATATATATATATATATATATATATATATATATAAATAATAGAGGGAAACATTCCACGTGGGAAAAATATATTTAAAAAGAAAGATGATGAGACTTACCCAACAAAAGCGCTGGCAGGTCGATAGACACACAAATAAACACAAACATACACACAAAACTCAAGCTTTCGCAACAAACTGTTGCCTCATCAGGAAAGAGGGAAGGAGAGGGAAAGACGAAAGGATATGGGTTTTAAGGGAGAGGGTAAGGAGTCATTCCAATCCCGGGAGCGGAAAGACTTACCTTAGGGGGAAAAAAGGACAGGTGTACACTCGCACACACACACATATCCATCCATACATACAAGACACAAGCAGACATTTGTAAAGGCAAAGAGTTTGAGCAGAGATGTCAGTCGGGACGGAAGTATAGAGGCAAAGATGATGTTGAAAGACAGGTGAGGTATGAGCGGCGGCAGATTGAAATTAGGAATTAGCGGAGATTGAGGCCTGGCGGATAGCGAGAAGAGAGGATATGCTGAAGGGCAAGTTCCCATCTCCGGAGTTCTGACAGGTTGGTGTTAGTGGGAAGTATCCAGATAACCCGGACGGTGTAACACTGTGCCAAGATGTGCTGGCCGTGCACCAAGGCATGTTTAGCCACAGGGTGATCCTCATTACCAACAAACACTGTCTGCCTGTGTCCATTCATGCGAATGGACAGTTTGTTGCTGGTCATTCCCACATAGAACGCTTCACAGTGTAGGCAGGTCAGTTGGTAAATCACGTGGGTGCTTTCACACGTGGCTCTGCCTTTGATCGTGTACACCTTCCGGGTTACAGGACTGGAATACCCCTGTAACCGCCCCCGGTGTAAAACCTGTCCCATGCACCCTCCCACCACCACCTATTCCAGTCCTGTAACCCGGAAGGTGTACACGATCAAAGGCAGAGCCACGTGTGAAAGCACCCACGTGATTTACCAACTGACCTGCCTACACTGTGAAGCGTTCTATGTGGGAATGACCAGCAACAAACTGTCCATTCGCATGAATGGACACAGGCAGACAGTGTTTGTTGGTAATGAGGATCACCCTGTGGCTAAACATGCCTTGGTGCACGGCCAGCACATCTTGGCACAGTGTTACACCGTCCGGGTTATCTGGATACTTCCCACTAACACCAACCTGTCAGAACTCCGGAGATGGGAACTTGCCCTTCAGCATATCCTCTCTTCTCGCTATCCGCCAGGCCTCAATCTCCGCTAATTCCTAATTTCAATCTGCCGCCGCTCATACCTCACCTGTCTTTCAACATCATCTTTGCCTCTATACTTCCGTCCCGACTGACATCTCTGCTCAAACTCTTTGCCTTTACAAATGTCTGCTTGTGTCTTGTATGTATGGATGGATATGTGTGTGTGTGCGAGTGTATACCTGTCTTTTTTTCCCCCTAAGGTAAGTCTTTCCGCTCCCGGGATTGGAATGACTCCTTACCCTCTCCCTTAAAACCCATATCCTTTCGTCTTTCCCTCTCCTTCCCTCTTTCCTGATGAGGCAACAGTTTGTTGCGAAAGCTTGAGTTTTGTGTGTATGTTTGTGTTTATTTGTGTGTCTATCGACCTGCCAGCGCTATATATATATATATATATAATATATATATATATATATATATATATATATAAGTTCTTTGTTGCAAGCATTCAACTTTGAAATAACTTACAACTTGTTTACCCAGTTTCAAAATTAAGCTAATGTATTATTTCTTTGATAATCATAGTTCTCCATTGTCTACATTGAGCCTATTCAAACCACAATCTGCAATATCAATATTGGTACCCAAAATCTTATACACACTGTAACTCTCTGCATATATATATATATATATATATATATATATATATATATATATAATAGAGGGAAACATTCCACGTGGGAAAAATATATTTAAAAAGAAAGATGATGAGACTTACCCAACAAAAGCGCTGGCAGGTCGATAGACACACAAATAAACACAAACATACACACAAAACTCAAGCTTTCGCAATATATATATATATATATATATATATATATATATATATATATATATATATATATATATATATATAAAAAGAAAGATGATGAGACTTACCCAACAAAAGCGCTGGCAGGTCGATAGACACACAAATAAACACAAACATACACACAAAACTCTAGCTTTCGCAACCAACGGTTGCCTCGTCAGGAAAGAGGGAAGGAGAAGGAAAGACAAAAGGATTGGGTTTTAAGGGAGAGGGTAAGGAGTCATTCCAATCCCGGGAGCGGAAAGACTTACCTTAGGGGGAAAAAAGGACAGGTTTACCCAATCCTTTTGTCTTTCCTTCTCCTTCCCTCTTTCCTGACGAGGCAACCGTTGGTTGCGAAAGCTAGAGTTTTGTGTGTATGTTTGTGTTTATTTGTGTGTCTATCGACCTGCCAGCGCTTTTGTTGGGTAAGTCTCATCATCTTTCTTTTTAAATATATTTTTCCCACGTGGAATGTTTCCCTCTATTATATATATATATATATATCTCCCCCTCTCCCTACCCCTTTATTTTTTTATGGTAAAAACGTGTGTTTATGCTGCAAAAAGTAAAATTGTCAGGTCCAGTGTAAGAGATACCCTTGAATGCTCTCATCTAGCAAGGCTAAACAACCTAATAAAAAAATATCTAAAAAGTCAATGGAACAATTTCTTAAAGAAAGTAAAATAGTAAGTACATTTCAGAGTGCTATCTACTGATATTAGCCACATACTCATGAAAAGTATTGGTTCATTGTTATAGTACTATTAGGAATACACACATCTGAAACTTTCTGCTATGTAAATTTTATGTTATTAGACATTTCATTGAGGTCTGATTTTGGTGATCCTCAAAATTACCATTTTAACCTATGAAGTCATGTATTATAATTAAAATGTGTAACTTTTAAATTTATTAATAAAATATAGGGACCGTCATGTCTCTGGAAATATTCTGAGTTCATGGCTGACCCTGTGTATTCTCTATTTGCAGGAGAGTGCATTAGATGTGGTGAACATTCCCCTCCCTGATGGCTGGATAGAAAGCTATGATGAGCAGCTGGATCTCCCTTGTTACATCCATGAGAAGTCAGGCGAGAAGGTATTTATGACAAATAGCTTAAGAACTCCCTCTTTGATTTATGAGACACATTTTGTATTAATTTTTAGTTAAACTGTGATGCAATTCTATGAAGTTTGTGTCTGTTGAACTGCTCTAAAATGTCTGGTTAGAGTCAAGCCGCAAAGCTTTTGTGTTCAGTTTGTAGAGAATGTGCTGAAGAGGCAAGAAGACCACCTTAATCTCTCTAATTTGTTCGTGTGTGGGGGGGGGGGGGAGGGGGGTGGAAGGAGGGAGACACAAACCTGTGTGTGCGCTGTTTGGTTTGCACACAGTTGTTTTTCAGGTCTATTTTTCTTTGAAAGCAGACTGCTTTTGGTTAGTCTTACTGTTACTCTGTGACAAAAGTATTAAATGCAAACTGATATCTGTAAACATTCATTTTATTAATACTGTGCTATGCATTTTGAGTTTTAAACAATTTTCTTCACATGGTAAATAGTATCTACAGTATTCATAATGGCATGTGGGTAATGTTTGTTTCGTGTCATAGCAGGACATGCTAAAATTATTTAGTAATTCTGTGAACTCATTGAAATTACTGTCAAATTGTTTTGATCTTATCAATATTAGTTATTACAATGGCGTAGGAGAACCTCAGGATGATAGGATACGGACACAAACGGTGATGAGCCTAGAGTAGTTCCAATACCAGAATTACAGGTAAACAGTAGAGGAGCTGTCCAAAAGAAGAAAAGTCCGTAACAAGGATCTGATAATTGCTGTAGTGAGAAGATGTAGGTAGCATTTCCTTTAAACCCAAAACTGGCTGTTAGCTGCAAAGTACTCCCCACCTCTTTGTATGCATATCACCAGTAGAGGCATTACCCACAAGACATGATGAGAGCAGCTGTTATGGTCACGTTCAGTTGTTGTGTGCAAATAGCTGCTAGATCTGTATCGCTATTTGACAGGGGTACCAATTTCATTTTCCTTTTACTGTACCATAAAGATGGAAATAGTCAGAAATCATGACTGTCAATGACAATGACAACGAGGATGAGGAGCTGCTGCTGCTGCTGCTGCTGAGGTTCTCACCAGAGGGTCCTGCAGGGAAAGTAACCTGCAACAAATGTGAAGGGCACCAGAGCTACAGGCAGGGGTTGAAGTGAAGGCAATGGCTGTGTTCCCATTGAGGTCCAAACCAGCTGTCATATGTCATTGTAGTAGAGAGGGTGTTGGTGGTTGGCAGTAGTAACTAAGTTCAAAGTCATACTTGTATTCTGCGGCAAATCTAGCAATGGGAAGATACAGCAAGTGTGTACCTGTAATCCTGACATGCTGCTGGATGTGACACAAAGGCAACCTCTGATGGCTGGATGCTCTGTAAATTCCAGTGGTGCACTATGCTTTCTCCTTGTTCATCTGGGTTTGGGTCTGGATGTCTGCACCCAGGCAAGGCTCCAGCTCTGGGGGTGGGGGTGGGGGAGAGGAGGAAAGGTGTTTCGTTGTGTGTCACTGTAGATTAGGGATGGAGGTGGTCCAGCAGGGAGCAACAGCAGTGGCTGTGCAAAATCTCAATCAGATTGCACCCATTGATGGAGATGGACCTGTTGGTGGCTAAGAAGATTACTGAAGCTTCATCCTTTGTCGTCATCCATAGTCCTTTTTTCATTAGTGACTTAAGCATCCTTGTGAACTGTGTCACCTATAAGTTTAGTCAAGGGTAATAGATGCAGCCGTGTGGTATTGTATTCTGTTCCTGTAGCAGAAAGATGCAATCTGTATTGATGTAAATCGTGGGCCATTTCTGGACACAGTGGTGATAAAGGCACTGTCAGTATGAAAATGGTCACCGGAGTGTAGATGGTCACTACCTGTGTAGTGGATGCCATGCTGGTGGCCATGTATGAAAAACAGGACAAGGCATCTGCCTTCAGGACCCACTTGGAGCCGAAGAAGAGGTCTGTGAAATGTGTATGGACCCACTCCCCTGTTTTTTGATGCGGGGTCAGGCTCAATGAATAGTGGCACAGCTGTGAGAACTGGTCCTTTTCATAGGCTGCACATGCATAGACTGTCTTACCAACTTCTGCATGTGCCAAACAGGGTGATGAGAAGCTTGTGAACTGTTACCAGAAGGAATTTAGTGCCACATAAGCAGGTCTTTGACCTTATGATGTCTAAAGCCTCTCTCTTATTTTGAAAATAATTAATTTGTGATGCTGTTGATATTTTGTATAAATATACTATCAGTTCTTTATGGTCGTCTTCATTTTTGTTGTCAAACCTTTTTTTATATTATTATTGTTATTATTATTACTATTATACAGTACAATTTATGACTCCATACCCTCTGTTTTTTTGAAAGCTCTGATGATGGCTGTATTGCCAAAACCTGCTATCTGTTCAAATAAATTAAAATGTGACCCAGACTATGAATTCCACAGTTTTGGGCTCTATGGCTAGACAATGTGCCGATTTTAAATAATTTTTGGGGTAAGAAATGCCTGTTGTTCTTGAAACCATGGACATTTTACACTTTTATTTCTTAGAAAGTGTGAAACGTGAAAGATTTATGCAATTTTGGTTGCCTGAAAAGGATTGAAAATCTGTGATATTTAGGGACTTGTGGTTTATTCCTATTTCTGTGATATGTTATTGTGCTGGTCTCAACCACCCTCTCTTGCTTAGTGTGTAACTAAGTATTCCACTGTGGGTTTTAAAAAAAAAAACACTTCTGATTGCCTTACAGACCATTGTTTTGTGTGTGTGTGTGTGTGTGTGTGTGTGTGTGTGTGTGTGTGTGTGTGTGTAATATAGAAGCAAGTGTTAGATGACTTTCTTGAGATGAACAGTTACGTGATGGCATTGGGTAGTTACCACACTGAGCATGTTGTGAATTAAGTACTTCAAATAGTGACAAAATATCTCTGGAGCACTGGCAATTCCAAATCAAATAAGCAGTTGTATTGATAATAAGTAATTGTGTATTGCAATCACAGTTGCAGTCTATCATGATTACCAACTTCCACCATTGGAGGCCATTTTGAAACCATCTCAGCATGGTTACAGTGTGATGTCATCTTTGACGCCATGTATAGCTACCTCCACATTAAAATTTAAAAACATAAAAAAAAAATGGTAGAGGTCAAAAGGCATATAAGATACCATGAAGTTCTAAGTTTCTTCATTGAGAGGCAATTGTTGGTTGGTGTCTGCCAAGATACATGGTGTGCATAATGACTTTCTCTGATTACAAAAAAATATTTCTAAGGAATTGTTCTAGATACAACAATGTGGTTTGTTGCAAATGGTAGCTTAACTCGTAAAGGTTTTTTTTTATGGCTACCCTTCTACAGGTATTCCATATGTTGCCCATAGAATATCTAGGCAATACTCACTTCCTCTCCATGTCTTTGCCACTATTCCTTCCATCACCACCTCTTCAGCATCTCGTTTGTGCCCTAAGAGTTCGTGTATCAGGAACTGATGAGCTGAATTATCCTTAACTTAACTCTACAAAAAATCAAGAGGGGTTTGTCTAATGAACGTGGTGGCATGATGTTAGACCATCTCTACTGATCTACCTGTCCAGAAATATTTCGTCCAAGAAGTTCAAAACAAAATATGTCGAGTATGGCGGTGCACTGTCTTGTTGAAACATTATCCATGGTCTGTAACTGAGGTGTAACGTAAAGTCGCAACATGTCCAGAAAAACTGTTGTAATGGTAGGCTCAGTAAAAAAGAAAGATCAAAAATTGTATTGTGCTTCAGGCCACATCCATCACATTCACTTTTGGGCTGCCCTTGATCTGCTGTACCATAATGCCGTTTGTGGGTTCTCCGACTCCCAGATCTGGACATCATGACCGTTTACTTTCCCAGAGATGTGAAAAGTCGCTTCATCAGATAAAGCAACTTTATTAAGGTACTCATCCTCTTCACTGGTTCATTTCATTAGATTTCTAGCAAACACTGCATATCTGGACCTATCACATGGCTGCAAAGCTGGCAGGAGCTGCACTTTGTAATCGTGGAAATGCAGCTGTTTGTGTAAAATACTCACCACAGTGTTCTGTGGTATGCCTGTTTCTCTGGAAATGTGAAGGATCGATTTCCTACTACTGTATTTGAAATGCTGTATGTACGGTGTCAGCAGTATTGTCACTCAGTCCAGGTCTGCTGCTTCCTACCTTGTCACCAGTACTGCTAGTCTCTTTAAACTGCTGATTCTATCCTTTGACACCCGTCACATGTGGCAGGTCTTGACCTTAGGCACTTTGGAACTGCTTCTGATATGTAGTAGGCAACTGTGTTTCATGAAACCATGAAACACGTTGTACTTTGTCCTGCATGGATGCCATAGTGACAGCAGCACTCCTAAATTTTACTGCCTGTAACAAGAAAGAAGAAAAGAAATTAGATGCTATCATAGCACGTGCAGAAGTATATCCATAAAAACTTAAACTACCATTTGCAACGAACTGCATAGCTGTACCTAAAACAGTTCCTTAGAAAAAAAAGTTTGTAATAAGGGAAGACCTTATGCTCATGCTATATTTTTGAGAAATATTGGCCTCTAGATAGTTTGGCCATTAATTTCTCTGGACAGGGAGCTGAGTAAGTGTCTGTTTAAGATTTATTGTTTAGTATGGGTAGAAATCACCAAATTAATTATGATCCATTGGGTTTGCAAATTTAGACCAAGAGTGTAGTGATGACATGTTGTTCTTGCAGTCTGTCTACCTTCATTTGTAGCTAATCCTGTAAGGTTATCAGAGTTGATCTTAAGGTGTACAGGAATATGATAATGCAGAAGATTTCATTGTATCAGGGAGTACTACTTCTGAATCAACTTGCCATAGGTAAGAGAAATATGGTGTAGGAACATTCCCTAGTAAAAATTCCAATCCCAGAGGCAGCCAGGCACATGGCATGGTGTGTGCACTTGCATGTCCACATGCACATCAGTTTCATGTTTCGTGAATCCTTTGTGTGATAAATTGTAATGCTATGGAGCAAGTCATTTTACATTCTTATTACACCTTCATGTGTAAATATGGCTACATGCTGACCATTTACCTTTTTTTAAATACAGTTATTAGTTAGTAATTCGTACCCGTCACCTTTTACACATTATAAAAATGGATAGTTTTCTAGAGAATAGAATTTGGTGGCAAGGAGAAACTTTTCAGTTTGTTTTCAAATTTAACTTTGCTGTTTGTCAGACATCTTATAGACTGCTGTTGTGAGTCATGATGGCATGAGTGTTAATCTTGTGCAGTTTATGAACAATGTGCATAGACTGAGTGAATACTGCTGGCAGCTGGCACAAATAGTGATGCCAAATTGTTTGGAATGCAGGACATGCCAGTAGTTTTATGTGATGCTAGTGAGAAATAAAAACTGGTAGTGTATATCATTGGTGGGGTAGAAAGACACAGTGTATGGTGTTGGTGGTGATTGGTGATAAGTATGAGATTCATAGTGATGATGAAACAAACGTCTTGTCCTAAGAACTGGCTTATCAATGGAGATGCATGTTTTGATATTGATCTTCCTCATGTCTGCAGCTTGTGGGGATGTTGCTGTATTTCTAGTTGAACATGGCAGTGCCATTTGCTTTAAAAAACAATAGTTAGAACTCAGAAACATTAATTTCTGGTGTAATGAGAAATATGGTGTTGTCAGCTTTAAGCGATACCAAATTCTTGGCTCTTATGCTGGCCAATAAAAGTTGGAAACTGCCTGCTTTGTTTTTCAGTGAGTGAAGTATGGGTATCTTCAGATGTCAAGTGTCATTCTCATGTTTGAAATTTGGTATTGGAGTGGATTGTTTGGGGGAGAGACCAAACAGCGAGGTCCTCGGTCTCATCGGATTAGGGAAGGACGGGAAAGGAAATCGGACGTGCTCTTTCAAAGGAACCATCCCGGCATTTGCCTGGAGCTATTTAGGGAAATCACGGAAAGCCTAAATCAGGATGGCCGGATGCGGGATTGAACCATCGTCCTCCCGATTGCTGAAATTTGGGGTCCCAGTGCTTGGGTATCAAGTTTTTGACATCCAGGGGTGGTCCAAGTTTTCTACAATGAAATAATGGCATACAGCATTTTTCTGACATTATTCTGCATTACATACTCTACTTCAGTCTACATATAAAGATGTACAAATGTACTGTTTGATCATGGTATAGGTCACCTGTGTTGTTGTTGGTTGGTTTCGGGCACGGATGCATTAACACATTGCAAGAGGCTCACTTGAAAATTCTATGTTAGCTGAAATTGATCTGTAGGTCATAGCAATGTAGATTTTCCATCGAGATTCAGACAGCTTCTTCTTTTAAGGAGCACAAATGCTGAATGTTGATTGAAAGTTCTAAACGAAATAACATAGCTCCCTCTGTAGATGGCATGGACATGCTCTGCATTGTTGGGTTTGTTGAAATGATGCAGTGTTAATTCAGTGATACGTGATGGTGTCCCATGGTATCTAGACATCCATAATAATTTTGTTGCATGTTCTGGTGATGGTCCCCAGTGTCCATGTTCTTCAGATTTCTATGTATAAGTAGCATTAAAAAAGAAATGAGCCTGAGGCATAATTACAGAAACCAGTACCTGTATGTTAGAAGTACTGACCCTGGCTGTTAAGACACTTGTCCCACTGTGACACAAGGCAGTGAATGGCTGTCTCATAAAATTCCTGGGGCTGCAATGATAACCAGTTCTGCAAGTACAGCTGGATTTCATTGTCCGAGGTGAATCGTTTGCCCCTGAGAGCCTTTTTAAGGGGACCAAAAATGGCGTAACCACAGGGAGAGGAGTCCAGGCAGTATGGAGGGTGACCGAGAACCTCCCATTTGAATTTCTGCAGGAGTGTCGTGATTGTGTTGGCCGTATGAGGCTTTGCATCGTCGTGTAGCAGAGTGATCTCACGGGTGAGATAGCCTGGTTGTTTTGATTTGATCACTTGGTGAAGGGGGTCAAGATTTGCGAGTAACGTTGGGCATTCACTGTTGTCCTGTGCTGCAGGAAGTGAATCAGAAGGGAGTCATCATGGTCAAAGAAGAACGCCAGTATAACCTTTCTTGCACTCATGGGGACGGCAACGTCCAGCTGTATGTGCCGAACTGGTTAACATCGCAGCCCCGGGAATTTTATGAGACAGCCATTCACCACCTTGTGTCACAGTGGGACAAGTGTCCAACAGCCAGGGTCAATACTTCTAACATAAAGGTACTGGTTTCTGTAATTATGCCTCTGGCTCGTTTCTTCTTGAACGCCCATTATACAAATCATTATTGAATCTTAAATCTTGAACTCTCATTATGCAGTATCCAACTGGATGGACTCCATGAGGCAGATTTATTGCAGTAACCTACATGGCTGATGACCTTTTACAAATTCTTACCATTTATTACAATAGTTTGAGCTGTGCTCAAAAAATTGCAAACATACCATGTTTTGACTTTGCTGAGACTGTCTTTAACGTGTGGTTTTTCTGTCCAAAACCTGAGCATTCCATTATCTGTGTCTAACAACTTTGTTGGTCTGTGTGTGAGAAGAACTTCTGTTATTAGCCACAGGCTGCCATCCACTTGTGGTAAATGTCATGGAAAATGTCAGGAAAAATTTGAATCCATCAGGATTGTAGAAAAGGATCCACAAATCCAGTTATTTATTTTTGGTGGTTTCAAGAACAGTGGGACTGGACCAGTGAGGGGTGGGGCCATGTTTTCTTCTTGGATGGGAATGGAATAAAACTGAATAGTGTTTCTTGATGTACCCTCATATGGTGAGAGGTGGAAACACACAATGCTCCAATGGACATGGTCATTTTGGAAGTCCAGGTGTTATGGTGCGGGGAGGCATAACATTGTGTGGTTGTACTGACCTTCAAATCTTTGTACACAGTACACTCACGGTCTATATTATTGTGACACTGTTCTCCTCCCCAATGTGCATTTGGTGTTGAATTCATTTTTTTGGTTGGAAACCTTTTGCTAAAGCCATAAAACCTGAACTGTGGAACAATGTAGGAAAGTCATTTGGTCAGATGAGTCCTGTTCTACACTTTTTCCAACTTCTAGCTTTGCTAGGTCACATTATTACCAAAGGTTACATGAACATTTTAGCTGATCGGATCCATCCCATGATACAGTGTTTGTTCCCCTGTGGTGGTGCTGTGTTCCAAGAATACAGGGTCCCTGTTCACACAGCTTGCATTGCCCAGGGCTGGTTTTGTGAGCATGAGGATGAATTTTCGCATCTCCCCTGGCCACCACAATCACCAGATCTCAATATTATCGAGCCTTTGAGGTCTGCTTTGGGGAGAAAGGTGTGTGATCACTATCCACCTCAATACTCGTTATCTGAACTTGCCATTATTGTGCACGAAGAGTGTTATAAGATTCCCTTGAAACCATACATGGCCTGTATTTATCAGTTACGTGATGACTGGAAGTTGTTTCCAATGCCAACAGTTGTTGCGAACTCTATTAAGCATGGTAATGTGCTGTTTTTTTGGTGTTTCCAAATTTTTGAACACCCCCGGGAGGGTACCAGATAACAAAAACATTATTTTCTGTCTGCAGTATAGTTGGAAGAACGAATTTATAATTTTTTGGTAAATTTGGAATATACGAGTCATGAAATTTAGTATGCAGACCTGTCACCACAAGTGGCAATAAAGGTTCTAACTGAGCTAGGCATCTAATTGAACTTCGCTTGACTGATAGGTCCAGTTATGACATTCTCTGCTGCTTCAGATTTATGCCAAAGTTCATCAATTGTAGTGGCTGGCAAGTGGTGATGTGCCAGTCTCTCAACAACCCATGACCAGATGTTTTCAGTAACATGGACAAGTTGCAGTCTTCTGTCATCTTGTTGAATCATAATGCCACAGCCGGCCGCGGTGGTCTAGTGGTTCTGGCGCTGCCGTCCGGAACCGCGGGACTGCTACGGTCGCAGGTTCGAATCCTGCCTCGGGCATGGGTGTGTGTGATGTCCTTAGGTTAGTTAGGTTTAAGTAGTTCTAAGTTCTAGGGGACTTATGACCTAAGATGTTGAGTCCCATAGTGCTCAGAGCCATTTGAACCATTTGAACCATAATGCCACAGACATGCCAGAAACAGGACTGTGTAAACCAGAGGTATTCATGTTGCATACCCAGTGTCTCTCTGTACCATCACACCAGGTGCTGGGGACATATGGCAGTGATGAATGTGATCTAGCAATGTTCATTCTCTTCGGAATCTCCACATGCAGGAACATCCATTGCGATGTCATATGCAGAATCAGGACTCATTTGAAAAGAACACATGGTGCCACTCGTGTGTGATGTTGGAGTTGGATACACTTCTGTCAGCAAGTTTATATCTGCTGCAATGTCAAGGGAAGCCACAACAATGGTTGCTGTGCTGGCAGTTCATGGTGCTTCTGATGGCATTGCACTGTCCATGTAAATAATTTTCTTTGCTGCTAGCAAGCTTAATTCCTGACTCACGGTATGTGACATGGCTGTGAGATACTGCACAGGGCAGCGAATGGTGCCTGTCTTATGGGGCACTAGTTGCAGGTTATTGTTGAGATCATGAATGGCATTGAGTATGGATGTCCTGAACTCATTAATTCCATATATACACAATATTTGTGGGATCCCAACCAACAAGAGAAGCAATCTTGTGGGGCAATACTCATAAACCTCAGTCTCTATGGACCACAATCCTACTGCTGTTGAATTCAGATACATGCTGGTAGACATTTCTCTTGCATGCATGAGGCAGACACAATCATCTGACAATGTATGATTGACATTCCAATGTGATTTCTGAATCAGAAACTCACTGGCATAGTCCTTACTTATATTAATTGTAGATGGCGTTAATCATACATACTTTGTGGGGTTGTGCTGAAATGCTAATTACTCGTATATCCAGGTACGAACTGCACTATATCCAATTTGGTGTTTGTTGTATGCTGTCTTCAGGCTACTGAAATTTTAGCCATAAGTATATAAAGAATTTTCTGTGAAAGAAGGAACAGTGTCCAAACAAACAAACAAACAAACCAACAAACAAACAACAAAAACATGGCTGTTACAGTAATGTGAAATAATTGTGCATTGAATAAAATATTCAGCATTTGTTCCTAAAAGTGACAAGAATTATCACATCTGTTTTTACATACCAATTTTTGTAATGGCAACAACAAATGTCACACTGTAAGCAATACCTGAAAAAGACAAATAATTAAATAAAGAATTAAATAAAAATAAAAAATTAAAGTCGTGTAACTAAAGCAAAATCAGTTTTATGTGAAAGCTGCACAAACACAGTTTAATAATCTCTAACGCCTGGTTTAACAATCATGAAAGGAGGTTCTGTATAAGGAAGAGACCATGAGACATGAGAAAGTTTCAGATAGATTTATGTAATGGTAAGAAAGATATTTAAAAAGAAAAAAAAACAGATTTTAACTGCAAAACACTATGACCTTAATTTATGGGTTATGAATTGAAGATTAAAACTGAAGAAATTATGGAACGGTAGGAAAATAAGGAGACGGGACATGGTTAACATGAAAGAACCTGTGGTCATTGATAGTTCAAAGAGTGTGTTACCCAAATATTGACTGTAATCAGCAAAAGAAATACAATAGAAGACTAATGGGTTGCTTTAAGAGATAAATAATCAGTGGAAAAGATCAAATAGGTAGAAATTCTTGGATAACATATGGAATATTGAATTTAATTGACAAAGGGAGAAACTTAAATGTGAAGAGGGGGAAAAAGGGAATAAATACGTTAAAAAATTTAACAAGACAACTGGAGTAGATGACGTCCCCTCAGAATTATTGAGAACCTTGGGAAGACCAACTAGGGCAGAACTTACCACCTGGTATGCAAGATGTATGAGACAGGCAAAATACCCTCAGGCTTTGTGAATAACACAGGGTGTTCCTTTCAAACCTCAGACATTTCAAAGGCCCAGGGAAAAAAGTGCAGTAGATAATTTTATGATAATGAAATTGCACCATGTGCTAGACCACTGTTAGTCAACCTGGTCCCTGGCACCCACTAGTGGGCATTCCAACTTTCACAGTGGGCTGGGCCAGGGTTAAAGATATTTTCATTACATTTTCATAAAATTTTAGTGTAATATAAAGTTACTTCCCTATTTTATAAATCTCCATTAATGTGGAGCTGATGACTGGTTAGAAAATTTTACTACATAACTAAAAGAGATACAAAAATGGTTGGTGGGTAGTAAAGGTTGACTACCCCTGTAATAGAGCATCTCAAAGAATTTGTATTCTCATATCAGATGTGCAAAATGCTGTCACCGTAGTGCAGCATGATTGTATGCAGTACAGATAGTACTCTTCGGCATTGGCTCCTTACTTAGTTTGTGTTTATCCCAAATCTCTCTCCCAGCACAAAGTCTCAAGCAACTGGAAAAAAGTGCAGGTGACTCCTGTGTATAAGAAGGGTAAAAGAATGGACCTGTAAAATTACAGACCAGTATCCTTAACATCAGTTTGCTGCAGGATTCTTGAACATTATATCAGTTTGCATATAATAAATTTCCTTGACATGGAAAAGCATCCATCCACAAATCAGCACGGTTTCAGAAAGCATGGCTTGTGTGAAACTGAGCTTGTCCCTTTGTCACAATATAGCCTGCAAACTGGATGAATGGCAACAGGCAGATTCCATATTCCTAGATTGCCGAAAAGCATTTGACATGGTGTTCCACTGAAGACTGGTAATGAAGGTATGTGTGTATGGAATAGGTGTCCACATAAATAAGTGGCTTGAAGACTTGTTAAGCAACAGCAACCAATATGTTGTGCTCAATGGCGAGTGGTCATTAGAGAGAATGGTATCATCAGGAGTGCCCCAGAGAAGTGTGACAGGACTGCTGTTTTTTCTGTACACACAAATGATCTGGTGGACAGGGTGAGCAGCAGTCTGCAACAGTATGCTGACGATGCTATGGGGTATGGGAAGGTCTCATTTTTGAGTAATTGTAGGAGACTACAAGATAACTTAGACAAAATTTCTAGTTGGTGTGATGAAAGGCAGTTAGTTCTGAATGTATAAAAATGTAAGTTGATGTGAATGAATAGAAAAAACAAACCCACAATGATCAAATACAGCATTGGTAGTGTGATGCTTGACACATTCACATCGATTAAATATGTAGACTAACATTCCAAAGTGATATGAAATGAAACGAGCATGTAAGGATTGTAGTAGGGAAGGCAAATGGTAGAGTTCAGTTCATTTGGAGAATTTTAGGAAAGTGTGGTTCATCTGCAAAGAGGCCACGTACAGGACACTACTGTGACCCAGTCTTGAATACTGCTCGAATGTTCCCCATTCTTGAATAGTGCATGAGTGTTCATTATCTGCAACAGGTGATTAAAGGAAGACATCAAAGCAATTCAGAGGCTGGCTGCTAGGTATGTTACTGATAGATTCAAATGCAACACAAATATTAAGGAGATACTTCAGGGACTCAAATGGGAATCCCTGAAGAAAAAAAGTTGTTCTTTTCAAGGAACAATTTTGAGAAAATTTAGAGAACTGCTCTTTGAAGCTGATTGCAGACCAATTCTACTGCCTCCGACATACATTTCGCATAAGTACGACAAAGATAAGATAAATTAGGGCTCATAGGGAGGCATATAGATAGTCATTTCTCCCATGCTACTTTGCGAGTGGAACAGGAAAGAAAATGAACAGTGGCGGTATGGGTACCTTCCCATCACAGACCAAATGGTGGCTTGCAGAGCATGTATGTAATGTAGAATATGGCGAGTCCACAGCAGGACACGTAAGTAGTAGTGTTATGTGCAGGAACAAAATCGCCAATTCCTATGGAAAGAAATTATCGTATGATGTATGGATGTGATTCACCTCATGTGAAAACAATTAAGGAATCGTATCATAAGTTCCTGGTAACTGCAAGTTTTCTGATACATCTTAGCAGTGCACATCATTGTGTTTTGGAAGAGACAGTGAAGGACATCAGATAAGTGTGTCTCAAAAGCCCGCATAAGTCAGTTCTGAAGGCATCTAGGCATTTCAATGTACCCCGAGCAACATTGCATCACATAGTACACCAGCATCTTCATTTTTATGCTTACAATATCTGATGCCAAACTACAAACCATGCTGACATCAATTTTCTACAGCATATTGACATGAATACCACCTACCTGGAAATATGTATGTTCTTAGATGAGGCAACATTTCGAGTATCAGGAATGGTTAATTGGCGTAATGTTTGGATTTGGGATTGAGAATGACCACATGATATCGTTGAACGTGTTCATGATAGCTCTAAACTGTAAATCTGGTGTGGGCTAATGCACGACACAGTTGTTGGACTGTTCTCCTTTCCAGAAAATGGTGAATGGGCCAGTGTATCTGGACTGGTGGGAGCAGTTTGTATACGCTCAGAGACAAGACTTGAAACCCAACATATTTCAACAAGCTGGAGCTCAGTCACGTTGGTCAAGTGCTGTTCCGGAGTTTCTGCATATGAAATTTCCCAGTCACTGGATTTGGCGGGAAACACCCATTAGTGGCCACCATGTGCCCCGGACGTTACTCTGCTGGAATTATTCTTGTGGGACTTTGTGAAGAACTGCGTGTATGTGATAAAAGTGGATGGTATTCGTATGTTCAGACGTTTTGTAACTGATGCGATTGCAGCAGTGACAGAGGACATATTACAAAGAACATGGCAAGAAATTTAATAGAGAATCGGTATTCTTTGTGCTACAAATGGTTCATGTGTAGAAGTGTACTGAGGATTATCAAATAAATTCATTGAGATTCTCTAGCATATGGTGCAGTTTCATTATCATATTATCTATTGAAGTTGTTTCCCTGGGCCTTTGAAGTGTGGGAGGTTTGAAAAGTATACTCTGTTTAATGGTTCTGTTTCCAAAGGAAGCAGGTGCCAACAATGTGACTACTGCTCATTCATCAGTTGAGCAAAGCATAGCTACAAAATATTAACATGAATTATTTGGAGAAGAATGTTGGTAGAACTTGACCTTGACGAAGTTGAATATTGGCAGACCTACATTAATTGCATTTGTAGATTTATGAGGGCTTGAGGGCTTGCTGAAAAGTAATTCTTCTGAATTTTTTGTTTGAGGACTCTTAATTTAATAAAATTTTTATTTTTAATAAAACAAACTTTATTAACATTGTACATCTTTATTCTTCGTGCCTACCTATTTGCAGCCCCCCTGCCACTAGAAGGCTCAGAGTTGTAGTGTGTGTAACATGGAAGTGTGTATTGTAACTACATCACTGCATGACAAACAGTGTGCTGTAATCGAGTTTCGAATTCGAAGAGTTCGTTCACACATGGAGCACCCTCTCCTTCAGCATGACGATATCAGACCACTTACGAGCACTGTGACATCTGTAACAATCAGATGCCTTGTGTTCTGTCATTGATCACCCTCCATACAGTCCCAACATGGCACCATCTGATTTTCATCTGTTTCCAAAATTTAAAAAACACCTTCGAGGACTTCACTTTGATAGTGATGAAGCGGTGCAAGCAGAGGTAACGTTGTGGCTCCATCAACAAAGTCAAATATTCTACAGTGATGGTCTCAGCAAACTGGTATCTCGTTGGGAGAAATGTGTTTCTCACCAGGGTGACTATGTTGAGAAATAAGTATGTAGACATGAAGAATAAAGATTTAGAATGTTAATAATGTCTGATTATTTAAAAGGCTTCATGAGTTCACGTAAAAAATTCGGAGGATTACTTTTTAGCCTGCCTTCGTAGATAAAGCATTGGACAGTGTTATCCGAAATTCGTAGGTAACAAGGATAAAATACAGGGAGTGTAAGATTATCTTACAACACAGACTACAGTTACAAGAGTCAAAGAAGATAAAAGGGAAGCAGTAGTTGAGAAGTAGGAGGCATGGTCCAGTGAGGGAGACCAAAGAGCAATTTGGAAAGAGAATTAAGATTCAGACACAACAAACAGCAGTTTTGGGATTTGTCAATGACGTAATTCTGTTAGTGAAGCCAAAGCACTGAGAAGAACTGAATGGATAGTGCCTTGGAAATAGGATTTTTATGATCATCAACAAAAATAAAATGAGGATAATGACATGCAGTCGAATTGGAAATGAAGAAATAATTCGCCAAAAGTATTAGAATATGTGCGCTGTTAGAATAGAAAAGTAGCTGGTGATGACTGAAGCAGTGAATGCGGACTGGCCATAGCAAAGAAAGCGTTTATGAAAAGAGGAATTTGTTAATATCGAATAAGTCTCTGAAGACATTAGTCTGGAATATAATAGTTTCCTTTATGATTATTAGTTCAGACAATAAGGGAATAGAAGCTTTTGAAATGTTGTGCTGTACAAGAATACTGAAGATTAGTTGTATAGATTGAATAGCAAAAGAGGAAGTGTTGAATAGAATTAAGAGAAAAGAAAGTTACAGCACAGCTTGACTAAAAGAAGCGATCAGCTGGTAGGACACATCCAGAGGCACAAAAGAATCGCCGCGTCGATTTCTTAACGGTAGGAAGTGTGTGTGTGTGTGTGGGAGGGGGGGGGGGGAGGGGGGTAAATATTGCAGGTGGAGACAAAGGCTTAACTACAGTAAGCATGCTGAAATCGATGTTGACTGTAGTAATTATACAGAATGAAGAACCTGTGGTAATATGTATATTTTGATTTAGTACCACCAAGGTGGACGTGTAATATTGAATTAATGTTACGCATGTACGAATATATATTTTACAAGTGGCTGTGGCATGAGTGAGGGAAATGGCAGTGGATTATTTTGATTCATCACAAAGCTGAACGTATAATGTTGAGACAATGTGTTTAGGTATTTACAGATATATCTTTTAAAAGTGTCGATGTCATGAGCAAAGCAAATGGCAGGGGAACAACGTGGCGCACATTTGCCGACGTGTGGCTTTTGGTTGCATGCTAGGACTTATGCACTGTGACAGTTTCTGGGAACAGGAAGCGAGAGGGAGGCCGTGAAGTTCAAACTCAGTGGAAAAGACAGAGAAATTGTCAGTAACAGGAAGCTTAAAGGAAACAAATTCGTGTCCCGTTCCTGTGGGAGGAGCGTGCCTATGGCACCCATTCGGTTGGCAACTTGGGAGAAGCCGGTGCAGGAGATTATCTTGAAGCCACTCACCGAAGGAAGGTCAGTAGATTTCATGTTGGTACAAGAGGCCACTTTGAGGAGGACAGAGAAATCTCGGCGTGGGACCATCTTCACTTCAGATGAGCCTCCGTTTTTGACCATTAACCGTGTGACACGTGAGCTACTTGTCGCTGCAGCAAACCACCTTGCGGTATGAAGACGAACCATCCGTGCGTAGCAAAACCCGGGCGCAATTCCTCCTCTGTTTTCTCCCATGCATTTTGGATTTCTGTACGGTTTTAACATTATAACTTGTGAATTGAAATTCATTAACAATATATGCAGTTTTTGCCAGGTTTACTGTCTGTATCAATTATTTCATACCCTGCCAAAATAATAGATTGTGTGTTGCTCTCCCCACCCATTTTTGCAGCTCTGGAATTGAGTCAGGAGTCACAATATCGCGTGAAACCCTGCAAGTAGCATCGAACCGATGCTCGTTGTTCCACAGCATCTGTAATATGGCCACTGTATTGTATTCGGTTATTTCGGCTAGCCATGCGCTCATGCGCAGACCAACGGAGGGGTACTGCAATAAGCTGTACGCAGGCTATTTTACCGTGGACAGCAGTATCTAACTAGTCGTTCGACGGAGAACAGCTGCTACAAATATCGAGGTGAAAAGTCTTACGAGCCCGTTGAATACCGTAAGAGAGCGCCATCTTCGAGCAGCGCTGTTAGCGCAACAGGGTAAGACTAAAAATCTGCTCATACTATGTTCGAGTCGCGTCATCTTTTTCCTAAAATTACACGAAAGACTTACGTCTCGACAATGAATCAAAGGAACAATGATAAAAATAACGGTAATTCGAGTAATTGAGTTACAAAAAGGAATCTTCTCGAAATGACCAATTTATCGATAAACTCATGAGCTTATCGCAGTGAACTAACTACTTCAAATAATATGCAATACATTTTGACTGTTCTGGAGCATCAGTAGAAAGCAGTTGTGTACCCTATTCGTTGGAATGGACCGGGGTAGCCTGCTTACTTAACTGCTGTGTTGCAGACCGCTTGGTTTCGATACCAGAAGTTATCGAGTTATTAATCAACAGTTCTTAACCGCATAGGACACACGCTCGAACCCGTACATCGCAAACATGCGTTTATTGTGTTCTTGAAACGGGGCCGTTTCCAGAACCGTCAGCAGATATTGAGAAAGCAACATACGAGTGTCTGGTGGACGATTAGTGGGGAAAAAAATGACGTGACTCGATCGCACTACCGGAACTTTTCGGCACTTAATCGAGTTTAGGGGTACAAAATTATCGAAAATATTTTTCTCACTTTTTGATCAGTTAAACTATGTTGATCTCGAAGATGTTATTTATTTTCATCCCCGATAAAAACTTTTTAATATATCAAGAGAATGAAATTTTTTTTCTCATTTTTTTGACCGGACCATAAATATGTTATTTGCAAACATCATTCAAGCTAAATCGTAGCACATCAAAGCACTCGGATAAAATCGCCTCATTCAGTTTACACTAAGTCAAATAACAGTGTAGTTAAGTGTTAGTTCGGTGTTTGTTCTGTGCGTTTGTTCTAACAACTCGTAATGACTAGAATTTTCCCTGATTTGACCGAATTTCGTATGGTAAATTTGTTATTTTGTTGGTGTATTGTTACATTTTGATTAAATGACAATATGTTGTTTTACTGTTTCAAAACTGATGAAAAATGTCATACTCGTGATCAGCATAGTCAAATTGACGATAATCGATAAAAAATTAAAGATTTCATGGGTGTCCCCCTAAACTCGATAAGTGCCAACAAATTTTCTAGTCTGCCACCTTAGGCGGTTGCGCAATGCGTGTGCTCGATGCTTGGCATTTAAAAGGATCGTAAAACACCCAAGCGCGATTTCTCGAAAGCATTTGAGAAGCGTATACTAAAGCAGCATTTGTTACATATAAGTACAAATTACAATCGTGCGAAACGTGAGCTAAATGGGTGACACATTGTGCGTATGCTTCCTTTGTGTCACGGTAGGCGAAGTTCTTAGCTCCTGGTCTAGTGGCTGCCTCTGGATCACGGGGTTCTGGGTTCGATTCCCGGGCGGATTGGTGATTTTATCCGCCCGGGGACTGGGTGTTTGTGCTGTTCTCGTCATTTTATCATCATCATTATTATTATCATTCGTGACAGTGGCTAGATTGGGCTGTGAAAGAAGTTGGACTGTGTAAAAGTTGTGACTTTGTCTGGGCGCCGATGACCGTGCAGTTGAGCGCCCCACAAACCATTCATCATCGCGGTAGGCTAAAGAAACGAACGTAGTATTTTTTATCAACACACAGTAATTGCTAGCAGTTGTGCACAGATGACTGGTTCACTCCGCTTTGGCTCTCAGCAAGACCTTTGATTAACGGAAAATTCCAAGGACATAAATATTGTATTGTGCGGAATAGTGAGAACTGCGAGTTGGCAACAAAAATCCTTGCACGCAACACAGTACTAAAAGTCTGTTTTTCGTGATTCTTTGAGAAAACGCGTCGGAACGATGTCATCTTTTCTTTCCCCTATGAGAAAATGGCATTAAAGTGTGTCTTTGCTGAAACAGTGGCTCACAAATAAATGTCACGTAGCGGATACATAACATCCAGCGTCTTTCTGCCTCGTGCGAAATGGGATACGCAAACAGTCGGCTGGAGCATATGCGTTCAGTGTGTACTCGTGATGGAGCGAGATGTAAACAGTCAAAGCTGTAACCGTTCGCGCTCAACAGCGGAGCTACACATACGCCTGTTATATGCAGCTTTCTTGACAAGATTAGTCATCTGAGAGTTGTGGATTCTTCATGGAACTGCCTTGCTATTTATCTGAAGGAATTTAGATTTACTATGGACTACTGGTTTCTGAATAATTGAGATCTGAACTCCACTTTCTCCGAATATGCATCCATTATCTCAATATCTGCAACACATTGCATAGCAAGTTTAAGTACTGACCCAAAAGCAGACCAAGAGTTCTTGCGTTAACATGCAACAGCGGTAAGCCCTCTTTATCGTGGGAGAGATATAAAATTGGAGATTAGTTCCGGAAATCTGATGCGAAAACAAAGCTGCAATCCATTCAGTGTTATTTGTCCTGTTGCCCTATAAATTCTGACTTGCCGAATGAACGTTGTTGGCGCCGTTCTTTTCTACTCTCTTTACCGTTTCACACTCAGTTTTTACGGTGATTAATATCCGATTCTGTACATTAAATGTATTGTGCTTTCATTATTGCTCTTTTGGAATTTAAAAGTATTTCTGAACACAGGTGTATGTTCAGGTGTTTTACTGATTGTTTCATCGTCCATGATGTATGTTCTCACAGGATTTCTATCCATGTTCCTGTGAGACTTCTCCATCACGCCCTTCTACATTCGTTGTTTCGCATCTTTCTGTGCATGCTGCGTGTTGCTGCTTCATAATCGGTTTCTGCTGTATATTTCTCTCCGCGTTAAATATCCACAACATATGTTTACTCTCATTCATACTTTCTCGAAACTCTGTCGGTGGTTGCTTTCGTTTCTGACAACCTCGGATTTTTCGTCAATTGCTTAGTTCACGTACAGGCAGTCATTATCACACTATGGTTGGTTTGTACAGGTATATTTGAATTTTGCCTGTGTTACATTTTATGTCCCAGCTGTCGAAAACCTTAACGTTCTTTTAGCCTGTGCGTGCTACCGTTCGTAGATATGTAACTGTGTACAGTGTCGTGTTTACAGCACGTTCTTTGATGAAGTTAACGCAATTTCATCGATTTCTAAACTTTGGTAGCCGACAGTTCTCAAAGCTACCATTTCCTTCCGCCTCTACATCTACATCAATAGTCCGTAAGCCACCTGGCGGCGTGTTGCGGATGGAACTTCTGGTACCATTAACTGATTTCCCGCCCCCCCCCCCCCCCCCCCCTCTTTCCTGTTCTATTCACAAATGACGCGTGGGAACAGCAATTGTCGGTAAGTCTCTGTAGTAGCTCTAATTTCACGAATTTTCTCGTTTTGGTTATTTCGTGAAACGTACAGACATTTTCAAATTATTAGACTAAAGACATTTTTTCCAAAATTTTGCATTTATTACACATCTACATCGACAAACAGAGAAGTACAGTCAATACTTTGCATGCATGCCTTTGTTCTTAATCAACACTTTCATCCTGTTTGGCATAGTTTTGATTAGCTTTTCACATGCCATTTTAATAGCATTGTCATGATACCAGATTTCCTCTAGTTTCTCCATGAGATGTTGTTTGGTGGTTATTGTAAATTTCCTCTGTTTCACAATAGCCCATCCATTTTCAATTGGGTTCATATCAGGGCTTTTCCCTGGCCAGGGCTACACTTTCAGTTGATTTTCTTCCAAGTACTTGGGAACACTTTTGGCTTTGTGGCACAGTCCAGTCCTCACCTGTCCACTCCTGAAAATGTTTATCCCACTGCAATCGTTTGGTTTTCGTGACAAGTGTGATTTTCTGTTTTTCCCTTGGTTGACATGCCTTAAACCATATTCAAACAGCCTCCTCCTCACTGTCACAGGTGAAACTTCAACACCCAAACCTTTCAGCTGATGGTTCACGTCTGTAGAAGTAAGTTTATGGTTTATTGTTGACATGTTTGTAAGTTTTCTCATTGTTCTAGGACTGATTTTTCTTTTACGTCTACATCTTTCTTTCCTGTTTGTCTTGTATTCACCACCTTTATGCACTGAAAGTTTGATTTTGCTGACATTTTTCTGTGATATTCTCATCATGTCAGCAATTTCTTGCTGTGTATAACAATTTTTCAGCAAGAAGTGCTACCACAACCAGAACTTTCCGAGTTGAAACATCTTTTGTCTTCCCCATAATCTCACTTCCTTTGGAAACTCCACGATTTATTCCTATACCCCTAAAAACATGCAAGTTCACAAGCTATATAATGTCTCATTAATGTAGCAAGTAGTTGATAAAATAAATAACAAGTTGAAGTACATCACAGAAACATAAAACGTTACTGTAAAGACAGTTTCAAAGCATGTAAACAGACAGTTGCATTGAAGGGAATTTTCGTGGCATCAATCAAACCGTTAAAACAAATCAGTTATTACACTTTTCTCTCGTATTTTTGCCGGCCGCGGTGGTCTAGCGGTTCTAGGCGCTCACTCCGGAACCGCGCGACTGCTACGGTCGCAGGTTCGAATCCTGCCTCGGGCATGGATGTGTGTGATGTCCTTAGGTTAGTTAGGTTTAAGTAGTTCTAAGTTCTAGGGGACTGATGACCACAGATGTTAAGTCCCATAGTGCTCAGAGCCATTTGAACTCTCGTATTTTTACATCAGAAAACTTAGAGAGTATCAAAAATAATCGTTTAATCTAATAATTTGAAAACGTCTGTATGTGAATAGAAGTAATATGTTGTCCGACTCCTACCGGAAAGTAGTGTATTGAAATTTAAGATAGTAAACATCTCTATGATGCACACCACCTCTTTTAGTGTCTGCCACAGGAGTTCGTTGAGCATCTATGTACACTCTTGCGCCGACCAAACGATCTCATGACGAAACGTGCGCCTATTAATCGAATCTTCTATGTCTTCTCTATCAGTCCTGCCTGATATGGGTCCCAAGAATCGCTCGAACGAGTGCCTTGTAAGCCACTTCATTAGTCGATGAATTACATTTTCTTAAGATTCTTCCTCTCAATCTTTGTCTCGCATCTGCTTTTCCTACTGTTTGTTTTATGTTGTCATTCCACGTAAGGTCGCTCTGGAGAGTTACTTCTAGATATTTTACGGTAGTTACTGTTTCCAGCAAAAGTGCAGTTGTGCATTAGTGGATTTGTTTTCATATGTATGCGGAGTATGTTACAAATATTTACGTGCTGGGTCAACTGCCAGTTGCTGCACCACTTATCAATACTCTGTAGGTCCTTCTGCAGATCGTTACTGTCTTCTGGCATTGCTAGCTTCTTATAGACAACCGCCTTATGGAACGTCCAACGCATTCTACGAGATCATTTATATACACTGTAAATAGTACCGGCTCGGTCACGCTTCCTTGGCGTACCCTCGAAATTACCTTACATTCTGTCGATTTTGTTCTGTTAAGAGCGAATTGTTGGTTCTATATGCAAGGAAGTCTTGAATCCAGTCGCACATCTGGTCCGTTACTCTGTAAGCTCGTATTTTTTTTTACTAAGCAGCAATGCAGAACAGTGTCAGATGTCCTCCTGAAGTCGAGGAACACGGCATCAGCCGGCCGAAGTGGCCGTGCGGTTAAAGGCGCTGCAGTCTAGAACCGCAAGACCGCTACGGTCGCAGGTTCGAATCCTGCCTCGGGCATGGCTGTTTGTGATGTCCTTAGGTTAGTTAGGTTTAACTAGTTCTAAGTTCTAGGGGACTAATGACCTCAGCAGTTGAGTCCCATAGTGCTCAGAGCCATTTTTTTTTTTTTAAACACGGCATCAGCGTGAACGCCGATGTCTACAGAACTGTGTACCTCATGGAGGAACATCGCGAATTGAGTTTCGCAAGATCTCTGTGGAATCCGTGTTGATACTTTTGTAGAGGAGATTTTCGTTCTCCAAAAACGTGACAATACATGAACAGAAAACATGTTCCATAATTCAGCAACAAATTGACGTCAACATCATAGGCATATAATTATGTGCGTCTGTCCTACGACCCTTCTTGAAAACGTGAAAAACTCGCGCTGCTTCTTCTTCAGTCGCTAGATGCCCTTGTTGCTGGTACTGATGGCTTTCCACTACAAAACGATTGCAGCTATTTTTCTATTCGGCGATCAGTTATCTCAGTGTTTGCCATTTCGAAGTTCGTACTAGGATTCAAATGAGGAACGTTGTTAATATCTTCCGCGGTGAAACAATTTAGAAAGAACGAATTCAGTATTTCGGCCTTTTGTCTGTTATTTTCTGTTTCGGTGCCATTATGGTCACGAAGTGACTGAATAAATAATTTCGAACCACTTACTGATTTTACGTAAGGCCAAAATCTTAGGGTTTTTAGTCAGATCAGTTGACAAAACTTTACTTTCGAAGTCATTGAACGCTTCTCTTATTGCTCTCCTTACGCTCATTTTCGATTCTTTCCGCTTTTGTTTGTTTGTTAGATTTTGACTACTCTTGAATCTCTTATGCTCTCTTTGTTTGCGTAGCAGTTTTCTAACACGGCTATTAAACCACGGTTGATCTGTCCCATCCCTTAAGATCTTTCACAGAACATACTTCTCTTAGGCATAATGAACGATGCTTTTGAATTTTTTCCGTTCGTGCTCCACATCTTCTCCCCTGCACTGAATACTTGATGACGATAACTCAAATACGCTGCAATTTGAACCCTGTCACTAGTGCTAAACAGAAATACAGTCTGAGACACTATAAACATCGCACCACGAAGGAATTGCCGGATGGGACGAAAATAGGTAGATGTGATGTACATGTACAGAAAGACAAGTGATTAAAGTTTCAGAAAAAATTGGATGATTTATTCAAGAAAAACAGCGTCACAAATTTGACAAGTTGATAGCGTTGTTCGCCTCTGTCCCTTATGCATGCTATTATTCGGCTTGGTATTGATTGAGTTGGTGATATACTCCTGAGGGGTATCGTGTCGAATTCTGTCCAGTTGTGCGTTAGATCGTCAAAATCCCGAGCTGGTTGGACAGCCAAGTCTGTAACACTCCAAACGTTCTCAATTGGGGAGAGATCCGGCGACTTACTGTCCAAGGTAGGGTTTAACAAGCACTAAGTCAGGCAGTGTGCGGGCAGACATCTTTCTGAAATGTAAGTCCAAGATGACCTGCCATGAAGCGCAACAAAACTGGACGTAGAATATCGTCGACGTACAACTGTGCTGTAAGGGTACAGTGGATGAGAACCAAATGGGTGCGTCTATGGAAAGAAATAGCACTCCAGACTATCACTCCTGGTTGTCGGGCCCTGTGGCGGGCTTATCCTACCAGTGTAAAATCGTACGCAGTAATATACGTAGATTCTGCTCATATGCATTACCTGCATTAGTATTATAACTCATCTGTTTTCCATGTAATGTTAATGCACCTTGTCGAGAATAAACACCTCCTGGGCATGTTGGCAGTGATTATCATAAGGTACTCTGTGGAGGGTCCGCATAACTTTGTGAAACACCCTATAGTTGCTTCTTGTGACGTAGTGGGGTATATAGTGTGGAGAATAATCTCATCGATCTTCAGTTTGCCGACCTATGAAGGAGGGAAGTGCATAAAACACAATCCGGCGATCTACCTACCCTCACGCTTCTACCCCGTACAGCTCCCTTCTCCACCCTGTTCCACGCCCGGATCACAGTTTATTCCTCAATACGGCTCTAGTGTAATTTAATATTTGTTCGTAATACACTTCATTCAAAGATAAACATTAATTTTATACCGTGAAAACAGTATTTTTAATAATCTGCAATTTTTTTCATCCCCTGAACACGGAAACTATTAGTCGTAGACAAAAAGACCTTTCTTTGCAGAAAATTTAGTGTAGTTTAATTTTATTAGTGGAAAACATTTCCGTTAGAGGCCGCGGTTTTCAAGTTATTCGAGAAAAACATAAAAAATGACCTTTAAACCCATCCCCACCCCAAAACTCACATCCCACCGGTCAGGATTTTTAGTGTATTGTTCGGGACACTCCCTCCTATTACTATCCAAAAAGTTGCGACTATACGATTTTTTGTCCCTAATTGACTTTCGCTGATATTCGTTGACTGGACTAATTCTCTGAGGCGGAAGTTGCGGCACAGCCCAGCATTTGCCAAACGAGCATGTGAAACAGCTTAAAAACCGAACTAAGACTGGCCGTTGTACCAGCCTTTGGTCGTTAATCCGCCGCGCGAATCCGATTCGGTCTGGCTCACCACCTGGTCTTGAAAGCTAGCGCGCTGCGCGGTACGCTATACGAGATGTCAGACACTGCTTTATATATTTTCTTAATTTATTTCCATATCTGTAGGAAATTAAAGCGAGCAAGATGGTGCAGTGGTTAGCACGTAGGACTGGCGTTTTGGAGGAGAACGGTTCAAATCCGCGTCCGGCCATCCAGATTAACGTTTTCCGTGATTTCCCAAAATCACTCCCGGCAAATGCCAGGATGATTCCTTTGAAAGGCCACGGCAGATTTCCTTCCTCATCCTTGAAACAAATCGTGTTAGTGCTCCGCCTCTAATGACTTATCTGTCTACGAGACTTTAAACACTAATGTTCCTTGTTTCTTCCTTCTAGGAAATTAATGGATCAATTAATTTTCTCTAATTACTCCCCTGTTTCGTAAAGGGTAATACAGATTATTGTAGGCCTCGAAACCGGCCAGTACACATGGTAACTCCCGACGCTGGTTGAAGCTGAGGTGCGCTACAGTTACGCTCTAAGAGAAATTAACGTTGCTTCTCGCTAACTGCTACCTGACCTGCTGCTTCCTACCAACACCTCCAGGCCTCTGCGTTACCTGTGTACACCAGATGTGCCGCCGGGACAACTGAGATGGAAACCAACGATATGTCTGGACTGTGTAGTGAGGTACACAGTGTCTAAGCCTCAGCAGTACTTTAGAGTTCGTATATTAACGCATTCGTCGGTGACTCGTTGGATGCCGTTGAGTACCTGTCATATAGGCAAACGAGTTTGCTGTTTTTGTGGGTCCTCCGGCTTGCTGTTGTCGCTATTCACCAATTTCGGTCCCTCCCCTTTTCCCCGAATCGTCCCTTCTCCTATGAAGCTAGTATGTACTCTGACTTCCGACGTCGGATTTACGCGACGCGGTTCAGCGTAAAGCATGCTGCCGTTGGTGTGAGAGCAGCAGCTAGATAACCTTGCAGAAAGCCTACATTACCGATTCAGTTTAAGAAGAGTCTTCACCAAACATTCTGGACGGGACAACATATAATTATTAGCTCGTTGCATGTGAAACAATACGTTTCGATGTGATGTGTTCAGGATATTCTCAAATTCCTCAGAACTTAATATTGCCCGAAAATGGTTAAGAGCTGCCCACCAGATAACAAGATACCACTTGAGTGATGGTGTACTTTGCCAAAATCCCTTATTTTTAAAAATATTTATGCATGAGTGCAACGCAGCTATGCTGTTTCAGTTTACAAATTCTTGCAAGAATTTGAAAAATCAAGGAGCTAGATAAATGTGTTCTTTGAGCTCAGTGTAGAACGCATGCCTTGTTTCCAATAAGAGTGCTCGTTTTTCTTTCTCTTCTTGCCATGGGCAAAACAATTTCACTATTTTAGAGAAATGTCACGTGAAGGACTGTAAATAATTATCACTGACTAGTTTCTAATGAGCTCACTTAACACACATCAAAGTCAACAGTTTATCCTCCAAGATAATGTTGACTATTGATGTCCTGCTGGAATTATTCGTTTCTGAATGCTGGGAGGAAATGCACACTGGTGAAGGAAGCGTGTCAACGATTAACTGTGAAGGGTTTTGTATGGTAATCAGCATAAATGACCAAGCGAAGCTCCAAGCTCAGCTTGGACGTGGTTGCGCAATTATTATTACTTTCGAGATCCGGACTTTTGAAGGGCTGAAGTATAATCTTAGATTCATTACCGCGGAGACACTCGGATGAAAAATATTTGCCATTTGTTTCTTGACGGTAGTAACTTGTGAAATTGATTCAAAAGTTTCGCATGTACTGTGACCAAACACAGAATTTTGATGTGTGGCTAAGCGACAACACTGAGTCTCCTGCTGCTAAGCTCTCTCTCTCTCTCTCTCTCTCTCTCTCTCTCTCTCTCATCTCTCTCTCTCTCTCTCTCTCTCTCTCTCTCCCCCCCCCCTCTCTCCCCCCTCTCTCCCCCCCTCTCCCCCCCCCTCTCTCTCTCTCTCTCTCTCTCTCTCTCTCTCTCTCTCCTCTCTCTCTCTCTCTCTCTCTACTGCGTTATAGTCAATACTTTTTGGATACATTGTGGTGTGTGTGTGTGGGGGGGGGGGGGGGAGGGGCGCTGAGAGAGAATGGCTTAATGAGATACTTCCGAATGTGTGATTTACAGGTAATTAATTCTTGCAGGCGTGAGTTATCGTTCTCGACTACTCTTTCCCCAAATGTCAGCGACCTAGTAAGTGGTGCGGATTAATAATTGTTTATTTCTCCCCATGTAATAAGACGGATCGCGTTGTTATTAGAGATCAGGTATTCCCACACGACTTTATGCATACTATGCCATGTCATTTTGATGGGGTGTGACTCTCTTTCCTTCTAATGAAACGCATGAAGGAAAATGGATTATGTAATGCTAGTTTAGGGATGACCAAAAACCTTAACGTTAATAATAGTGATGCTCATTAGGGCCAATGATGGATTATTACAAATAAATACGCCGAGTAAATAAGTACGCACACAGCATGTAGATCTTCGGGAAATTTAGTTAGGCTTTTCTGTCCGTCAACTTCGGGCCTGTAAGAATGCAGTTCATTGAAGATCCTTAACAGCAAATAATAAGAGAAGAACCGTATTTCAACCCTTACGTTTAATGCTTTTCTGGTTTATCCTGTATGTACCTTTAACGTGGAAAGAACGTAAGCAGATGTTCTAGGACTGTTCTGGCACTAAGTAGAACGAATGACGTATGATAAAAGCCAATTCCCCTATGCATAAAATGGCGGGAAATTCTAAATTGTCGGGAAATTCAAAAAGGAGCCCAATTGCGCAAGTGTGTTTTCCCCACTCGTAGGACATATGGCTGTTGTCCCAAGTATAAATTGCCGGGCCGGCCGAAGTGGCCGTGCGGTTAAAGGCGCTGCAGTCTGGACCCGCAAGACCGCTACGGTCGCAGGTTCGAATCCTGCCTCGGGCATGGATGTTTGTGATGTCCTTAGGTTAGTTAGGTTTAACTAGTTCTAAGTTCTAGGGGACTAATGACCTCAGAAGTTGAGTCCCATAGTTAAGTCCCATTGTGCTCAGAGCCATTTGAGTCCCATAGTGCTCAGAGCCCATAAATTGCCGGGAAATTAAAAAAGGCTAGGTGATGCATTATCATGCAGGCTGACCTGGAATACTGGTACAGACTCTGTGACGTACGAATCTAAGATGGCGATGCAAGGTGGCTGAACTGGAATACTGCCTCTATGAGGTCTGAATCCAAGACATGGAACACTGGCACAAGCTCTGTGCCGTCAGAACCCAAGCTGAAGATGCAATATGGCTGATATGGAATACTGGGACAGCTCTATGACATCGGAATCCAAGTCCTGGAATACTGGTCCTGGCTCTTTGATGTTAGAGACAAAGAATGATTGTGCAGATCCAGGCCAATCTGCTGGTCAAAAGACTGACACATCTCTACTATGGTATCAGAATCCGAGATGCTAGGACAAAGGGAAATAACTTGCCCATAGAGACCTGTAGGCCTATTTATGGCAGTCATGTCACTGTGTAATTCCATCCTGCATCCGGGCTGTAGGCGACTGAGCTAGCCTCATCTCCGTGGTGCCGTAGTTATTGATCGCCAGACCGTTTGACAAGTCCACGGTGGAATGCTAAAATAATCTGCGTCCCAAACATACGTTCTGCATGTAAACTGAAAAATTAAAGAGTTGCCCATTCATCCTACTTGTGGGGGACACTTTTGCGGTGGCTCAGAAGAAGAAGAAGAAGAAGAAGAAGAAGAAGAAAGTTTTAAGGAAACTTGTAAAATACAGTGCAAAAATGGATGGTGGCTATTTCATCGGCTGTAACATAAACAACCATCACAGAGCTATCAAAAAGGTGAACATATATGTACCAGGCATGTAGTAGCAGCATTTGAGAATAAAATACGCTTATACGTATTCACAAGTCGAATTGTAGCCATCGAAAACGCGGCAAATACATGAACAGGAAAGTATGATATTTTCTAAAATAGTAGTTGTCAGTACAGCACATTTCAAAGACGAAAAACTAAACTTCCATCTCCAGGAGAGTGCAGCGCCAACTGCCGCCAGATGACTGTAACATCGCCAGCGACTCAGCACAGGTCGCTACCTCCGTATGGTGGAAGAAATATGAACGCTATACCTCGAGAGTGCAAGGAAAATCGGGAAATCGCGCGGGTATTTCATGCCTCACAAGTGCAGAAAAGATCTGCTGCAGGCGGGTACGAGGACAGTAGTGCAACCCGCCAGGAACCCGATGCGTCATGCTGCAGCCAGCCGACCGCTGACGGCTCACACGGCATAACCCTCTGCAGACCGAGCCCGCAGATACTTTATTCTGTCTCTGCTGCACGCACTTCATCAGACGTCCCCGTAAGATGTCTAAATGGAGACGGCTGGCATAAATAATACCGAATTTTCACGTCAAGATTGACACTCTTCACAGTGATCCACTGTAGAGTACAAACCGCACGGTTCAGAAATTAGGGTAGGTCACATCATTCCTATAAAATGGTCGTCAGCAACAGCAAATGCAGGATGTTACAAAATGGTACGGCCAAACTTTCAGTAAACATTCCTCACACACAAAGAAAGAAAATATGTTATGTGGACATGTGTCCGGAAACGCTTACTTTCCATGTTAGAGCTCATTTTATCACTTCTCTTCAAATCACATTAATCATGGAGTGGAAACACACAGAAACAGAACGTACCAGCGTGACTTCAAACACTTTGTTACAGGAAATGTTCAAAATGTCCTCCGTTAGCGAGGATACATGCATTCACCCTCCGTCGCATGGAATCCCTGATGCGCTGATGCAGCCCTGGAGAATGGCGTATTGTATCACAGCCGTCCACAATACGAGCACGAAGAGTCTCTACATTTGGTACCGGGGTTGCGTAGACAAGAGCTTTCAAATGCCCCCATAAATGAAAGTCAAGAGGGTTGAGGTCAGGAGAGCGTGGAGACCATGGAATTGGTCCGCCTATACCAATCCATCGGCCACCGAATCTGTTGTTGAGAAGCATACGAACACTTCGACTGAAATGTGCAGGAACTCCATCGTGCATGAACCACATGTTGTGTCGTACTTGTAAAGGCACATGTTCTAGCAGCACAGGTAGAGTATCCCGTATGAAATCATGATAACGTGCTCCATTGAGCGTGGGTGGAAGAACATGGGGCCAAATCAAGACATCGCCAACAATGCCTGCCCAAACGTTCACAGAAAATCTGTGTTGATGACGTGATTGCACAATTGCGTGCGGATTCTCGTCAGCCCACACATGTTGATTGTGAAAATTTACAATTTGATCACGATGGAATGAAGCCTCATCTGTAAAGAGATCATTTGCACTGAAATTAGGATTGACACATTGTTGAATGAACCATTCGCTGAAGTGTACCCGTGGAGGCCAATCAGCTGCTGATAGTGCCTGCACACGCTGTACATGGTACGGAAACAACTGGTTCTCCCGTAGCACTCTCCATACAGTGACGTGTCAACGTTACCTTGTACAGCAGCAACTTCTCTGACTCTGACATTAGGGTTATTGTCAACTGCAAGAAGAATTGCCTCGTCCATTGCAGGTGTCGTCGTCGTTCTAGGTCTTCCCCAGTCACGAGTCATAGGCTGGAATGTTCCGTGCTCCCTAAGACGCCGATGAATTGCTTCGAACGTCTTCCTGTCGGGACACCTTCGTTCTGGAAATCTGTCTCGATACAAACGTACCGCGCTACGGCTATTGCCCCGTGCTAATCCATACATCAAATGGGCATCTGCCAAATCCGCATTTGTACACATGCACTGACTGCAAAACCACGTTCGTGATGAACACTAACCTGTTGATGCTACGTACTGATGTGCTTGATGCTAGTACTGTAGAGCAAGGAGTCGCATGTCAACACAAGCACCGAAGTCAACATTACCTTCCTTCAATTGGGCCAACTGGCGGTGAATTGAGGAAGTACAGTACATACTGACGAAACTAAAATAAGCTCTAACATGGAAATTAAGTGTTTCCGGACACATGTCCACATAACATCTTTTCTTTATTTGTGTGTGAGAAATGTTTCCTGAAAGTTTGGCCGTACCTTTTTGTAACACCCTGTATATTTGAGGAAACATCATCTTAACAGAGTAATAGTCCGCTCCCATCCTATCCACAGGATCTCATACACTACTGGCCATTAAACCCTACATTTCGACAGGATAGTGCACGACCGCATGTTGCAGGTCCTGTACGGGCCACCAAGGAAACGAGGCTAGCCCATTGCAGCTGCAGCTCGGGTGGTGTGGGGGTGGCTTGTCTGTAGGGTTCTATCAATTCCCTGTTCTGGTGGTAAATTAAGACGCACTTGTTCCAACGACACAGTGTACAGTTTAGCCTTAAACATAGGATGATGTGTGACATTAAGTGCTGACGAAACATAAACAACTGTTTAACCCTTGAGCAGGTGCGCCACATTTTCTAGTCGAGCAAGTGCGCGAGGTATTTCATACCCCGGGACATAATTTACATAACACAGTCTTATACTTCGGGAAAAATTTTATTTTTGTGAATACTGTTACTGAACATGAACATGACTGATAATTTGAACTGTGTCAGCTCGCCCTTTCGTCATACTGTAGTCTATTACTATTCCAGGCATATTTACTTTGTCGTCAAGTTTTGATAGTTCGCAGAACCAATAAGACATGAACAGTGGACGTCAACAGGAAGACAACCGGCACCACTGAGTACTGACTGTTCTGTTCACAAGTAAAATGTCTCATATGTCAGACAAGCACCGGAATGTTCGTGTAGCGTCCCGCAAACCATCCTGACACAATTACGGAGCAATGTGGTGGGGAATTGTCTTGCTGAGGGTCGCCTGAGGGAGTTGTAGGTGCAAAATTATATAATTTTATTACCGTAATTCCGTTAAGTTAGAGTTTTATTATGCTGGCGAGTTCGTTTTCAAGCCAGGCCTATTAAAGCTGCACTGATTGTGCTTGCTTAGGTGACAGTCAATTCACACACGGGTAACATACACATGATACATAGTCTAATAGAATGTCAGGCGAATTTCACAGTGTAGATGTATTCATGGAGTCCAGTTGAAGTAGTTAAAGGTGTCTGATTGTTACAGATGCCGCAGCACTCGTGTGTTTGGTCTGGCATTCTCATGCTGGAGGAGAGGATGCTCCATGTGTGGACGAGTTCTTCGAATTCGTGCTTTCAGTTTTCAGAGGGTCTCTCACGCACCAGTATACACAGTCCAGTCACATTATTGTGACCACCACCTATGTTCGACGTCTGCTTGGAGCAAGTACTCTCAGACGTCAGGTGGCAGCACTAAAGCGTGTAGCCGGCCGGTGTGGCCGTGCGGTTCTAGGCGCTTCAGTCTGGAACCGCGTGACAGCTACGGTCGCAGGTTCGAATCCTGCCTCGGGCATGGATGTGTGTGATGTCCTTAGGTTAGCTAGGTTGAAGTAGTTCTAAGTTCTAGGGGACTGATGACCACAGATGTTAAGTCCCATAGTGCTCAGAGCCATTTGAACCATTTTAAAGCGTGTAGACGGGACGCGTAAAACATTGCAGTCGTTGTCGTTGGCTTTCAGGCCAATGATAGAAGCATTTCCCAAACAGCTGAGTTTCTAAACTGTTCGCATGCCGCCGTTGTTAAACAATATGGAAAACTGGCGCTATCCAAAACCGGCGCCAAGGCAACATTTATGCACCACGGCCGATAGATGACACGAGTGAACGATGGCTACTGAAACGAGTACTGGCCAGTAAACGTGCAACTGTTGAACAACTGACCGCCAAGATGAACCGAGGGTCTACTGTCAGTGTTCCCTCAACAATTCTTCAGCGAATGTTGGCTGCTTAAGGGCCTCCGAAGCAGATTTCATGCACCCTTGCTGACTGTTGTTCACCAGCGAGAAGGATAGAATTTGTAGGCCAGTACCGCAACTGGACTGAGTGGTGACAGGTAGGCTCTGCAGATGAATCACATTTTATGCTCCATCGGACAGATGGCCATTGGTGTGTATGATGTGAAACGTCTGAAAGCAAAGGGTCCAGGCCAGAGGAGGGAATGTCATGGTCTGAGGAATGTTATCGTGGCGTTCCGTGGGTGATCTCGTCATTCTAGAAGTCACACTGGATCAACACAGGTATGCATCAATCCTTGGCGACCATGTCCATCTCTACATTCAATTTGTTTTTCCTTGACACGACGGCATCTACCAGCAGGACAATGCATCGTGTCACCACACAGCTCGCAGTGTACATGCGTGTTTCGAAGAGCACCAGGATGAGTTTATCGTACTCCTCAGTTTAATACCTAATCGAGAATCCGTGGGACCATCTCGATAGGGCTGTTGGCGTCGTGGATCCTCAGGCGAGGAACCTATTGCAGCTGACCACGACACTGGAGTCGGCATGGCTGCACATCCCTGTTCGTACCTTTCAGAACATCATTGACATCCTGCACGTCTCGCAACGGTCCAAAGGTGGTTATTCAGGCTTTTGACAGGTGGTCGCTTTTACGTTACACACTGCCACACGTTACAATTTGGAGCCCTTAGGCGTCAGAGGGTTGCAGCGTGCGTCACCGAAGCGGGGAAGTCGACATATTAATACGCATGATGTGTAGTACCTCAACCGGTATTGAGAATAAAATAAATTCGGAGGCATTACTTTTCAGCACGTCCTCGTACATTGTCGACTAACTCCACCTATTCTCTGTGTGTTTGGTTTCAGTTCATGTATGCTCTTTTTAAATAAGAATGTCTGCGGAATGAGAATTGTGTTCAGTAATATACCAAACTTTTTACACTCTGCGGACTGTGCTCCAAAACAATCCGGTCAAAGGTGTGACTAATTGTAAAGACAGGCAGCTGTTAAAGAGTAGGCGACATTTAAAAGAAAACGATGACAGAATCTTCGAGAAAAGAGAGAGATTAAGACAACGACACTATAGATCTCTCAGCCTTGTCTATGTGATGTCCAAGATATTCACTTATACACTGACGGAAAAAAAATCGCAGCATTAAAAAATAATTAATATAGAGTAATGGAATTTTGGGATTACATTTGTAGGCTAATGTAAGTGCTAGATAAACTGTTGCAAATGTGAAATGCTGTTACATTAATAACCGGTGTAACCACCAGAATGTTGAATGAAAACATGCAAAGTTGCATGTATTGTGTTGTACAGGTGATGGATGTCGGTTTGTGGGATGGAGTTCCATGCCTGTTGCACTTGGTCGGTCAATACAGGGATGGTTAATGCTTGTTGTTGGTGACGCTGGAGATACCCTCCGATGATGTTCCATATGTGCGCGATTGGAGACAGATCTGATGATCGAGCAGGCCAAGGCAACATGTCGATAGTCTGTAGAGCATGTTGGGTTACAACAGTGGTATGCAGGCGAGCGTTATCCTGTTGGAAAACACCCCCTCGAATACTGTTCATGAATGGCAGAACAACAGGTCGAATGACCAGACCGACGTACAATTTTCAGTCAGGGTGCGTGGGATAACCACGAGAGTGCTCCAGCTATCGTACGAAATCTCACCCGAGACCATAACTCCACAGACAGGTTGGTTGCAAGCCCTGAACTGGCCTCCTCCTAACCAACACACAGCCATCACTGCCACTGAGGCAGAACCAGATTTCACCAGAAAACACAACAGAATTCCACTATGCTCTCCAATGAGTTCTCACTGGACACCACTGAAGCGGGAAATGGCGGTGGTTTGGGGTCAGTGGAATGCACGCTACAGGGCGTGCGGTTCGGAGCTGCCCTTGAAGTAATCGATTTGTAACTGTTGGCTGTGTCACTGTGGTGCCAACTGCTGCTCAGATTGCTGAGGCAGATGCAGTACGATGCGCCAGAGCCATACGCCTACAGGATGCTCTCCCCCTAGGTAGTGCCACGTGGCCGCGTGGAGCCCGGTCTTCTTGCGACCGTAGATTCCCGTGACCACCGCTACCAACACTCATGTACAATGGCTACATTCCTGCAGTATCGCAGAAGGAACATCCAGCTTCTCGTAGTCCTATTACACAGCCTTGTTCTAACTCGGTGAGTTGTTGTTAACGGCGTCTTTGTCGCGTTCTGGACTAACATAAACTCACCACGTCCATTCTATAAGGTAACTAGCGCTCACGACCGTTACAGAGCATATTTAAAACAAACGTGATTTGCATTCTCGTAGTGTCGCTATTAGCGCCATTCTTGTACAGCTGGCGCGAAATTGAATAGACGTCATCTTTCAGATGTAGAAACACACCTATCAACTTTCGCTTATGCCGTACAACTCCTTCTTGGTGTTGAGATCTTTTTCCGTTAGTGTATTGTCATCAATTAACAACCTTATTTTATAAATGAGTGTATCAGAATAAAAAATTTGCAGTTCGTGAGGTAATTATAAATGCAGTAACGAGTAGGAGTTACCACGTTGCCTGACATTCAGATGTTTTGAGAAAGCTTTTAAGGTGATTTCAAAGCTCTCCTTACTGCAAGCCGTCTAGAAGGAAGGCACTGATTCAAAATATGTTTAGTGAAGTGCTGCCGATTCCATTAGACTTCATCAAGATACTACTGAGATACTTAAAACTGAAAGGAGAGTCATGCATGGAGATCCCACAGCACAAAAACTGTCATCAGCAGTTCCACAGGAAGTTTTCAGGTCACTGAACTGAAAAAGAGGAAGATTAATTTGTGCTAATGGAGCACACGTAATCCACCTTCGTGTTGTGGATGAAATTGTACAGCTTGCGTCTAATGGAGACAAACTTCAATAATTAAAGAAAAACTCATAGTTCAAAAGTATGACCGAATATGTACTGTAACACTACAAAAAAGTGTAATCTGCGAACCAGGTGACTTTTTGTATGTATGGCTGATGAAGACGACTGCATGGGCAGTAAAAGGAATAAACCGAAGAGTAATATTGGTGTGAGATTGTTATATTAAATGGAGTTTTCAAAACAAGCGTCAGATGTGTGGGGAAAGGGAAAATTAGCAGTCAGTGTTAAATTTTTTCTTATGGCAGTATGGTATGGACTGAGAGTTGTTCAGTGAGCAATGGAGATATGGTTTTTGGGAATAGCTAGGAAAACAGAAAAACAAACAAATAGATCAGAAAACATACTTAGTGGAAGACATAATTCCAGGCGCAGGAATTGTAGGTGTAATAGGTAAGTTATTTGCGAGATTCCAAAAGATTAGAAAAGACAGAGACGGCTACCTAATGAAAGTGGGCAGATAACGTTAGGAAAGTTGGAGGAACAACGTGAATGCTTATAGCTGAAGACCGTAATAATTTGAAAATCTTGAGGTGGTCTTTATCTTGTGTCGAATGTCTGGTGGCGGTGGCGGCGGCGGCGGCTGCAGCTGTTGCTGCTTTGTCATATTACCCGTTGCACGCTACTCATGTATTTTTACATCACTAAAGTCTTTGCTGACATTTCCAGACTGCCGATATTTTTTGTGTTCGTTCTCTCATTTCGCGTAATCGGCAACGTACGTACCAATTAGCGCAGCAATCTTGCTGTGGACGAATGTACCATACTGCCAAGTAACACTGTCTGTTCAGACTCGAGACCATTTGGAAGTAAGTTCAGTGACTTGGCAGCCAATATCATCTAGTTCATCTCCACGACGATACACTCTCTTTCTGTTGTTTGTTGGGGTCCCGATATTACTGGCAGCCAGCGAAAGTGACCCAGCACAAAAATTGGGAGACAAGAAAAAAATCTTAGCTGTCGACCACCTGCAGTAGCAACCATTCACGCGTCCTGTTTCTTTGCAAAAATACCCGCAACAAATATGTTCATGTATATGGTGAAAGGTCTGGCACTAATGGCGAGAGTATTGAAGTTAAACCCCCTGTAATTCGGTCTGTTTGCATTGTTCTTTACGGCGCACATGGACACGCATTTCGAAACTGTTGAAGAATGTATCTCGTGTGCTGGCCATTGGTAAGTTTTATTATTTGCTCAACTGCCTATTTATTTCGCTGCGAACCTTTATATGTGGTCACTTTAGGAAAAATTCGTTTTTACCCTTTTCCAGCGGACAGCATGTTTGCAAGTGGGTACCAGTAAGTTTCTGTCAACTGGCTAGGGAGTCCTCAAATCCAGTTTGTCAGCACCGTAGTCTTCGGTAGCTGAGGACAATGCAGAAACCCGTCGTCATTGTCTTGGAAGAGGTCTTAGGACTGAGAAAGAGGTGGAGAAGGGGGTGGGGGCTCATTGAACCTTTTGTAAGTATCGTCTTGCCATTGTTATAAGTTATTTTGCTGTGCGGTGTAGTGTGTGTTTTTTGAATAAGAATAAAATGAAACAAGATGAGATTTCAGAATTCATGGGAAGAGGAGGAGACTTGCCCGTTTGCATCCGATAGACGGATCACCATAAACAGTTTTACATTATCGCATGCCCTCCCTCCAAGAGACGCTGTGCATATGTCTGGAATATATATTAGGACGTTAGGTGCACGCCCCTGGGACAAGTAGTTGGACGGTGCCGACCGAGAGGTTTCACACTGGACTTTCATTTGGGAGTACGATTCAAATTCCCATCCGATCATGCGGATTTAGGTTTCCCACGATTTCCCTAAGTCGGGTGATAAGACGTTAAACTGTAATATTCCTTGCTTTCTGTGTGACTCCACAGCATCTTTACTTGGGGGAAACTTCTATCGATGTAAATGTTTTCCACCACCAGGATTCGAGCAAGCTGCCTCCCCGAGTCGAGCGTCCTCCACATTGTAAGCCGGTTAAAGGTTACTATGTAAGAAGATTGTCGGATTGTCAGGTGCCCCATTGGGATAAAGGCCCTAAAAACTGTTGAAGTAAGTTTTGAGATAACTTCAGTATCACTCTTGGGACACTAAATCCTTTTTGTTGGAAAATTTTGTGCACCATTTCACCTAGCATGGAATATATTTTTCTGTAGGTTATCAGCGAAATTAGGTATCAAAATTTCATTTGTGGCCCTATTGATATTTGTAGCGTATGTTATATGGTGCAAGGCTCGTAGATCTACACACGAAAAAAAAGAAAAAAGTTAGACCCGAATATTCGTGCAGGCCACCGGGATTGAACCTGAAAATGCCAGTTAACTGATGCAAAGCTACATACATGTTATTGTCCAGAAATTTCTGCAATAACTTAATGTAACTGTTGAATACCCTAAATTTTCTTGCGTTGCAATTTTGTCATCTGATAGTTATGAATAGATTAGTCGTAGGATTCTAAGACTGAGTTACAGGTATTGCTGCAAAAAATAGTCAAGGTTTTCGAAACAAAATTTGGTGATTTGTAGCAAAAGAAGCAACGCGAGTTATAGTCACGTAAACAACGAATGAGAAGACCTGTTTTTTAATGAAATACTGTATGTAACATTACACGTAATCCAAATCGTTTTACTACAAGCTTATTTAACTAATTATTTAAGATGGCTTTAGTTTCCGCCAGTTGTATTGACCTCTGTCAGCGTGTGAAAAAAGAGTGAATCTCGTAATTAAATGTGTCAGGTGACAGAATCAATAATATTGCCATCTGCAGGGGCAGCAAGAGGAAATTGGCGCGCATTGTAACTGCGGATTTTTTGTGTGCAGTGTGACAAGCGTGTCGCGCGAACGGCGGACGTCGTGTTCCCTTGGCTGTTGTGGGCAGCCAGGAAGCATCCAATAACGCACCGAAAACACCCCATCCACTGGCTGCTCCACTAGCTCTCGTATCGCCAGAAATGAACTACGCCACACGTGCTGCATCAGTAAAGCGCTGTTGCGAATGGTCCTTCTGTCAGAACGCTTACCTCATAATACATGTAATTACGTTGTAATGAAAGTAACTACGTTTTTCTTAAAGATTTTGATACACAGATTTAGTATTAGTCGACACGAGACAGTCTCTGGCAATTAAAAATCGTTTTAAACTCTAGACTAGTCAGGTCGGGGTTCGGATTCCAATTTACATTTAGATACCCAAATAAATGGTTAACGAGCTGGTTCGCGGTTTGCAGGAAGAACAGGCAGTAGAACGTAACTGGAGTGAACGAAGTGAACAGAGAAATACCAAAACTATTTTACTGGTGACAACTATTGTTTTTTCAAAATGTTTGTAAAGGTGGCTGTATTGGTATTTTTAATCTCAGCCGCAAAAATTGTGTACTTGGCCACTCATTTCAGTCTAGTTCACATCAACGAAATATTAAAATTATTATACTACAGGATGCTGTCAGTTTGTGCACATCTACGATCCGTCGAAGACATTTGTCTGTTATCAGGCATGTATATTTAAAATTGAAGATCGTGTACGCGATAATAACTCTGCATATAACAACTGAGCTGGTTTTTACTTGAGAGAAACGACTCAAATTTGCGATTAAAGCCTTCAGTTCAGAGTGAGAGTAAATTCCAAAGTCATAGTTGATGCGTCTTTTTCACAGCTTCTCCCATATTGTGAATGAATATTTAGAATAGTTGAAAGTAATTATCTGCCGTTTTTATCAATAAAATTTATTTACCTAAGCAGATAATTAATTATATGTACAACCGAGGGCCGTAATATAAATTTTCGCATCAGTTTACCGTGTAAGTAATATTTCTACAATTTTTCACATCTGTAGTTTTTCGCATAAATTAAGGAAAAAATTAAATAGGTACAAATTCTAGGGCGCAAATTTACTTATAGCCGAATTGACATTATGGATGCAAGGTACCTGACGAAAACATTTTTCGAATAAAATGGTGTGAGAATCAGACCTCATCAGCTCAATATAATCATTTGATAGAAAATAGTGGTCACATGGAAATGAAGTGAGCGTTTGGCGTCATTGACCGGGAGGCCCCTTGCGGGGCAGGTCCGGCCGCCTTGGTGCAGGTCTTGTTACGTTCGACGCCACATTGGGCGACCTGTGCGCCGGGTGGGGATGAAATGATGAAGACAACACAACACCCAGTCCCTGATCGGAGAAAATCCCCGACCCAGCCGGGAATCGAACCTGGGCCCGTAGGACGGCAATCCGTCATGCTGACCACTCAGCTATAAGAAAATAAGGGATATTAGGAATATTATATTTCGAGCACGAATAGATACTTCAACAGCGTTGCGTGTTATTACTAAGCAAATTGAACTTGGCACCTGTTACAGAACTCAGGAGAAGGGGACGAGATGAAACTACTCGTAATTAACGAACGTTAATGCCACTGGCCACTTTGTTCTTCATATATTGCATCTGCACCTCATACTAGCTGACTGCAGGTGTTATGTGAGATCAAGTGCCGTCGTCTTTGAGAATAATTTTATGCTGTTTCTTGTTCGAATAGTCGTTACTACTATTCCGGATACTTGACAGCTGACGCCGCGATGTCAGTTATAATGAATGCAAAACATCGTTTGAATCACTATTTCTTTTATTTATTGTTACATGTTTCGATCTAGCAGATCATCTTCAGATCTGGTGCTGCAAGGTGCAGTTTGTCAGCAGTGGTAAGTATTACACAAAACTTTCGTTAAAGTTTTTAACGCAAATTTTATGTAGTTCTTACTGCACCTTGCAGCACCAGACATGAAGATGATATGCTTGTCAGATCGAAACTGGTCATCATTAACAAAAGAAATAGTGACCTAATGGTGTTACACATTCATTCTATATATTATAGCATGACTTTGCTCGTGCAGTCTTCATCTCTTTTCAGTCTTGGATTATGGCAAAAGCTCTTCTACAATCCGACATATCTGCTCACCCCACAGGTTCTTTCAGTGATTGTCGATGGCTGGCAATATTTCCGTGATTTTCTCTTGTTAACGGTGCAACTATAATCAATATATAAATGAAACTGAGTACCCGGTGTTTCCCTGGTATGTACGAGAGGCGTTCAACAAGTAATGCCAATTTCTGTTGAAAAACTGCGGAATTTGTTTGGGACGTCGTGGGATGTTCCCACTTTAGACCCAATATTTTCGTGAAGTTCCGATAGGTGGTGACGCAATAAGTAGCCTTAAAAATGACGTCTGTAACGGAGGTGCGTTCCAAGCAGGAGAGCTTTCATTGAGTTTCTTCTGGCTGAAAACCAGAGCATCACAGATATCCATAAGAGCTTGCAGAATGTCTACGGAGACCTAGCAGTGAACAAAAGCTCAGTGAGTCGTCGGAAAGGCGACTGTCATCATAACAACAAGGTCGTGCAATCCATGCAGTCGCGCCACACCACCTCTCCTCCGAAGACAATGTTCAAAGCCGTACCCTCAGCCGGTAAAGTCATGGCGACGGTCATCTAGGACATTCTGTTCGATGACCTCCCTCTTGGTGCAATGACCACCTCTGAGCCGTTTTGTGTTCCCGTCAGGAAATTGAAAAAGCTATTTCAGCGTGCTCATCGCCACATAAATACAAACTAACTTCTAGTTCTTCATGACAACGCAAGGCCTCACATAAAGTCTGCGCACCCAAGAGAAGCCAACAAAACTTCATGGAACTGAACTGTTTTTCCTCCTCCACTCTGGAGTGCGGATCTTGCACCTTCCGCCTTCCATCTCTTTGGCCCAATGAAATATGCACTACGCGGGAAGCAGTACGTGGATGATGGGGAGGTTATTGATGCAGCAGGACGTGGCTCCGACATCGACCTGTGGAATGATAACACGCGTTGAACGGTCACTATGTTGAAAACTAGGGTTTTGTAATCAAAGGAGTGGGAAATAATATGGTGTATTGGAATCCTGAATAAATCCAACCTCTTTCAGAAAAAAAGTGTTGCAGTATTTATTGAACTCCATTCTTTTTTATTCTAATTCTGTTAGTCCATCTCCTCCTTCCCCCTCTGTCTGCCCGTCTCCTGTATATCACCCCCTCTCTGTCCTTCCCCTCCCCCCCGTCCATATCCTTCTGCCGTTGTCTCTGTCCATCTGAGACTCCACCGTCTCTCTGTCCATCTGCTAATGCCCCTCTGTCCATCTCCTCTTTCTCCCCCTCTCGCCACTCTATATTTCCTGCTCACTCCCTCTACTCCTCCTCTCCTCCTCTCCCCGCTCTCTAGCTCCTCCTCAGCCTCCTCTTTCCTTTCTCTGTCCAGTTCCCTCTCCCCCTCCCTCTGTCCATCTCCTCCTCCCCCATATGTGTCCATCTCCTCCTGCATCCATGTGTGTCCATGTCTTCCTCCTCCTCTCCTTACCCTCCTCCTCCCCTCCCCTCCTCCTCACCCTCCCTCCCCCTCCTCCTTCCCTCCCCCCTCCCCACATCCACCCCTCCTCCCGAGCCCATTCTCACTCCACGTTATCGCCCTCACCGCAATAGGAGGTTGCTGATTCTTGCCTCCACAGTTTTTCTTTCCAGGCAGTAAGTTATATGTGTACCAAGTTTGGTTGAAATCGATCCAGGGGTTTTGGAGGTGTTTTTTTATCCATGTCTTTGCCTGTATACACCCATGCCACATGTATAATGTATTTCACACATATTTGTACACATATTTCACCTCTATCTCTAGCGAATTTCGCACTGAAGTTAAGTTCTCACGCAACTCAATGTTCATGACGTCATATCTCCTGAACACAGTGTCGTACAGTGTGTCGAACAGTAGTAAAGAAGTGAGAAATGAAATCGTCATACCTGACGCTTCAGTTTTACTAGATGAATAGCGAAAATTTAGTAAGCTAGAAACTTTATTAGTTTCATCATTTTGTGGGGGTTGTCAGCGTGAAAAAGTTTCCTAAAGATTTGAAATTATGTGTAAAGTTTGTTGCAAGTCATATAGTGCTCTCATTCTCTGCTACTGGATTAATAGATTTTAAGTATTTGAGCGTCGAGAGCTACACATCAATTTCATCCCCACGTGTCTGTTAGGTAGGTGGTTCTTAGCGCCACAGCGATTCTTCCCAGACAGTAAGTGATATGTTACCAAGTTTGGTTGAAATTGGTCCAGTGGCTTAGAAGAAGATGTGCTGCTTGCGTACGTATATACATACACACATATATATATATGTACGTACATTTTTATAGTACGTATGGATTAGAACCACCGTGGAGTTGACGGCGGCAGTCTGTGGCTGGGTGGTGGGAGGGGGGGGGGGAGAATTGGCACTACGAATCACTTTTCTGGGATGTCGGCTTATTGGTATACATAGTACTGGTTTCTTGACGTATAAGCTACCTTCATGAAATTGGGAACAAAGTATATTTGGTAATAAACCAAGCGAGTTTGGACAATTAACATCTCATTAGATTATCGTTCAAGAGGGACAGGGTACAAATTCCCCGCCGGCCATCGTGATCTAAGTTTTGCATGGTTGCCCGAAACTGCTTAATGTGAATGCGGGCTTGATTCCTGTGGAAAAGGAGGCGGCCCATGTATTTGATTGCCTTTGTATTTACAGGATTTGAAAATAAGTTCCGGAATATAAATTTCCGAAAGTAGTGCGGTACACTTTGTAAAAACACACCAAAAAATTGACTTCGAAGATTTGAAGATCCGAGCACCGTTAAGAGATCGAGCTTATGTTTAACAGCGTCGCTTGTGTGTCTTTTTGTAGCGTTCTAATCTTGTAATCACGAGGTTTATATGGTTCATATGACTCTAAGCACTATGGAACTTAACATCTGAGGTTATCAGTCCCCTAGACTTAGAACTACTTAAACCTAACTAACCTAAGGACATCACACACATCCATGCCCGAGGCAGGATTCGAACCCGCGACCGTAGCGGCAGCGCGGTTCCTGACTGAAGCGCCTAGAACCGCTCGGCCACAGCGGCCGGCAATCACGAGGTCGCTGGTTCGATTCTCATTAGACCCATTTTATAATCTTCTATTGGAATTGAATATTTTTTTAAAAAATTAGAATATTAACAAATATTGACGTATAATTTTCTTATAAAAACAGTATTTTTTAATTACCACTCACATGAAAGTGTTAGAATTCATGATACATTAAAATTTGGTACAAAAATGCGGTCATCAAATAGAAAATAAAATATCTTTATTTCTAGAGACTGCGAATAAATAAAAACCCATTAGATCTACATCTTTGCTTCCGCCGTTTTGCAGTAGATGGCTGTAGCGGCAAGTGCTGGTGCAGGTGGTAGGTCGTGTCATACAGTAAGCTTAGAAATTTGCAAATATAACGCCATCAAAATATTGGTCGATTTGTGATGGCATCATAAAGTTATTCCCGATTAAACATGTCAACTTACGAGGCCAGTTCTCGTCATTTGCGGGGGAAGTTTTAATTTTCTGCTGTGTAATTTGCGACTGAGGCTCATAAAATCCTGGGTAAGACCCGTGGTGAGGCACCTGTTAGTGAAAGAACGTGCAGAGTATGCTTTCAACGCTTCAAGAACGGTGATTTTGACGTCGAAGACAGGCATGGCGATGTAAGAGGTTTTCGAAGCTACTGAAACCGGCAGAAACAAACACAGTAGATCTTCATCGAAAGAAATTGACGCGATTGAGCCGAGCAGTGAAAGACATGCAGCCACAGTACAGCAACAGATATGAGAAAGTGATTTTGCAGCATGACAATGCTCGACCCCATGTCGGGAAACCGGTCAAAGCATACTTCCAGACGTTGAGCTGGGAAGTTATACCCTAGCCGCCGTATTCTCCAGACATTGCTCCCTCTGCATTACCATCTTTGTCAATCAGCCTGGTTGACCAGCACTTCCGGTCATGTGAACAATTGCAAAACTGGATCGATTCGTGGATCTCCTTAAAAGACGCCCATTTCTTCCGCCGTGGGATTCGTATGCTGTCCGAAAGATGGGAGAAAGTAGTGGCCAACGATGGCCAATACATTGAATGGTAAATTTTTTGTAAGTTTTTCACAATAAAAGCCTCGAACTTCGAGAAGGAAACGGCGGAAGCAAAGTTGTAGACCTAATAATATAAAAACAGTATTGATATACCTTTTACATTTTGCAATAAGAAATTTCACTTTTTTCTCAAATTTTATCAGGACTAATGAATTTTCATGCGATTAGTAATTAAAACTGAAAAAATGTTGTTCTTATTAAAACTTATGACTTAATATTTGTTAGTTAACATTCAATGTGATATATTTTGAATTAAAATAAAAGTAAAAAAAAACACATAAGAATATCGAGAATCCAGCCAGTGCCAATACTAGAACGCTATGCACACAGCTACGAGCGGGTCTGTTAAACGGCAAAAAACGTTTTTTTGTACGCCATTGCGCTCATAAATCTTGAAAGAACAATTTTTTTCGAGCGTGTTTCAGAGGTTAGGGAAATTGTTGGCCGGGCACTTACCTTCAGATCCTAGCAGTATGAAGAAAATCGAAGAGGGCCAGTCCGTAAGATCCCCTTGTTAGATGTCGTGTAAGGACCATCAGAGCAAGAAGACAAAGTTTATTGCAACACCTGTGAACGTTTCGCATCTATTCATCGAGGAACCCGAGTACTGTTGAAATGCTGTACTAATTGACAGTATTTCAGAAACAAATGCACCTTGGCGTTGGTTATGAAAGTTGATACAAAACCATATTCTGCAGAGGAAGACAGACGGGATCGCAGGGCGGGACGTGGCTTCCGGCACGCGGCGGACGTGGACGTGACGTAGCGGCGGCGGCGCCCGCCGAATGCTAACGGCCGAGGGCGAGCCGCGCACCCCGCGCGTCCTCGCCTCTGCTGGCCAATTACTTTAAGGCAGCGGGGACTCAAGCCTAGTAGAATGACCTTACGTCGCGGGAAGAGGCGCCAGTAATGCTTTACTGAGAACTGCTGGGCCAACTAAGCAAGTTGTTGCTTCGGTGAATCTGTTGACAGTCCGAAGGTGGTTGGTGTTAATAGTGAGTTGGGTGGCATGCTCAAAAATTCTAAGGACTTCGGGTAACAATGCGCATCCAGGCCGAGATACAGACTCAGTTTGAGGGATTCATCTGCCGCAATCCGCGTGCGTCATTGACTCCTTCCTAGCCTCTGAACTCGAAGTACGTTGCTACTGACAGTACTCTTGTATAAGAGTTTCCAATAAACGTATTTCTTATTTACGTCTTGATATTCAGCCAGAGGCGGAAATATTGTCGCAATAAAAAACAAAGCATTTCATTGTGTATCAGCGTCTATATAAATTCAGGGATTGTTTCGTAACTCGAATGCAACAGCTACTCACATTCTACAACAGAGTTCTTCCTCTGGTATTTATTTTAAATTGAAATCATGTTTAAGATGCCCCCGTACTTCTTAAACCTTAGGTTGCGGTATCAACATTGGACGTCGCATTTGTAATTTGTTCCGAGAGACAGTATTCATATTCTGTTGAATGGGCTATATCAGTTGCATATTCACGTTCTCTGCCTTGAAGTGTCACTGCAGAGAACTTAGGTAGTCCAAGTTGTAGCCGATATAAAACTTTCCGCTGAGGTCAAGAGACTAAGAGAGAACGTTCGTATTCGTAAGTGCGGGACCTAACTAATTGTACGTTAAGTCTGATTCCTTCCCTATCTTTGCTTTAAATGGTGCAACGTTCTCACGGCCACGGTGTAAATGGAACGTAAGGCTCACTACTCTTCTGCGATTTCTTTCATTTACGGATCTACAACTTGCTACTGTTGATGGAAATAGTTTCTTATTTACAGCGATGTGACCTGCTTTCACTTGGTGCTGATAACAGCAATTACCGCCGGGTTTTAAACTAATTGTCATTAACGAGGCATGACACTCGTCTCCGGTCCCAGTCGTTTAGGACCTTTTTACGACCACTGTTCTTACGCCATGTTACATATACTGTGATCAAAAGTATCCGGACACCCCCAAAAACGTACGATTTTCGTATTAGGTGCATTGTGTTCCCACCTAATGCCACGTACTCCATATCAGCGACCTCAGTAGTCATTAGACATCGTGAGAGAGAAGAACGGGGCGCGCCGCGAAACTCACGTACTTCGAACGTGGTCTGGTGATTGGGTGCCATATGTGTCACACGTCTGTACGCGAGATTTCCACACTCCTATAAACATCCCTAGGTCCACTGTTTTCGATGTGATAATGAAGTGGAAACGTGCAGGGACACGTACAGCACAAAAGCGTACAGGCCGACCTCGTCTGTTGACTGACAGAGACTGCCGACAGTTGAAGAGGGTCGTAATGTGTAATAGGCAGACATCTGTCTAGACAATCACACAGGAATTCCAAACTGCATCAGGATCCACTGCAAGTACTATGACAGTTAGGCGGGAGGTGAGAAAACTTGGATTTCACGGTCGAGCCGCTGCTCATAAGCCACACATCACGCTGGTAAATGCCAAACGAGACTCGCTTGGTGTAAGGAGCGTAAACAACGGACAATTGAACAGTGGAAAAACGTTGTGTGGAGTGACGAATCACAGTACACGATGTGGCGATCCGATGGCTGGGCGAATGCCCTGTGAACGTCATCCACCACCGTGTGTTGTGCCAACAGTAAAATTCGGTGGCGGTGATGTTATGGTACGGTCGTGTTTTTCATGGAGGGGGCTTGCACCCCTTGTTGTTTTGCGTGACACTATCACAGCACAGGGCTACATTTATGTTTTAAGCACCTTCTTGCTTCCCACTGTTGAAGAGCAATTCGGAAATAGCGATTGCATGTTTCAACATGATCGAGCACCTGTTCATAATGTTCAGCCAGTGGCGAAGGGGTTACACGACAGTAACATCCCTGTAATGGACTGGCTTGTACAGAGTCCTGACCTGAATCTTGTAGAACACCTTTGGGATGTTTTGGAACGCCGACTTCTTGCCAGGCGTCACCGACCGACATCGGTACCTCTCCTCCATGCAGCACTCCGTGGAGAATGGGCTGCCATTCCCCAAGAAACCTTCCAGCACCTGATTGAGTGTATGCCTGCGAAAGTGGAAGCTGTCATCAAGGCTAAGGGTGGGCCAACACCATATTGAATTCCAGCATTACCGGTGGAGGGCGCCACGAACTTGTAAGTCATTTTCAGCCAGGTGTCCGGATACTTTTGATCATATATTGTACCTGCGAGTGATATACCATTCCTTAGAGACACGTTTGACAGTTCACTTTGATATGCCAACAAATTGGGCCACTTCATTCACGGTGGCGCCAAGTGAACGTCCAAATGCGATATTTCTTTTATGCCATTTTGTCGCGATTTGATGCTGATCCGTCTTACTGCACTGATTCCATACAGCCAACTGGCACATAACCGCTTCACTGCCATTATTTACGTTTGGTGGGGGGGGGGGGGGGGGGGGCGATGGCACATGATCACATGGTATCAGTTCTAAACCATCTATAGCACTCCAAAGTAACCAGTGTGCTCTTTTTTTTTAGGGGGCGACTAATGGTTTGTAATGTTAGTTATTTAAATTTTTTTAATCAGTGTGTATGGTGGATGTTCGTATTGTTCTGTCCAAGCATTATGGGAGTCGGAAAAGTATCGTCATGTAAATGTGTACTCGTACCGGCCTCTAGAACGTCAGATGACGCTAGTAACTAACCTAAAAATAATTAACTAGAACAGAGTATTTGACCGGAAACACAAAAAGTGTTAATTCTTGTGAGTGCAAAGGATCCTGTCTAAGTAATTACTAAATTGAAGCTCACCAGAGTGTTTAATTTTGCGTTAGCTGTAACGGTGGTGGGTTAGGTGGGGGGTAACTTACGGATGAGAAAGTAGTTCAGTTTTGAAACGTGTGGCAAGAGGGTGATACCAGCCGTTCCTCGAGTGCAGGACGACGTTGACAGCACATAAAAAGTTCCGATCCGTAGTACATATGCGGAGGAGTCATTGGTTAGTAAATTTCCGTTTTCACTTAACGTCCTCAATGCGCAGACTTGAGAGACGGTTTGCTGGAAGCGTTTAAGAGGTGATAACGAAAATTGGTCATGGGAAGTCATGAGTGGTTACAAATGTATTTTTTTTTTTGTTTTTTAGCGGAGTGGAAGCCACAGCAACCGAGATATACAACGTCAGCATTAGAGTTTTATGGTGATTAGTTACGTATTTATGACCATTAGTTACGTATTGCCCTCCGGAAAATTTGACTAAAGTGGAGTACAACTATTGTCGGTGTAGATAAAGTTCGTTGTAATCTACACTGAAATTCATTTACTATATGTTATCCACAAAATAACTACCTTAATAGAGAACCGGTCAGTAGTACTCCAAACGACTAGAAAGTCAGCCCCAGGTAAGTCTTACTGTACAGAAAAATGAGATGTGTTGTACTGATGCAACACAGCAATTGATATCAGTTAAAGAAGTGTCCTTCGTTTTTTCATCTGCAAGAGCTACTGATTGTGCTACTATTTTGATAACTTTCATTCTTCAAATAGTTTTTTTCAGGAATAAACACTCTTACGTAGCTCATTAACGGAATTGGTGTAAGTGGGACGAACTTCTGTGCATCGAATTGTGCGGCTCTTGATGTATTCGAAAGCCATCCGTTATCGGTTTAAATCATGTGAACCAAATGTGAATTTGTATAAATAATTGTACACGCAGAAAAATTTACAAGTTAATAGCGTCTCGACAGGAATGATTTGTGGAAAGCGTGTTGTAAATGACCATCGTCATATCCGTCGGCATATTTCACTTTATTTGTTGTTGGCTATACTGCTCTTTAAAGGGCAGAAAGGCATTGTCCACCCAGTAACCTTTGTGCATTGAACTCTGTTGCTCTTGATGTATTCGAAAGACATCCGTTTAAGTTTAAATCATGTGAACCAAATCTGTATTTGTATATGTTTTTTTATCCCGACAGCGCACATTTTCGTTGGGAGTGTTATAAACAGTCAGAAAGAATACTTCGCAAAGAATGCTTGGGATACGATTGACTCAGCCGACAAAACAGTGTTGTGACACAAGCTCCTAATATCTTAAGTAGCGTGGTCATTATAGGGTTATCTGGAAAGCCGCCTTGCTTTCGGTTAATCGTAACACGAATCGTCAAGCATTCAAGCTATCCGTTAACCACTTGTATTTCTTGGTCATATTGCGAGCAGTAGGTTTATAAAAAGTTACTTAAATTTGCGAAGAATATAGAAAACTGAAGTTGTTGGCAGTAAAAATACATATATATCAAAATATTATGAAATCCTGCGTCAGAAGCATATACGCTTGTTAGCAACATGTCAGCTGTAGTGACGTTAGTCCAGAATTAGCGTTTCGGAATTCTTGCTAAATAAAAACCTTAACTGGGGCTATATCTTCATGAGAAGTCGAGTAAACTTGCGGTCTATTGCTGTAAACGTAAGTCTTTTGATTAAGTGTGTTCCTCTTTTGGGAATAGTCATAGCTTTAACTAACATCGACGTAAGAGAAACACTAGAATTAAAGTAAATAGTAGAGGGTGCGATATTCTTAAAGCACTTGTGCTGCTGCCCTTCCAGCTCTTAAACATGACATTTTAACTAAGAAAGACTTCGAAACGTGCACGGTCAGTGTTGTGTATATTATATTTTCATAGAATACATTTCAGCACTTCCCAGAGTGCCGGCCGGGGTGGCCGTGCGGTTCTAGGCGCTACAGTCTGGAACCGTGCGACCGCTACGGTCGCAGGTTCGAATCCTGCCTCGGGCATGGATGTGTGTGATGTCCTTAGGTTTGATAGGTTTAAGTAGTTCTAAGTTCTAGGGGACTGATGACCTCAGATGTTAAGTCCCATAGTGCTCAGAGCCATTTGAACCTTCCCAGAGTTTCATAAGACTAACTACTCTTTTGATGCTAAACTGAAATACTTGACTGATTCTGAGAACAGGAAATTGGAAGTTATTTGGAATGATTCTGAATCGTTTGTGTGATGCCAGGAGCAGTGGATACTTTGATAACGCGTCTTGGTTTTGCTTCAGACGACAGGGAGAGGTAGAGCAAGAAGATGGGGTCGGAAAAATTCACACGATTTCTGCCAGCTAAGTTTACCAGCCTACCAAAAAATTACCCGTCTTTGGGACAAATTAACACACAACCCTGCCGTTTCTCAGATTAACGTGTTGTTTAGGAGATTTTAATTACTCAAGATACCATCAAGTCATTCATATTTAGGTTTTCAATCATTTTGCTCATCTGTTTCGGATTACTACCGGATCGGTTTTTTACACGTCTTCCTCCATTTCATGACTACTTCGTCTCTAATGACCTTTATATGGCGACGAGACTTTAAACTCCAGTCTTCAATTATTTCATAAATAAAAACTGAAAATTTTTTAGTTCCAGTCATTCCACCAGGAAGGAGGTACACGACTCGTGTTGTCTGAAGTTCAATAATGCTTAGACGGTCAATACCGCGGTTTGATCGCGTACCCATTGTTACTTTGTGCCAGAACAAGGAATGTGTCCAGGCGTCTCGAAGTGAACCAAAGCGACTTTGTTCGGACATGGAGGAGATACAGAGAGACAGGCGCTGTCGATACGTGCCTCGCTCAGAACGCCCAAGGGCTACTACTGCAGTGGATGAACACTGCCTACGGATTATGGCTTGGAGAAACCCTGACAGCAACGCCACCATGTTGAATAATGCTTTTCGTGCAGCCACAGGACGTCATGTTACGACTAAAACTGTGCGCAATGGGCTGCATGACGCGCAACTTCACTCCCGACGTCCAAGGCGAGGTTTATCTTTGCAACCACGAGACCATGCAGGTTCCGGAACTCTCGGAACTGAGGTGGTCCAAAGCTTTTTTTGATGTGTTTATTCCATTTAATGTTTGAAAGTGACTTTCCGTGATGTCCCGTGTACAGAGTTAAGATACTGATTTTATACCCAGTTAAATAAAAAGTACCTCTACCAGCAGACTGGATGGTGACCTGTTGATAGCACCACCACCTTGTATGGTTTCCGACAGCATCGACGTGTACCAACTTGTACTGCGACTCGTCACTCAAGTCGACATTGCTCTGTTCTGTAAGCATCCAGTATGTCCGTTTCGGCAATCATGTTAATCTTTACATTCTGAAGATTTGAAGCGGTATGTCCCGTTTACCGGTTCTTAAAATTCACGGTACCCGACGGGGACCGCTGTCGTTAATCCTTTGTAGCTCTCGGTAGTTGACTGTGACGGTAGTGACTTTCCCCGAATCGTGGTATTTCGGTAAACCGTTGGCACTGTGTTATGGGGAGAGCCAAATGTTTCCACGGCCTTTGATTTGAACTGCCCCGTGCATTGGGCACTTACAGCCTGATCTTGATGAAATCGCTGAAGTCACGCGTCATCGCCATCTTGTGCTCGTCTGCCACGTCGACGACAAGTAAACTGTTTGATCCCATTTAAGTCACGTGACATGCCTGTTGATCCATTTTTTAGTGGCGAAAAGGGAGCTCTCCCTCCACTATATTATTAGTTTCTGGTTTAGTTTTTCCGTACATTCGCCAAATCGTCGAGAAAACTGCCTGTATGGTTTCTCTGATGTGGATACAGCCGGTATACGCCCTCATAACTGCCTCATCCGAGCTCATGCGCTGTTCCTAATAAACCCATCGTATACAGAACTTTAAACCGTATTCTTCATTCCATTCTTAGAGAGCGGGTGACCCCACTTACCTGTCAATGTATTGAGATGTTCTAAAATTACCACTGTAATAAAATGACTGTTCCATACGTCACTACAGCAAAAATTTGGTTTTGATTCGGGCACTCGTCTTATGCGAATAAGCTGTCTTCAGTTTCTGAATCTGCATTCATCTATACTCTGCAAACTATTGAGAGGTGCATGACTGTGAGCGTATTGCCCATTGTATCAGTATTATCGCTTTTAACCGTTCCATTCACTAATGGAGCGCAAGAAGAATGACTATTTAAATGCCTCTGTGTGCATTGTAATTAATCTAATCTTGTCCTCACGATCGCTACGGAAGCGATAAGTGGGAAGTCGTCGTATATTCCTAGATTCGTCATTTAAAGCTGTTTCTTGAAGTTTGTGTGTTTTCTTGGTGTAATTTGCATCTGTCTTCAAGTGTCTGTCAGTTTAGTTTCATCGTCATGTCTGTGAACGCTCCCGCGGGTCAATCAGATCTGTGACCATTCGTACTGTCCTTCTTTGTATATGTTCAATATCCCCCGTTAGCCCAATTTGGTGCTGGTCTCAAACGCTGGAGCAATATTTCAGGATTGGGGGCACGAGTGATTTGTAAGCAATCTCCTTGTAGACCGATCGCATTTCCCTAGTTTCCACCAGTTAGTTAGTATATGTTGTTTGCTGCACCTAGTATTCTACCAGTTAACTAGTATATGTTGTTTGCTGCACCCATCCTCTTTTAATAAGGGTACTTTTTTCCTAACTATATCTTCAAGTTTGGCCCGTATTATCCATTGTGCAGCTATTTCTGTCGGAATTCAGAAGTTTTTAATTTATAAGCACTTATTTTAGTGCTTTTCAGATAGAAATTTCGCTATATTTTGATCAGTAATTGTAAGGGGTCACAGTCATCGCGAGACCACGGAAATGACTTCCATGATTACATCACGGGTGTAGAGCAGCTCGTTGTAGGTAGATGGTAAAAAACAAAACAAGTAAAAATCCTCTGAGGTGCTAGTTTCTACCGTTTATAGAGAACTTTTGTATGTAGATATGTAATAACTTAGAAATAACTCTCTTGACCATAATGACGATCCAGAGTAGTTGCAACATTTTCAATATAATAATAGAAACCAAAGGGATAAAAAAAATGAAACTGGAAGAAGTAAATTGAAGGAGGGGAAGTAGAACAGGACATTAATCAGACGGTGCTGTTGCACGCGCTGAATGAGAGAGAGAGAGAGAGAGAGAGAGAGAGAGAGAGAGAGAGAGAGAGTGTGAGCGGGGGGAGGGGGGGGGGGGAGGTGCGGCCATCTTATCCATAGTAGCGGAAGCGTGCTACCGCTCCCACGGCAAAGCGAAAGGCAACCCTAACACAGTATAAAAAGGAACTCGGTCATCAAGCCCAGAGGACCGCGAGGTACCGACTGACCGCCGTTTCATCCTCTGCCATATGACGTTATTCAGATGCGGTGTGAAGGGACATCGGGTCAGCACACCGCTCTCCCGGTCGTTGTCGGCCTTCCAGACCTTGGGGCCACTTTTTATTCAAGTAGTTCAAGTGCCATCACGAGGGCGAATGGATCTTGTTCCAGTCCTCCCACCAAGCAAAACTCCCTGGTGGTACTGAGAATTGCACCCTGGCCCTCCGCATAAGAGTCAGGCATGCTGACCATTCAATGACGGACGCGGGCAAATATAGTTGACACTCCTAGGCCTACTTTCATTCAGTTATTTATGTTTTTGCGTGGAAAATAAGAGATTACTTTGAAGTCAGAAATCTTGCTCTTCCAATGCCTTTTACACACACACACACACACACACACACACACACACACACACACACACACGTTTCCGACGGCTCAGTCATATTTTGCAGTGCGTAATACACGATCCGGTCACATTATTGTGACCACCGCCTATGTTTGACATCAGCGTGCAGTAACCAGTCACAGACTGCAGGTGGCAGCACTAGCAGGGGAGGGCATATAAAGCGTGACGGGGCACGCGTAAAACAGTGCAGTTGTCGTAATGCGGAAACGGGACTATTTATCTGACGTCCAAAAGCGCATGATCATTGGATTTCGGGCGAAAGGGAGGAAGCATTTCCGAAACAGCTAAGTTTGTAAACTGCTCGCGTGCCGCCGTCGACTACGGTATATCGTGCATGAAAAAATGGCGCTATCCAAAACCGGCGCCGAGGAAACTGTGATGCACCACGGGCCATAGATGAGGGGTGACCGATGGCTACAGATACGTGTGCGGGCAAATAAACGATCAACTGTTGAGCAACTGACCTCCCAGATGAACCAAGGGGCTACCGACAGTGTTTCCTCATCGTATGTGCCTTCGCAGCAGGCGCCTGGTTCACGCACCCACGCTGACGAAGGCTGGAATTGGCAGGCCAGTACCGCAACTGGACGTCCACTGAGTGGCGACAGGTGGCCTTTCCGGATGAATCACGTTTTATGCTCCATCGGACAGATGGCCGTTGGCGTGTATGGCGTGAAACGTCCGAAAGCAAAGGCTCCAGGCCAGAAGAGGGAACGTTATGGTCTGAGGAATGTTATAGTGGCATTCCATGGGTGATTTCGTTATTCTGTAAGGCACATTGAATCAACGCCAGTATGCATCTATCCTTGGGGACCATGCGGTTTGTTGTTCCTTGGCACGATTGCATAACCATTAGGACAATGCAACCCATCACACAGCTCACAGTGTTCGTGCGTCATTCGGAGTGCACCAGGATGAATTTGCCGTACCCCCTGGGCACAAAACTCCCCGTATTGAAACCCAATCGAGAATCTGTGGGACCACCCCCATTGGACTCTTCAAGCGAGGAACCTGACACAGCTGATCAGGACACTGGAGTCGGCATGGCTCACCATCCCTGTCGGTACCTTCCAGAACCTCACTGACACTCTTCGTCCATACCACGCAGCAGTCCGTCCTGCAGAAGGTGGTTTTCAGGCTTTTGACAGGTGGTGACTTTAATGTGACTGGATAGCGTATAAATTAGGCTCAACACACGGTCCACCTTTACAGACGTGCTGTTACCAGATGACAAATGATTTCGTAGAACTGACTGAAAGATCATACGTCGCTGAGAAGTGTGAGTATTTCTTGTGTGGTGTAAAGTGGTTGTCCCAAAATATGTAATTAACACAGTCAAACTGAAATTGAACTGTGCGGGACAAAAAGGGACCGATACGTCGTCGTAAAACCGCTACCTTAAAAGACGATGCCGCATAAACAGGTCATCTACCAGCAGATTCGCACACTGCGCGAACTAGAACTGGTTTCGATGGTAGCCAGAACATAAACGATAAAAATTCCTTGTAATCCAAGTTCCTGGCATTTTCATGTGTAGCGAGTCATTTAAACCCTCTCACACTAAAAAGCTACGATCTCAAAGTTTCACTGTAGATTGCGAACAAATTGGTGGATCATATTCAGTCTTCACACCCATGCTATGTTACAGTTTACTTCACTCCACGAAAACTTGAAACTGTTGAGGCATTGTCATTTGTCGGAGTACTATAGATTGTGGTCAGTCTTAATGCCAGCAGTTGCTACAAGAGCATCGTGGAATTTATTAATGACGTCAATGCAAATTTTTCAGAACAACGCTCGATAGGCTCTGGCAGTGCAAATGTGTAGTCGCTCACGTCGCTTTCTGCTGCGTACGTCTTTCATTCCTCTACTTCGCTCCCACATTGGATACCGCTGACATTTTTAGGACAATTCAAATCTCCTTCGCCACCTTGTCATCTCTATAGCGTCCAATATCGTGGTAGTAGATTTATCTATTCTGTTCCCTCCTGTTGTTTCGTTACGATAGCAGTCTTAATCTGTACATGAAATGTCACTTTGTACAATACCTCGTTGCCATTACAGATTAAGCATTCGGTGTGATGTGAGAACATCAGTCTACACCAGTACCTTGTAAGTTGCTGCTGTTCATTTTCTTTCTCATGTTGTTGTTGTTCGTGCGTTTACTACACTTCCGATTACTTTTCTCAAGACTTTACTCTCATGTCGTCTATTTCCACCTCTGAGTTGCCATTTCTTCGCATTTGCTTTTCTTCTCGATTCCAGCACAGTAATTACTCGCACATGTATGTAATCAGATCTCTCCGCCCGTCATTGCCAACATATGTCCGGTCATTCTGTGTCCACAAAAATCGTCCTCCGTGAATTTCTATCTGATAATTGTTGTCCGGTTAAGGGGTCGTTGGTTAATACCCATCATTACTCGAAGAAATTACGTGCTAGCAAGCTGCGACCTCGCTACGATGCCCTCAGATATGCGAAGAACCTTCTGCAGCAATATAAGGGACAGGCAAAAAGTTTCCGTTCGAAAGCCGTTCAGTCCAGAAATGATATTTCAACTACGCAAAATCGATGTAAATATTGAGGCAATCTTCCCACCGGCGCGCCAGGTTGTACCCGTTTGGTAGAACAACGTGCCCTGCTGTGTGAATAAGTTTGTGACTGCCTGCTGCCCATCCTCGCCCGACAGAAATCATCAACACTTCAAGGCAATCTTTTAAGGGACCGAAGGCGTGATAATCGCATTGGGAGTGATCAGGACAATAAGGCTGATGCTCAAGTGTCTCCCATGTGAGTGAGGCTGGCTACCCAGATCGACCGGCGTCTTGTGTCAAACCGCGAACAGCACGGAACTCAGCGCGCTGTGTTTTTGACACATGCTTCGTCATACACGTTCTACATCCTCCAATGGATGTCTACCGGTGTTCGTTCTTCGGCAGCGAAGAAAAGAACAACAGCATGTTGGTCCTGTCTGGACGCATTTGGTAATAACGTCGCCGTAGTTCACGTTTTCGCATTTACCACACGCACGTTGGAAACACACAAATTCCACACTAAGGCGCTCTACGTTCCATATACGCCGCAGCATTGCTGTCAAACGGAAAATTTTTGTTTGCCTGTTATATTTATTTACACTTTAATTTGTTATTTCCATATTACGCTTTTAAGCAGTTTTAGTTAGGACGTATCTATGACAAAAGCAGGTTTCGTATAAAGATGCCATCGATATTTAAGTTTATTTTAAAAAGAAGCAGTCACTACTTTGGTTTGTACTCTACCTGACAAAAAAGTGAAGCACCATGAAGGGGAAACGAAATGAAACTTCACGGGCTGAGAGGGTTATTTCAGTGACTACGAAATCGAGACAAGTTTACTAATTCGTTGGCAGTGTAAGTCACTATATCAATATGACGTTGCACCCTCTGTGGCCTGGATGCATGCACTAATTCAGTTGGGTGGGTGGGGGGTGTCATAAAGCCGTTGGATCATCTCTGAGGCAAGCTGGCCAACTGTTGCAACTGGTCACTGATACATTGGATACTGGCATTGGTACGGACTTGACGTCCGAGCTGGTCCCACGTATGGCCTATTCGGGAGATATCTGTGTATTTTGCTGATCGCGGCAGTACTACAGCATGACGCATACAGTTCATAGATAAACGATGCGGTCAAAAGTATCCGGACACCCCAGAAACATAAGTTTGTTCATATTAGGTGTATTCTGCTGCCACCCACGGCTACGTACAGCATATCAGCAACCTCAGTAGTCACTAGACATCGTGAGAGCAGAATGGGTCGCTCCGCGGAACTCACGGACTTCGAACGTGGTCAGGTGATTGGGTGTCACTCGTGTCATACGTCTGTACGCGAGATTTCCTCACTCCTAAACGTCCCTAGGTCCTCTGTTTCTGATATGATAGTGAAGTGGAAACGTGAAGGGACACACGTGCAGCACAAAAGCGTACAGGCCGACCTCGTTGACTGACAGAGACTGCCGACAGTTGAAGAGGGTCGTAATGTGTAATAGGCAGATATATATCCAGACCATCACACAGGAATTCCAAACTGCATCAGGATCCAGTGCAAGTACTAGGATAGTTTGGCAGGAGGTGAGAAAACTTGGATTTCACAGTCGAGCGGCTGTTCATAAGCCACACAACACGCCGGTAAATGCCAAACGACGCCTCGCTTGGTGTAAGGAGCGTAAACAATGAACGATTGAACAGTGGAAAAACGTTGTGTGGAGTGACGAATCACGCTACACAATGTAGCGTTCCGATGGCACGGTGTGGATATGGCGATTGCCCGGTGCACGTCATCTGCCAGTATGTGTCGTGCCAACAGTAAAATTCGGAGGCGGTGGCGGAATGGTGCGGTCGTGTTTTTCATGGAGGGGGCTTGCACCCCTTGTTGTTTTGCGTGACACTATCACAGCACAGGGCTACATTGATGTTTTAAGCACCTTCTTGCTTACCACTGTTGAAGAGCAATTCGGAAACGGTGATTGCATGTTTCAACATGATCGAGCACCTGTTCATAATTCACGGCCTGTGGCGAAGAGGTTACACGACAGTAACTTCCCTGTAATGGAGTGGACTGCACAGAGTCCTGACCTGAATCATGTAGAACACCTTTGGGATGTTTTGGAACGCCGACTTCTTGCCAGGCGTCACCGACCGACATCGGTACCTCTCCTCAGTGCAGCACTCCGTGGAGAATGGGCTGCCATTCCCCAAGAAGCATTCCAGCACATGATTGAGCGTATGCCTGCGAGAGTGGAAGCTGTCATCAAGGCTAACGGTGGGCCAACACCATATTGAATTCCAGCATTACCGATGGAGGGCGCCACGAACTTGTAAGTCATTTTCAGCCAGGTGTCCGGATACTTTTGATCACATAGTGTATATGTGCCATGTGTGAACAAGCACTTTGTTGATGAGAAATGTCGCTGTGGCATGAGTGGTAGCACAGGAGGACGCAGGATGTCCGTGAGTTATCGATCTGTTGCGAAAGTTCGCTTAATCAGTATCAGTCGTGACATGGAGTCACACCCGATGGCTTTCCACACCATGACGCAAGGAGTAATACCACTATGCCTGTCCAAAATCATTGGAATAATGGGACCTCACCCCATCTAGCCCTCATACTCGCCGACGATGATCATCCGGGGTAGTTTAGAACCGTGATTCATCGTTGAACACATTGTGGCACAATTCGTCAGCAGTCCATGCTTTCCGTTCTCGACAGCTCTGCAAAAGCAGACGTTTGAGATGTTATGTTAACGGCAGCTTACGCATGATACGGTAATTCCATAGTCCAGCTGTTGCTAGTCTCCGACCAATGCTGCAGGATGACAGGATGTTGCAGGGGTCCATTACTTGTTCTCGGTTACGCGTCGCAGATATGAAAGGGCTACGCTGTGCTTGGTGCAAAAATACGGTGATCCTTCCTTGTAGTGGTCAGACGTCTGTCGATCGGTGCCCCTTCTCATTCAGTCCAACATCGGACCACTTTCACGTCCGAATGCCTCATAAATCTGGATATTGCACGATGCGACCAATCGGCCAAATGGAGACGCATTGAGGCCCCGTCCAAACTGTGTCAGACGCTGATAACGCTGTCTCATACGATTACACGGAATCATTCACAATGAACACTCTGCGTCTGACGCTCTTCATGCGTATTATGTTCCCCTACCAGACCTAGTAGTAACACTAAACACGAAATACGCTAATGCACTCTGATAACCGTTCAGCCTGTCACAGGGAATTGCAAAAGTCATTTACATAGGCTACCCACTGAAGGTGTGTACGTGACCATATTTTCTAGGTGTTTCACTTTTTCTGTCAGACAGTGTAGCGGTATTTGTTCTTGATCTGTTGCTTGTAGTAAGCTGTTTAAGGCGTATTAAATGGTGCCGTTCATGTGTCCATTGATTTTTCACTGCGAGCTATTTTCTGTTAACTTCAGTATCCGTATAGCAAAACGTTTTGTTTTGCTTTGGTAAATTAAAACGGTCATCACCCGAGGTTATGAACACCAGCTTTTTTGAGACGTAGTCCTATTAATACTACCTTGTGTAAATACAGAAAGAAATACAATGTGGGCGTCTCACTAATATCACAGTTACATCGCTTGTTCCGCTAACGAGCTTCTTGATACAAGTACGACACAACATGTGGTTCATGCACGATGGAGCTCCTGCACATTTCAGTCGAAGTGTTCGTACGCTTTTCAACAACAGATTCGGCGACCGATGGATTGGTAGAGGCGGGCCAATTCCATGGCCTCCACGCTCTCCTGACCTCAACCCTCTCGACTTTCATTTATGGGGGCATTTGAAAGCTCTTGTCTACGTAACCCCGGTACCAAATGTAGAGACTCTTCGTGCTCGTATTGTGGACGGCTGTGATACAATACGCCATTCTCCAGGGCTGCATCAGCGCATCAGGGATTCCAAGCGACGGAGGGTGGGTGTATGTATCCTCGCTAACGGAGGACATGTTGAACATTTCCTGTAACAAAGTGTTTGAAGTCACGCTGGTACGTTCTGTTGCTGTGTGTTTCCATTCCATGATTAATGTGATTTGAAGAGAAGTAATAAAATGAGCTCTACCATGGAAAGTAAGCGTTTCCGGACACATGTCCACATAACATATTTTCTTTCTTTGTGTGTGAGGAATGTTTATTGAAAGTTTGGCCGTACCTTTTTGTAACACCCTGTATATATAATTCGGTCTCACCCCACATCTGACGTGCCGCAGATGCGTGAAGAAGTTACATCAGTGATTAGTGTAGTGGTTGCTTCTGGCATAGGGAGCGGAGTGGGAGAGGGGTAATGGGAGCCACTGCTCCTCCTCTTCCCCTTAGGATCCACTGTAGAGTTTATTTCGTTCTTACTGGTCGAATGTCATCGTAAACAAAGAAAGTGCAGCTCACCAACAGACGACATGTCAACACCGCGTACTGTGCCGTGTGGGTATAGGTGTCCGAACCCGGTCGTGGCTTGAATAATAAAACGTACTTTATAAAAATGTGACTGTTTAGTTTATCCTTATACATGGAAGTCGACAAAATGAATTAATATTGCAGTACATAGCTGTCGGCTGTAGTGATGTCTTTGTGAGCATGTTTGCAGCTACGTCCTCAATCGTACTCTAGTACTGAGCGAAAGTTGCCACGTGTTTAGTTGAGACAGCGGGCCCACACTGGCAAAGAACGGAGTTCTAATCTCCACCAGGCCACCCAGATTTAAATTTTCCTGGTTTCCCTAAATTGTATTTGTGAACGTGCCAGGTGGTTCATGAGGAAACTTCGCGAGAGACGTTTTCCTCCCTCATTGTTCCCCCAATGTGAGATTTGTACCTCATTGTCGAAAAGATCGTACCAAGCCAGCGTTGATACTGACGGTGTGGTGATACTGGATATCAGAAATAGCCCGCCCCCCCCCCCCTCTCTCTCTCTCTCTCTCTCTCTCTCTCTCTCTCTCTCTCTCTCTCTCTCTCTCTCTCTCTCTCTCTCTCTCTCTCTCACACACACACACACACACACACACACACACACACAGAGAGAGAGAGAGAGAGAGAGAGAGAGAGAGAGAGAGAGAGAGAGAGAGAGGGGGGGGGGGGGGTGGAGGAAGGAGGGGGGTGTATGTGGGGGTCCTGGGCGGCAGTTGTACCCCCGGATCTCGATCTGCGGGAAATAAATATTGCCTAGGTACCCGTGGTCTAGGGGTAGCGTCTTTGATTCATAATCAAAACGTCTTCGGTCCCGGGTGCGATCCCCGCCACTGCCTAAATTTTGATAAATAATCAGCATTGGCGGCCGAAGACTTCCGGCGTAAGAAGTCAGCCTCATTCTGCCAACGGCCTTGTCAAAGAGGACGGAGGAGCGGATAGAGGTTCAGGGCACTCTCTTGTCCTAGGGGTGGGAAATTGCCCCTAAAGGCGGAAGAATCAGCAATGATCAACGACATGAGGATGCAGAAGGCAATGGAAACCACTGCATTAAAGACACGTAACGTGTATCCACAGGACATTTGGCCTGTATTTGAAGAAGTGTCATGATGATCTCTCCATTGGCAAAAGATTCCGGAATAGTCCCCCATTCGGATCTCCGGGAGGGGACTGCCAAGGGGGAGGTTACCATGAGAAAAAGATTGAATAATCAACGAAAGGATAAAGGAAAAGGGAAATGCAAAGGCTCAATCTAGATATAGTAGGGGTCAGTGAAGTGAAGTGGAAGGAAGACAAGGATTTCTGGTCAGATGAGTATCGGATAATATCAACAGCAGCAGAAAATGGTATAACAGGTGTAGGATTCGTTATGAATAGGAAGGTAGGGCAGAGGGTGTGTTACTGTGAACAGTTAAGTGACCGGGTTGTTCTAATCAGAATCGACAGCAGACCAACACCGACAACGATAGTTCAGGTATACATGCCGACGTCGCAAGCTGATGATGAACAGATAGAGAAAGTTTATGAGGATATTGAAAGGATAATGCAGTATGTAAAGGGGGACGAAAATCTAATAGTCATGGGCGACTGGAATGCAGTTGTAGGGGAAGGAGTAGAAGAAAAGGTTACAGGAGAATGAAAGAGGAGAAAGACTAATTGAGTTCTGTAACAAGTTTCAGCTAGTAATAGCGAATACCCTGTTCAAGAATCACAAGAGGAGGAGGTATAATTAGAAAAGGCCGGGAGATACGGGAAGATTTCAATTACATTACATCATGGTCAGACAGAGATTCCGAAATCAGATACTGGATTGTAAGGCGTACCCAGGAGCAGATATAGACTCAGATCACAGTATAGTAGTGATGAAGAGTAGGCTGAAGTTAAAGACGTTAGTCAGGAAGAATCAATACGCAAAGAAGTGGGATAGGGAAGTACTAAGGAATGAAGAGATACGTATGAAGTTCTCTAACGCTATAGATACAGCAATAAGGAATAGCGCAGTAGGCAGTACAGTTGAAGAGGAATGGACATCTCTAAAAAGGGCCATCACAGAAGTTGGGAAGGAAAACATAGGTACAAAGAAGGTAGCTGCGAAGAAACCATGGGTAACAGAAGAAATACTTCAGTTGATTGATGAAAGGAGGAAGTACAAACATGTTCCGGGAAAATCAGGAATACAGAAATACAAGTCGCTGAGGAATGAAATAAATAGGAAGTGCAGGGAAGCTAAGACGAAATGGCTGCAGGAAAAATGTGAAGACATCGAAAAAGATATGATTGTCGGAAGGACAGACTCAGCATACAGGAAAGTCAAAACAACCTTTGGTGACATTAAAAGCAACGGTGGTAACATTAAGAGTGCAACGGGAATTCCACTGTTAAATGCAGAGGAGAGAGCAGATAGGTGGAAAGAATACATTGAAAGCCTCTATGAGGGTGAAGATTTGTCTGATGTGATAGAAGAAGAAACAGGAGTCGATTTAGAAGAGATAGAGGACCCAGTATTAGAATCGGAATTTAAAAGAGCTTTGGAGGACTTACGGTCAAATAAGGCAGAAGGGATAGATAACATTCCATCAGAATTTCTAAAATCATTGGGGGAAGTGGCAACAAAACGACTATTCACGTTGGTGTGTAGAATATATGAGTCTGGCGATATACCATCTGACTTTCGGAAAAGCATCATCCACACAATTCCGAAGACGGCAAGAGCTGACAAGTGCGAGAATTATCGCACAATCAGCTTAACAGCTCATGCATCGAAGCTACTTACAAGAATAATATACAGAAGAATAGAAAAGAAAATTGAGAATGCGCTAGGTGACGATCAGTTTGGCTTTAGGAAAAGTAAAGGGACGAGAGAGGCAATTCTGACGTTACGGCTAATAATGGAAGCAAGGCTAAAGAAAAATCAAGACACTTTCATAGGATTTGTCGACCTGGAGAAAGCGCTCGACAATATAAAATGGTGCAAGCTGTTCGAGATTCTGAAAAAAGTAGGGGTAAGCTATAGGGAGAGACGGGTCATACACAATATGTACAACAACCAAGAGGGAATAATAAAAGTGGACGATCAAGAATGAAGTGCTCGTATTAAGAAGGGTGTAAGACAAGGCTGTAGCCTTTCGCCCCTACTCTTCAATCTGTACATCGCGGAAGCAATGATGGGAATAAAAGAAAGGTTCAGGAGTGGAATTAAAATAAAAGGTGAAAGGCTGTCAATGATACGATTCGCTGATGACATTGCTATCCTGAGTGAAAGTGAAGAAGAATTAAATGGTCTGCTGAACGGAATGAACAGTCTAATGAGTACACGGTATGGTTTGAGAGTAAATCGGAGAAAGACGAAGGTAATGAGAAGTAGTAGAAATGAGAACAGCGAGAAACTTAACATCAGGATTGATGGTCACGAAGTCAATGAAGTTAAGGAATTCTGCTACCTAGGCAGTAAAATAACCAATGACGGACGGAGCAAGGAGGACATCAAAAGCAGACTCGCTATGGCAAAAAAGGCCTTAATTTGAGGAAGAAATTTCTGAGGATGTACGTCTGGAGTACAGCATTGTATGGTAGTGAAACATGGACTGTGGGAAAACCGGAACAGAAGAGAATCGTAGCATTTGAGATGTGGTGCTATAGACGAATGTTGAAAATTAGGTGGACTGATAAGGTAAGGAATGAGGAGGTTCTACGCAGAATCGGAGAGGAAAGGAATATGTGGAAAACACTGATAAGGAGAAGGGACAGGATGATAGGAAATCTGCTAAGACATGAGGGAATGACTTCCATGGTACTAGAGGGAGCTGTAGAGGGCAAAAACTGTGGAGGAAGACAGAGATTGGAATACGTCAAGCAAATAATTGAGGACGTAGGTTGCAAGTGCTACTCTGAGATAAAGAGGTTAGCACAGGAAAGGAATTCGTGGCGGGCCGCATCAAACCAGTCAGTAGACTGATGACAAAAAAAAAAGGTGCAAAATTGTCTATTAAGTCAGATCAGAAAACCGCTGTCTCGCTTCTTTTAAAAAGATTAGGTCCGTTTGCTTTTACCCATTCTTTCCAAATTAAAAATTTGGTAAGACAAGGGTGATCTCGCTGTTGACAGAAAATGAATCCAGAACGAAGAACAAAAAGCACACATCAGAAGCTAGGTGACATTAGGTTAATTAATTTATTTCAATGCGCCATATTTCATTCATCTAGTCTCAGACACGCCGTTTACAGCGATGCAACACATGCCGAGCTACTTACTCACGTCAAGTAGCTCTTCCGTACTCCAGCAACTCTGTTGTCGCGTCTTGTGTGTGTGTGTGTGTGTGTGTGTGTGTGTGTGTGTGTGTGTGTGTGTGTGTTTTATACTGGCGTCGTTATCGGCCAAAGCCCGCTGTGGCTTCATTCACCGTCTCGTCACAAGTGTCTGCATTCAAGTGTAGGGAACAGAGCGGCCGTTGTTGGTGGGCGCCCTCGCTGCCCTGGCTGCCTCGGCGCGTCGCTGCCACTAAATGTGGAAACTGCCGTCACCCGCGCAATTGCGGCAATTGACCGCTCGCAGCTGCTAGCTGCTCACACTGTCTAACCCGCAGGTAAACGACCGGTCCAGCTCCAAAATATCAGCTTGCTCCACCAGGAACGTCAAACTTCAGACAGCAGCAAGTCTGTGCTAATGAACCTTAATTACTCAATAAAATAGCCACAATTCGATGCTACGACTTCCAGAAACGAGCTGTTAGTGTATTGCCTCCTTCGTGGTAGATAATCACTCAGGCCTGAACAAACTTCTCAAGTTCCGTTTTTACTCTCTCTTTATGGCTGAAACATTTACCCCCGGCAAATGCTTAAAATGTTTACTTTGTTGAAGAAAGCACCGATGAATGTGGAGCACCAGGACGTCTGCAAGTTTTGTTGTTTCACTCTTCCATTCCTGCTTCACGCTGTAAACCAGTGAAACGTAAGTTATGTTGACCAAGCTTTCCACTTAACAGGCATTTTTGTTTAATTCTGCGGGATCTATTAGATCCAGACTTCGATTATTTCAGTAAATTAAGACGAATACTGAGAAAACATCATTATTCGTTTAACTCACAACATGATATGATAGGATCCTGTACCCATCGTGGCTTCGAATTACTTTTTTGCCCCCCCCCCTCCCCTCCCCGTGAAATGGCATTTCGGCGAACTTCGGAAAATGGTTCAAATGACTCTAAGCACTATGGGGCTTAACATCTGAGGTCATCAGTCCTCTAGGCTTAGAACTACTTAAATCACACACATCCATGCCCGAGGCAGGATTCGAATCTGCGACCGTAACAGCAGCGCGGTTTCGGACTGAAGCGCCTACAACCGCTCGGCCACAGCGACCGGCGGTGAGCTTCTACCAGAGTCCTTAATTCCAGTGTATTAGTTTACTGGACTACCGGAACGAGCGAATGGCGACCGAAAAAATCCCAGACGTTTTCAGTAGGTAGCTTGTGAAGTGAACGAACAGGCGGTTTTGGACGTTCTTTTCACCCGTTTGTTTGGATGAGTGTTGTTCTGTTGAAATAAAATTCCAGCCATGTTTTTTAATCCGCCTCTGTTGCCGAGGTCATTAACGCACACCTGTGCGGCGGCTGTCGACTCGGAATTGAGCCGTTTCGAATCCTGATGAAAAGTTTTCACTGCCACTATTTGACCGCCAACCCGAGGAGGAGTGGTGGCGTAAAGTCTCTGGTAACCATTCTTCGCGCCAGTCTCCTGGCTTAAATTCCGACCTCTCTGCAGTGTCTCATGAACTTATGAGATATGATGCAGTTGATGGTGATCCGTCCGTCGGATTAGGACGTTAAGCTCGGCGACCTGCTTGGTGCTATTCGAGAGGAGTAAGCCATGAGCCGGCACCAGATTTCACCATCTTCTTTCGTTTTATTCATAATAACACAAACCCAACACTACACAGTACAAGCACCCATCAGTCATCCACACGACATCGATACACACTTGACACTTAACAACTGCTCAGAGGAAGGTAATGGTGAACTATCTTCACTAAGACCGTGCTATTAGCTGTATCGGGGATTGAGGATTCCTGCATCTGCTCCACTACACTCATTCGCTGAGTTGACTGGAAAATTTCGAACACCATTACTTTCCAGACACGCAGCCATGACTCCGTCATGCGTCACCGCAGCTTACTCATTTAGTCTTTCACGTAACGACGACTCAACGCTCAGCGACTAATAGACTGCTACCGCGTTCGGATATCTAACTGGATTTTCAACGGTTTTCCTAAACTGTTTAATGCTAATGCGGGGATATTTCCTTTATCAAGGGCACGTCCTATTTTCTTTTTTCCATCCTCCACCAATCCGAGCTTGTCCAGTCTCTAATGACTCCACCCCTAAGAATCCTAGGACTTCAGAAAGTTAGTTATACATTATTATGGCAGGCCAAGCAACTTGTATTGAATGCTCCACTCACTTCAGAGTGACACAGATACATGACGTTTTTCACCATAGTTACCAGGTCTCTGTAAACAACTATCGGAATTTTATGCCACTAGTTCAGTTTTTCGACAATAGAAATCCGCTTCTTGGGTACGGAGCCATTTGAGAACCGCCGCGTTAACTTACTCATTGTCGGAAAATCTGCTATTGCTGGGAATCAGTTCCGAGATAGCTTGGACATAGTCGTCTGTTGTCGATGTCGACGGCCTTCCTTCTAGATCAGCATCACCCACGTCTGTGCGATTGTGGTCAAATTATTGGCAGCATTTCACTAGGGCTGGACGAGACATTGCATTTTGTCTATATACCGCCAGAATTTCGGAGCGAATATGTGTATAGTTTAGACGTTTCTCCCACGAGAATGTATCGTCCCGTGTACTTCATCTTTGGAGTAGTTTCCAGTTGTCGCACTGTTTCACTCCCTTACTGTGATGCACCTTTTATCCGTACCGCAACAGATATCTCTCTGCAGGAAACCCAGAACATGTACTCCCTTTTGACATGTGCCACTCTTGTTGCTCTGTAGCCTTAGTGTGGAACGACATGTAACGAACTTTGTAAAGTCGATGTGTTTAAAAGTTGGCTAGAAACTTATTTATTCTTGATATCAAAAAATTACAGAAATCCATATGAAATTGGACCCGAAAATCCTTCGTTAGGGAGTTGTGAAATGATTTATTATTCATGGCACAAAAATTTTGCATTTAATAAACACAGTTGCGTTTACAAAAACTGCTGTAAGTTACCACCTTCTGCTTCCATGCATCCCCTGAACCTGCGTTGTTTCGTACTTTACAGTTAGTTGTGGAAAACTGATGTGTTTCGTATTTGTCAAATCCGTTTCGGATGTCCTCCCTTAGAACATCGATATTGGGTACGGGAGTTGAATACACCAAGGATTTTAAATCTCCCAGAGGGGGAAAAAAAAGACATTTATTCAAACCTGGCCACCGTACAACCCATGCAATGGATGCAGAATGTTCCAAATCGTCGCGTGATTAATGCCTTCTGCAAGATGCCCTCTTGATACCAAACCTTCATAAAAGTTTATCTGTTTAGCCACTAGGCCATAGGCGACGTACAGTACAGCTGGTCGTTCATTTCCACTCGAGACTGCAAAAGGTTAAGTTAACCCTGTTCTCTGTAGATCTCTCGTTGATGTTTAAAGCCGTTCTTGTAGCTCACTGAATTCATTTGGAGAGGAAACCATGCGACCTGCGTGGCAACGGCAACGGGCAAGATTGTGCCTCATACCTCGCTTCCACCTCCTCACTCCTCTGACTCACAACCGCGCCACATGGTATATTCGTTACCGATGCCTCCGTGGGAAACAGCTTCTCATTCGGTGGCGTTGTATTCTGCAGTGCTGCTTAAGGGAGAGAATTACGTTTGCTAGCTGCAGCGTCCCAATAAAATGAAAACTTATTTTTAAAATGCTGTCCAAAATAGGAAGGACCTCACACTTCCCTTCTCGCAGTTCTCCTTGTTCAGCTGATGGTGTTTCATCCGCAGTACGAAGAACCCTTTATTCAACCTCAGGCTTTCGTACATCGCGTGGTGTCCCACTATCTGCATTTCTTTCTCAAAAGAGCCTGTCTTTCGCAAACGTTGGTAAAGTCGTGCAAACGTTCTTCACAAAGTAACTGCCTCCCAGAGTAACGCTCAGCGTAAAGCAGACATGCTGCATTAACATTCGCATCTGATAGGCCGTACGTGTAGTGCATATCTGCCACTTTAGATATTGATTACATCGTTGTGATGGAAGTAACTCTAAAACAGAACCAACGAGAATCGACAAAGTGGAACAAATGTTATGACCAACTGTAAACAAGACAGTGAGTAAAAATGCATATTTGAGGTTAATTATTAGCCAGGAGTTGCTACAGCTAATTCCTTTCATAATAACCCCGCTCCAAGGAGGATTTTCGGACCCATGTTAATGTGAACGTTTAGTAATGCCTTGATGTCAAGAATAAATCCCTAAAGTTTCTGACACGTGTCTATACACCCTGTTTACGTAGGGACTACAATGCTCGTTCACACGGCACAGGACATTTCACACAAGCTCTGTTGTTTAAATAATTTATATGTAATACCGCACTCTAAATTTTCTGTCAGTTTATAATTCGCGTGAGTTGTTATCATTATTTCCGCAATTAATGCTGTAAAAGTGCACTGAAACAGCTGCGCTCCAACAAATCTCCAGTGCAGCACGCTCGATGTCAATTGCGTTTTCACTAATTATTCTCTACAAAAACATTACACAAATTGCTGTTAATAATGCTCGATCCCACCACATCTGATTGGATATTGCAATTCATTACTTAGTATTGTCTTCCACCCGCCCGCCGTTATTTGTAGCTTTCTGGATATCTCCAGTGAAAGAAAAAACTGGATTGCGCCAATGTTATATAGCATTGAAAAATAGCTTAGACTAAAACTACATCCATATTCTGACAGAAGAGATCATCGTAAAGAACACAGGCATTCGGTGTGAGCGAAGGTGACATCGGACGAATAGCTGGGATCTACCTTTATGACTAAAGGTGTTCGAAATCAATTATTTTAGGTATATGCTCATTAGAACTACGGCAATCTAATGTAGGACACTTATTCCTTTCGTTTCCATCCCTGTAAATGATTTGCAGGAAGAGATGCAGACGTTTAGTTTGTGATCTTGCATCAAGCGCGGTTTGACTTCAAGCACTCTCTCTAAGGTGCACTGCGAATGGATAAAAGCAGCAGGTGGTTCGCATCCTCTGGAACATGATAACCAACTTCAGAGTTCGACCAGCGATAAGATAATTTTCAAAATAAAACTTGATGAGTGTGGTAGTCCTTTTTTACATTGTCACCTTTACAAGATACTGTTTTGGCTCCTCTAGCGGCGTGCTACGATACTGTGACGTGGGGATTTGAATGCATATCAGGACTGCAGGTATCCACGTGCAGAAATAAATTAATTACATACCTTTATTTTTACGAGGTGAAAATTTAAATTTCAAGACTACCGCTCGTATATTCGATTTGTGGGTAGGCCTATATCTTCCGCACCTCAAAGTGTAATAATGGGAGACTATTATAGTATTATATACGTTAAACAAGGAATTTTATCAAGGCGAGAACGTGGGTGTCACAGAAATTTCTGCAGCGGCCCTGGGGGGGAGGGGGGGGTCTGTAAGCAAGACTCTAAAATTGCCATTTCTTTTATGACGGGTATCCATTTACTTCTGTCACTGTGAGAATTCTGTAACGAATAAAAACTCCGTACTCAGGATACCCCCGGGGGAGGGGGGGGGGCGTATGAATATGGACGAGAATCATAGTACTGAATTTCTATTGCACACTATAATGGACTCTTGCGACATGCGTCTGTAATTAATGCTGTGTGGAGGGGCATAAGTACACAAATTTATGTAGTACTAAACTAGCTGCGTATACCACTTAAGTCACGTCAGTTCGCAAACTGAAAATGTATCACAAGGAGGAACACGGCTGGACCTCATAATGCGGGTTTTACGATGTTTCCATAAATCCACTGTGATAACGGACAGTGTCATAGCGCCAATAGGCCACCACCTATTCTGTCATTTTACGGAAAATAGGCTACTGCTGTCTCTCGTCATCTGTTCGAAGAGAAGTTAAAACAATACTGCTGGGCTTGTTGCCTGAAAAGGTCAAGGCGATGGTAAATCGATGCATTGTGAACTGTATATTTCCCTTTCCCTTGTGGTTCTTCAAATACATAGATCCAGGTCCCATCAATAGGGATTGTGGACATTAATTGCACATGAACACTCCTTGTGCCCTTCCTCCCCATCTGTGTCAGGTACAGGGAGCACCATTTCCCATCTTCACTGGACTGATTGTCTTCCAAATAGAAAAGAAAACACTAAATTCACGACTCTTAAACGACTCACATATTAGGTGGCCAAATAGAAATATAATTTGCATCCTGTACATACGACAATTACGGTTACTATGTCATGTTGTTTAGTGACAGTACCCTTGCCCTCCATGCCTTCCATGTCGGGCCCTTGGGGCTGCTCAACTATACCTCCTCGCCTTGTGCTTTGCGGCCCTTTTCCTACTGTTTCCCCGGCACCCAGTTTGGAAGCATTGACTCCTCACCCACCGGGGACGTCTATTCCCAACCCCCCATCTGTAGAAGCAACACCCTCCTCTTAACGTCTCTCACAAATAAGGGCTCCCTCGGTATGCTTCCGCCGGCCGTCGTGGCCGAGCGGTTCGAGGCGCTTCAGTTTGGAACCGCGCGACCGCTACGGTCGCAGGTTCGAATCCTGCCTCGGGCATGGATGTGTGTGATGTCCTTAGGTTAGTTAGGTTTAAGGAGTTCTAAGTTCTAGGGGACTGATGACCTCAGCTGTTAAGTCCCATAGTGCTCAGAGCCATTTGAACCATTTGGTATGCTTCTTTCCTAGGATTCTGATGATCTGCTACTGGATACCAGCCATTGGCCGAAGGAGCCACAGGTTGCTGGTCGTAGGGCTTGACATTCCTCCTCTGTCCCTGAAACTATGACAGAGAAGCCCTCGCAGGCATCAATATCATCCAAAGAGAAGAGGGACAAAACTAAGACCACAGTCGCTAGCAGGTTATCGACTTTGGAGGTTGGGGTAGCAGAAACAGACCTTTGGTTAACTCCATTCCGTCAGTTGTTGGAGGCTTGGAACACGAACTGGTGTGCACTGGTTTCTCGGAACAAACTGCGAGGAGTAATGGGGACGACGACCCTGTCTCAGTCTTCCCTTCGTGTTTCTCACAGGGAATTTATCGTTGTCTGTCGGATTTGCATTGACCACACTTGGCTGACTGATGGTAACATTCTACAACATGAAGATCCACCCGACTGCCAGTGTGGTGCCTGTCTCATGGTGGCCCACATCCCACTGGACTGCCCCAATTTGGTCACCTTACGACGAAACCTTGCTGACTCTGCTTCTGGTGCTAGCATACGACGCCAAATCTGCTGATCTGGTTTTAAGTTTTACCCATGACAGTGGCTTCTATTCATCTCTGTGAGGCAGGCACATTAGCCCCACGGCCACTTGATGCATTGGAATGGTGTCTCGCCGCCTGCTCCGACCCAGGGGCCGTATGGATGCTCTTGCTCGGAGGTCTAACTTGGATTCTGCCCTTCCCACCTTTTTAATTCTTCTTATTCTTTTACATCTGTCGTCGCTGTTCTCTTTCCTGAGATTTTATCAACTTATCCGCCTTGTTTTCTTGTGGTAACGAAGCTTGAGGAAACACCTGTCGAATGCAGCGGATACGTCTGCTATTGCATAACATGTCCCAGGGGCCTCCAGCTGCTTTCTTACCTGAGAAACTCACCCACCTTCACCCTCGTATCTCTCTCTCACTTCTATACTTGCTTCTATCTCGTGCTTCGGCTACAGTCGGGTTCATCAGGACTTGTCTTCTGTGTCCTCTCTCTCTGAGGACACTTCCCAGTGTGGCGCATATAGGATGGAGGTACTGATGACCTTGTAGTTTGGTTCCTGTAACCCCATCAATCCTAGCACGTGGAAAAGACGAACACCCGAATCTCTCTAATTTCTCGTATTTTATTGGAAAGTATTTTCGCTTTCAGAGGAAAAAAGTTTGTGATCGTGATGTCATGAAGATATCTGGCCGCAACGAAAAACACGTTTGATTTAATGATTGCTACCCCAACTCGAATGTCATATACATGAGACACTCTCCCCTGTTTCGCGATAATACAAAAACGAGCTGCTCTATTTTGAACTTTTTGGATGTCCTATGTTATTCCTATCTCTAAGGATCCAACACTGCAGAGCAATACTCCTGAAGGAGGACAGGAGTAGGGTAGTCAGTTACTTTAGTAGATTCGTTGCATCTTTTTTAAGTGTTCTGCCAGTAAAATGCAGTCTTTTGTTCGTCTTCCCACAACATTTTCTATGTGATAGTCCAAATTTAAGTTGCTTGTAGTTGTAATCCGTAGGTACGTGAGCGTGCTGAACAGTAATATCTCCGAATTTTTGTATGTGAAAACTGTTAAAGCTTTTTAAATGCAACAAACGGTACTAACGTTCTGCATATTTAGTTTTCGTGTCTAGTTACTTATTTCTCAACATAAGTCACTCTGACGACGAAGACATTTTGCCCCAGGAAGATCATTTTACTGACACCATCAGTGTAGAATATTTGACTTTGCTGATGGAGCCACAAACGCTTCATCACTATCAAAGTGAAGTCCTCGAAGGTGTTCTCTAAGTTTCGGAAACAGATGAAATCGAATGGGGCCACGTCGGGACTGGACGTCTATCAGTCGGATACAGACAGAACCTACACTCATGACTGACGACAACAGAGTGCCATTCCACTCTCCAGTCGACTCTTTCACGACACCGGAGTAGCCTTGCTTGGTGATGTCGTGGTGTCAGTGATAATCTCGCCAGGGGCACACGTGATCTTAGTCCTGCTGCAAGGAGACCGTTTCCTATGGCCCCTGGTCACACACAGATGCAACATGTTGCCAGATTTCGTTCCTGGATGATGATGATTGGTCAGCCATCGATGATCGCATAATGTGTCGATCTTGACGTGCGCTTGTACTAATTGGACGTACAGAACCTGATCTAGGGGTGTGGAGACCACTAATGGAAGCAGCGACATACCACCGATACACTGTGTCCAAAATGTACAGCAATCCGTCGACACGTCTATCCAGTTTCCTGCAGGCCCACAGTGTCATTCCATTAAAGTGACTGAAGCTGTTCAGCAGGAATACGTACTCGTCGTTGGGGCATAGTTGTACTGTAAAATGTATGTTACAAACACTATTCACTTCTAAACTCACCACTATTACTTCCTGCAGAGTCAGAACAGCGGGTGCACACACGGCCTCCTGAGCGCCATCTGATCGCCGATGACTGACGAATGAATCACTAAAACTACAGCCGGCCGAGTGGCCGAGCGGTTCTAGGCGCTACAGTCTGAAACCGCACGACCGTTACGGTCGCAGGTTCGAATCCTGCCTCGGGCATGGATGTGTGTGATGTCCTTAGCTTAGTTAGGTTTAAGTAGTTCTAAGTTCTAGGGGACTGATGACCTTAGAAGTTAAGTCCCATAGTGCTCAGAGCCATTTGAACCATTTTTTGAACTAAAACTACAACCCTTCGTTATGCACATTTTACACTAGATGCCACTGAACATAGTCGTTTATGTTGATTTCTTTTAATCGGCGGTGTACAAAGATGCCCAACAAACTCCAGTGACAAATACAATACGGAGAAGTTTACTATCGAAATTCCAAGAGCGTACGTTTCAAGAAGAGTCATGCAACATGTTACTTCCTCCCACGTACGCCTAGAAATGACCACGAAGAGGAAATCAGAGTAATTAGAGCACATAAGGAAGTTTATGGAAAGCTGTTCTTCCAATTCACTGTAAATGGTAATGGTGCCAGAAATACCTTCCGCCACGCACTCCAAGGCGGCTTGTGGACACTGCGCAACAGAATTAAAGGATCGCGGTTTCGAAACCCCTTAATTGTCTCACATTGCCACACGTAACTTTAAAATTTCACTTAAAAGTGCCTGCAACCTTCCTCTGTAACAGTGCAAAAGCATGACGCCCTGTGACGTCACCCTCGGACTTGACGACGCTTCAAACAGCAAGATGTCGACACGTGCGGAAAAAAAGGCCACAGCTCAGAAGTTCATGTGACGTGTAAGGAGGGTTAGTTTTACCACATTGGCGCCAGATGTCATCACAGTTCTGCCCAACGCCACCGTGGACATGTCGCACGGTGAGACGGTCGTCACAAAACGTCTTATTTTACACTTCGCCCCTTCTTTTGTAGTCTCTGCAATTGGTCAGAACCGCGACGCCCACCATTCAAATCACGCAGTTTTCTTATGAGTGACCGAGGAAAATATTCCAGACACATCACCTTTCAGAATGGGCACGAGAAGGCCCTAGGGTTGGCATAAAGGACGTCAGTGAAACCACCCGTTTCCCTGGGGCGTTGATTCCCACACATTTCGCTGTCGAAAACGACAGTTCGCAGTGCGATGAGCAACAGGACGACATTCTTGACAACCTTTCACACTGACGACATCCCCAAACGTTTCAACCCTTTTCTTGTGGAGTTACATCCCCATTAAACGTAATCACACCCCTTTGGAGTGCAGCGCGACCGCAGTTTTTAAACTCGTGTACAGGGACCGTTCAAAAAAATTATCCAACATTTGAACATGATCCGAAGAGCAAACGGTCCTAGCGCTTTTCCATCCCTCCTGTCTCGCGTCCTCCTTTGGCATGATCACTGAGGGGTGGGACATTGACTCACGCCCAATAACACACAAAAGTCCCTCTAAGACCCTGCAGTTCGGTAAAACCCACTGTGACACCCACCGACCCACCCACCTTTATTGAGAACTTTAAAAACGAACGTGTACAGAGGAAACCTATAAAGTACTCGAGTCGCCAGCAGGCAGGCAGCTGGAATCGCTGGGGTATCAAGGGATTGCCTACCTGTAGCCGCCTCAGAATACTTACAGGTTGTCTCTGTACATGTTTGTTTTTAAAATTCTCAATTAAAGGTGGGCAGGTGCCACCTACGGTTTTGCTGAACTGGCGGGTCTTAGAGGGAACCTTTGCCGTAATAAAGCTTATTTTATGCAAAAAATTTTAAGAGTTTGCACATAAAAATTTAGAGGCACTGCTTTTCAGCGCGCGTCGTATATGTCTGTGAGATGGTTTGGAAGTAAACGCTGTACATCAGTTTCTGCGTGAGCTGCATCCATATTCGTGTGCAATGTGTTTAGCCAAACCGGATTCTTTGAACGAGGTCATACAAGAACAGCAAGGAGACCTTACATTGCGAGACTGGGAGATGAACGACCGATGTGTCGCACTGATTTGATTACATGAACTCATCTTCCATACCCAAATTACCAAGTGTCAGATGGTTTCCAGTTTCAGATAGTTAAGAGATAAATACGAAAACACATGGAAGAGAGTTAAGGAGATTCACAGGACGGGTGACATAGAATCCTATGTAGTACTAATGACGAGACACGGGAATTTCACAAAATGGTTGACACCGTTCGGGAAAGTGAGAGTTCATATAAAAGTGACGTTCTGTGGAGAAGGGCGTTTGACCACAGAAACAAGTGTCGACTCCACGGCAAGCGAACGCTTATTACATTGGACAAGTCGATCAGAACAGTATGTAACTAGAGACATAATCCTCTTGTTACGTGATTATATGCTTTTGTGAACAGATTTAATTGACCTTTTTTGTAATTGGTATCAAAAGTGATCAAAATTTTGGCGAGCATTGCAGTAATTGTAACAATAGTATGTCGTGAATCGATTAGGCAGCTTGTGCACGAAGTTACAGAAACTTATCAGAGAGTATCAAAAACAGTGGCTGAAAAGTGAACTCAGTGAAAACTTACTTTCAAAAAAAAACCTCGAAACGTTTAATATGAAAATCCACATTGCCGAAAAAAATTCGTACACTCCTAAGAGGTTTCCAAATTGTTCAAGATTTATTGTTGCAACAGTGCATGTGAAGAACATGAAATGATTGAATTTACAGATCTGTAGCACAAGCGGTTCTGAAGTACCCCAGGTATAGACCCATGCTGAAACATCCATGGTATTACGTAGTGTACGCTCCATGGGCGGCTATCCAGGCGCTGACTCTGGCATCCAGTCATTCGTACAAATGCCGAATACTGTCCTGGGATATGTTAACGTGCTACACCTGCTCGCTCTGTTCACGTAATTCTATAAGTGTTGGTGGCTGACGAGTTGCACAAATCACTACTCGTCCCAGTACATCCGACACTCTCTCGACTGGGGACAGGCCCAGAGATCGTACGGGCCAGGGAAATTGCTACATGTCTTGCAGAGCTCTTTGAGTTTCACGGGCTTCGTGAGGGCGAGCACTATCATTTTGGAACAACATATTAGCTTCCTGTTGCAAGAACGGTAAAAGAACTGGTCTAACAACATTCTGCGCATACCAGGTACTGGTTAGTGTCCCCTCCAGAAACACTAAAGGTGAACGAAAGTTGGTAGCTTATCGCGCCCCAGACAGTAAAGCCGGGGTGGGGCCAGTGTATCTTGACGAATGTACTCGACGAGACAGCGCTCACCAGGTCTACGTCGTACGCGCAAACAATCATCACTTGCGTGCAGGCAGGATCTGCTTTCATAGCTGAATACCACAGCGTGCCATTCCATCTTCCAAGTGATCATCTGACGTCACCATTCGAGCCGTGCACGTCGATGCTGTGGTGTGAGTGGAAGACGGGCTAGAGGTGTGCGTGCCCATAGTCCCACTGCTAATAACCGATTAGCAACAGTTCGTGTTGACGCGTCTGGACTCACAAGCCCTCTTATCTGTGCTGTTGTAGCTGAATGATCTGTCACTAATGCCCTTACAGTACGACGATCCTGGCGGGCGTCTGTGCTGTGTGGACGTCCTCAGCCTCTTCCGTAGGTGTAAGAATGTTCACGTGACCACTGATACCAGCATTGTTGCACACCTGACGCAACACGTCGAACTTGGGTGGCAGTTCTCCGAAAGGATCATACTACCACTCAGAAGGCCACAATTTCACCCCCTTCAAACAGGCTCATTTAGCTGTGGGAAGCACGAGCGCATCTCCGTCGCGTTGTTGCTTGCTTGTTTCACACATTTGCACCGCAGTGGGCCTTCTGGCTGTGAGCATTTCCTGTTAAAGCGCAGGTGGCGCTCTCGTAGCAATACCACTACGTCTGTTGGCGGACGACGTGAAAGCCATTATCCGTACATGAACTATCCCCCATTGGGAACATGCCGTCATTGGATCAAAAAAGACGTTGTCTTTCTAGGTCTACTAATTTTTTTTTCCGGCAGTGTATTACGTTTTGGATTTTATGTGAGGTAATGTGCGTCTGCGAAACGAACTGAGAATCAGGCAGTTTCGTTATCCGGAGAGCATTGATCTCCACACGATTTGTTTGTATGCATTACTTACGGCAACGAAGAACAAATGGCACTTAAATCTTGATTAAGTTACTCAGTGCTCTTCGTCAGTCGTTTGTGAAAGAATTACACCGTGATGGGCCATAACTACTACTTTTAGCGCCTTACATGTTTTGAAATTGGTATCCATTAATCATACTGGCTTTCTGTTTGATAGCATCACATAGTGGTAGAAGATATTCCAGAACGAAGTTTTAATGAAAGATAGAGCATCACCATGATATTCGATTAAAGTGTACACTGACTGGAGGGAGCGACGATGTCCTATAGTGAAGAGAGACTGAATAAGTTGTCAGTTCTAACTGAAACAACAGAGAGAGATTAATAAAACAATTGTTAACGTTAAGTTCTTCAGTGTAACATCTCTTTATAAAAAGGCTTTAAGGCAGCGCCTCCTGTATATATACTTCCAAAAGCTGCCTTCCTGTCAGTAAAATGACTACATCCTGTCATGTGACTGAAGAATTTATTTGTGTATGTGCTGTCCCTAAAACGTGTTGTATTACTTGACCAAAACGAATCGTTTAAATAAATGTGTTATACGTGAAATCGAAATCACATCGCACACTTTTACGAAAAGCCTCAGAGCATCTCACTGCACACGCATTTTGTGGCATCAAACTACGCATCCCATGGTAATTTAAGTACCGATACAAAGCGTCAACATCATAGCCACGTTTTGTGTTAGAATGAGGCAAATCCACAAATGCGAACCCCCATCTAAAAAATTTCTGAGGAATCAAATGTTTCTGCGAAGTGAAAATGTCATAGCAGCAAGATAACCCACTCAGGAGGACCAAAAAAATTGGACTCATTGAAAAGGCTAAACTATAAAATGTACCATAACACTCAATCGTTGGATATCTGTCTCTCACCGACTACTTCACAGATCACAAAATCACCAGTGCAATGTCTGGTTTCATGGAATTATATAGTAGATTGTCACTAACAGTACTAGCTCAGATAACGATCTTATCTCAAGGTCACTGATAAGAACTTCCGGTGACAGGTTACACACTTGGACTAGTTAGTTTATATTCGTCGTCGTCGTCTTCCCCCACCATCACTCCTCTCGCCGCCGAAGAACTGGCCGGCAATTGATTGAAGTCATCTGGGGGACCCTCCGCACTGTCCACGTCGCTTAAAGAAGTGAACTTGGTCATTGTGTAGCTCGATACCGGTCACGTGACGTAGAATTGGCGGGAGACCCTGGACCAATAAGATGCGACCTCCCCCTCTTCCCCTTATCATCCTTTATAGTTAATTCAAATTTGTAGACCTTTTCGTTAGAGTTCTGTGCATTATGGGGAGAGGTACATGTTTGTTATAAACAGTAATTGTATAGTGGTAGGTTTTGGAAATAATATTTGATACAACAAATTAACTATGGTGTATTATTAACAATTTTGCAATACATTTATTTACAGTTATTTTTTTATTAACAATATTTGAATAGCTATTTGTTTTACACAGTTGTTTATTTTACAAAAATATTTTTTTCTTATACATGATAATTTAAATTTTTTTGTTGATGTATTTACACATCCATTTTTTCTTACAAATATACATTGGTTTTATGAGCAAAGTAATTTTTTATAACAACTTATGACTATCAGGTACACTACACTAAAGTTAGAACAACGGAAATACAACGTGTACAATTATCGTGCTCTATACAGCATTCACATTTCAGTCATTTCTTTCTGAACATTTCTTTAGATTTTAATATTTGCTTTCTGATAATTATGTCGGGAGTAGTAGCATCAGGTGAAGGACACCCCCCCCCCCCCACACACACACACAAATGTATACAATATATACACACGGTCATAGTGTGCAGTCGTGTACAATATACAGGGTGCTTCAGCACAGCGGTTACATACTTTCAGGAGAGAGAGAGTACACCTACACGACGGAAATCACATAGCAATGCATGGTCGGAAACGCCTCCTGGTGCGGTAGTGACGGCACAACAAAGGAAGGACACGATCAGAGTGAGAAAACATGTTTATTACACCTAGTAGAGCAGAAACCAAGAAGTAGGAAGTTTTGGATCTATACACTGACTAGTGCATAAAACTAAAACGTCGTAGAATTTTCTGAAAGAATTTTCTCAGAAATCTGGGAAATGTAGACTTCGCGCGGAGTTCCTTCTTTTTGATACATAAGTTGCTAATAGGTTTTCTCTGTCAAAATCCTAATATTCTCTTTTGTAACGAGAGTGTACATCATCTGCTGCCGCACAGTTCTCCAAATGGTACCGTTAAGACAAAGTGAGTATATGACCCCGTTTGTTTTACTTTATATGAATTCATTGACAGAACGATGTGTGATGATTGAACTTCGGTCACAACTTCTCTCGGTCTGTCAAGTTTGAAGTACACGCTCTCAGTTGCTTTTTAACGTTCGATTGTGCCTGAGTATCAGTTGTAAAAAGTTATTTCGTCTGTAGGTAAACTCACTGCCTTCGTGGCAACCGAAACTGTGAAAGTGTTAGAAAACTCTCTGCTTGTTACCAAGAGGTCTAAAATATTTCTTTATTGCGTGCCCTACAGGAAAGGTTGTTCGAGGTACACTATGATCAGAAGTATCCGGACACCCCTATGTAATGTAGAACTGGTCACTAAATGTTACAAGAGATATTGTGTTGTCAGTAGATAAGCAGTAACAGCAGAATGGGTCGATCAAGAGAGCTCAGTGATTTCGAACGTGGAATAAACGTTGCCACCCGAGTAACAAAACCTTCAGGGACTTTCAACCCTTCTAACGCTGCCCAAGTCGACTGTTGGTGATGTGATTGTAAAGTGGGAACTTGAAGAAACAACCACAGCTAAACCAAGACCAGGCAGACGTCATGTACTGACGGACAGGGACCTACGAGGAGCGTGGTTGTAAAAAAAATCACGTGAAATTGCTACCAGGAGTCCAACTAACACAATGACTCTGTATAGAGAGTTAAAAAAGAATGAGGTACGGTGGTCGAGCAGCTCCTCATAAGCCACACATTTCTGCAGCCAGTGCAAAGCGACGCTTGAAATGATGTAAAGAGCGACGCCACTGGACTTTGCATGGTGGAAGAGGAGTAGAGTGATCAGTCACGCTATAACCTGTGGAATGCGACGTAAGGGTTTGGGTTTGACGAAGACCCGGGGAACATTACCTGCCTTCATGTGTAATGCCAACACTGAAGTACGGAGGAGGTGATTTTATGGTGAGGGGTTTCTAGGGTCTGGTCCCGTATTGCGCGAGACTCTACCACGCCTCCACAGCCATTCAGACAGCTCATTGAAAGTGTCGCAGAGTTCAAGCCATCATAATAATACCCACTTCTTCTTCTTCTTCTTCTTCTTCGATTTCGGCTATCTACGGACCACGTGGAGTAATTCCCTCATCATGATTTACTGATTTTAGGTCTTTCCAGTAGTTCTTCATTCTTCCACTGCTTTGTTTTCTTATTTAATTTGTCCATACAGTGATGCGCTTCTTCACCTGAAAACCCCCGAATTTCCTAACCCTGTTTCGAAAAGCTCGTCTGTCCAAAATTTATGTTTTCATAACGTTGAGTTCGGCTAAATCCTTTTTCACGTCTCTGATTCAAATGATTTCCTTTTTGTGACTTTTATTCTCCTTCTCCTGAGAGCATCACATATTTTTTCAGTTTTTTTTTTCATAGCTTCTCACCCACGTAGACCCAACTTCCTTTCCGCCGAAAATTTCCCGTAGTGCGCTCTTACGGAAAAAAATTAAAATAAAGAAAAAACACGACGCACCACGAAGTAATTAACCGAATGGGATGGAAATCGGTAGATGTGATGTCCGTATACGGACAGACGAATGATTACAATATGAGAAAAACTGGATGATTTCATCAAAAGAAAGAGCTTCACAAATTGAGGAAGTCAGTAACCGGTCGGTCCACCTCTGGCCCTCGTGCAAGCAGTTTTCAGCTTGGCATTGATTGATAGAGTTGTGGTATGTCCTCCTGAGGGTTATCGTACCAAATACCGTTTAATTGGCGCGTTAGGTCGTCAGAATCCCAATTGGTTGGAAGGTCCTGCCCATAATGCTCCAAACGTTCTCAGTTGGTGAGAGATCCGGAGACATTGCTAGTCAAGGGGTTTGGCAAGCACGTAGACAACCAGTACAAACTTTCGCCGTTTACAGGCGGCCATTGTCTTGCTGAAATGAAAGCCCAGGATGGCTTTCCATGGAAGGCAACAAAAAGAGACATAGAATATCGTTGACGTACCGCTATGTTATTAGAGTGCCGCAGATGACAACCAAAGGCTTTCTGCTCTGAAATGTAATGGCTTCCCAGACCATCACTCCCAGTTCTCGGGCCGTGGGGCGGGCGATAGTCAAGTTGATATCCCACCCATTGCTGTCCGGAGCTTTGCTGGGCCGTCGGGGCTCAATTTGAAGCGGCATTCATAAGTAAAAACAATTCTACTCCATTCAGTGAGAGTCCAGGCCGGGGACTTGTCCGTAGACGCCCCGGACAGCTGTAGAAACAAATTTCTAATCCCATCTTTTCCGCTGTCTCTTTCAACAGGATGGTTTGCTCAATTGATGTATCGATGTTTTCGGAAAATATTGGTAGATCATCTGCAAAGGGTAGATAACTGACTTCGACGTTTGCTTGAAGCCTAATATTCGATGCCCTTGTTACGTTTTCCAAAATGCAGCTGAAGAGCTATGGAGAGAGGCCATCACCTTGCCTTTCATCAGTTTTTATTCCCAATCGTTCCACGGAATTTTATTTTGGACTTTGTTTCTGTAAATGTTTCTTTAATTATTGCCAAAGTTATTTTACGTGTGCCGAATTCCTCTAGTGTACTGAATAGCGTTTCTCTACGGAGTCGTAAGCTTTCTTGAAGTCTACAAAGGATGCGACAAAATTTTGCTTCTTAGACAATATAATATCTTCTACGCAGGACCGGCCCTTTGTTAATCCCCGTTGGTATTCGCCGAGCTCACAGTTTATTGCTCTTACAAACGATTTAGAAGGTATGGGATTTTGTACGTCACAGCCACTAAAGAGATTCCTCTGTAAGTGTTAACATCGGCCTTATTTACTTTCTTGTGTAAAGGATGTGTGAGAGCACATTTACAGTCTTCTTAAAATTTCCTTCAATAGTTTTTAAGTTTTTCAGTCAAGTTGTAGCTGACATTTTTCCACATTTCGGCGACGGTTGTTGTATCCTGTCAAGGAACCGTGTTTTTTGAATTCTTTAATTCTGAATTTGTTTTATCTGGCGGTATTGAATTTGGAAAACGTTTTCAGGTTCTACATTTTCAGAAGGTAGCGCTAGTTTCTCACCATTGAGGAAGGTGTTATTGCCGGCCGCGGTGGTCTAGCGGTTCTGGCGCTGCAGTCCGGAACCGCGGGACTGCTACGGTCGCAGGTTCGAATCCTACCTCGGGCATGGGTGTGTGTGATGTCCTTAGGTTAGTTAGGTTTAAGTAGTTCTAAGTTCTAGGGGACTTATGACCTAAGATGTTGAGTCCCATAGTGCTCAGAGCCATTTGAACCATTTTTTTAAGGTGTTATTAAAGTGCTCCGCTAATGATTCAGTTTCCTTTATTAATATTTACCAATTCACCATTTTTTTTCTTTTAGAACATAGACTTGGTGGTTGATACGTCGTTAACTTTCTGAAGTCTTCTTCAATGTCATGTGGAAGAGACTTTTAAAAATTTCTCGCAGCGGATCTCAAATTTTTTGCCATTAGCCTTCTTCAGTTTATGAATTCCAAATAATCGACTTCTTTCTTTGTAGAATACCATTTATTCTTCAATCTTGATGCCAACATCCGTGTTTCTTGTTCTTTTTCAAGGGAGCTGTTTCCGTGGTGGTATCTATTATTTTGATATTGATGCTTTTCCAGTAACTAGTTTCCAAGTTATTTCATTTGTTCTGGAAGATTTCCGTGTTGTCTCGTAGTTTCTCTGTATTAATCTTAAAGTTTTTATTGATCTGACTCCTAGTGTTGCGTTGTAGATTCAACTGACGTCAGTCGTCCGTTTCAATATTTGCTCCTTTCTTTTCCTTGATGTACATTATTTCTTTAACGATTCTACTTGAATTCGCAACATGATAAATTTGGAACTCACCTAAATGTGGATTTGATGAGATCCAGTTTTGTTTTGTTTTCTGGGGAACTTTTTAAAATATGTAGACGTCAGTTTTAAATTGAAAGTTTGCACAGACTGATCTTTCACAATTTCTGTTGGTTATTTTGTGTACTTGGTAGTGTCCTACGATTTTGCGAAAGGCTTGCTTTTTCCCAATTTGAGCTTTATGATCTCATTAGCAATAATTTGATATTTTCAGTTGGGGTTTTGGATACTTCATTTCTGAGGTTTCCCAAAAATATTCCACATTATGTGGGTTCTTCTTATTCGTTTCATTTGTAGGAGCACGGCAGTTAATCAGCGTGTAGTTTTTATGTGTACACAGCAGTGTTAGAAGGAACAGTCTTTCTGAGAATAAAAATTTGTCGCTGAGTCCATCACTTTACAATTGACGGCAGATGCACTTCCTGGATGTGGAATACCTTGTTTGTGACTGTTTTCCACTTTTCTTTTAAAGATGCGATAGTGCTCACATTCCATTATACTGTCGTCTGTGAACCGTGTACCCTGTAATGTCAAAAGAGAAATTCTTTGTTCATCTAAAGTTTTTCGTAGTTATTTTAGTTTTCCTGTTTTTAAAAAGGGACTTTATTGTTCAGTGTTCCAAGACCATATTTCTTTTTGGGTCTGAATTTTGACAGGGATTTTTTATAAGATGAACATCAACAAAAGTGAAACAAAGGTAATGAATTAAATTATTCGACGCTGCGGGTATTAGGCTAGAATATTAAACGCTAAAATCAGCACCGTAAGTGACGATGCCCAAGTAGGGAGACTTTTCGCAATTACCTATAATGAAGTACAATGTCAAAAAACCTGCACAAATATTCAGTCAGATGTTGATAAGATTTAAAAGTGATGCAGTTTGCTTTAAGTGGCCTGATATGTGAACTTATGCATTTCGCTGAATGAAAAAAGCATGATATCCCAAGATTACAATAGCAATGAGCATAGTTGAAATCTGACAATGATTACAAGTCTCTGGGTAGGGATTAGAAAAGAAACTGTCACGATAGTTCAGTCGCAGGTAAAGCAGGTGGTAGAATCCTAGTGTGTACTAAGGAGATTGCTAAAAAACACTGGTGCGACTCATCCTAGATACTGCTCAAGTTTGTGGGATCCGTACGAAACACGTCAAACGGGAGATATTGAAAGTATGCAAATAAGGATAACACTGATGGCAGTCGCTTCACAATTAATCCTGTGAAAACACTGCCATCTTTGAAGAACCAGCTTTAGAATAGGGAATCTCGGAAGTTACTACAACTCTGTACGTGGCTTTCACATAGTCATCGCGAAGACAAAACTAGACTAATTACAGCCTGTACAGGGGCGTTTGAGGCCATGGTGGTCTAGCGGACACTACGGCCCTGTAGGACCCGAGTTCATTCCCGGGCAGAAATGAGAATTTTTCCTCTCTCCTGTCCGTCTAGGCCGGTTCCAGGTCCACTAAGCCTTCTTTCATATTGAGTACCGGGGATATTTCTCGAGGGCTGAAAACGGCTGTGCCAATGGTCCGCGACCCTCCCTCTGCTAGTGCCGCGGCAAACGAGATGCTGGACTCTACCTACAGTCACGCCAGAACCCGTTTGAGGGGGATGTGCGCCACAGACCTTACATTGCAGAGGCATTTAAACAATCATTCTTTCCCAAGAAGGCACTAATGAATGGTATAATGGAAGTATTCTCTGCCTTGTATTTCGGATGTTTTCAGAGTAAAGAATACATGTACGAAGGGCGTTCAATTAGTAATGGAACACAATTTTTTTTTCTCGCTCAATTTCTGTTGTTTTGGCGGAAAACCAGAGCATCACAGATATTCTTAGGCGCTTGCGGAATGTGTCCGGAGACCTGGCAGTGAACAACAGCACGGCGAGTCGTTCGGCGAAGCGTCTGCCATCATTGCAACAAGGTAGCGCAAACCTGTCCAATCTCCCAAGTGCCGACCGACCGCACACAGCTGTGACTCCTCCAATGTTGAAATGGGTGCAGGTGATCGACACATACCCCGCTTCTAAACTGGACGTCTCCGTTGGTAGTGCTGATAACTCGTCCACCAGTTGGGTTACTCAGAAGTGTGTGCCCGCTGGGTTGCTTGTCCCCTAACAGAAGATCGTTAAGAGCAACGAAGGTCCATCTGTGCGAAATTGTTTGTTCGTAACTAGACTGTCCTCATGGTGCAACGACCTAACCCGAAGAGTATTGTGCTACATTCAGAAAACTGAAGAAATGACTTCAGCGTGTTCGTCGCCACAAGAATGCAAATGAACTTCTCCTTCACCAAGACTACGCAAGACCTCACTCAAGTCTGCACCCCTGAGAGGAGCTCATAAAACTTCATTGGACTGTTCTTCCTCGTCCACCCAACAGCCCGGATGTCACATATTCCGACTTCCATCTGTTTGGCCCAATAAAGGATGCACTCTGCGGGATGCAGGATGGGGAGGTTATCGATGCAGCAAGACGTTGGATCCGACGTCGAGCAGTAGAGTAGTACCATGCGGGCATACGGGCTCTCCCAGGAAGGTGGTGTAAGGCAGTCGCATTGAACTGAGATTATATTTAAAAACGGTTTTGCAGCTAAAAGAGTGGGGAATAGGATGGTATGTTAGAAGCCTGAATAAAACCAACCTCTTTTCAGAAATAACATGTGTTCTACATCTACATCTACATCCATACTCCGCAAGCCACCTGACGGTGTGTGGCGGAGGGTACCTTCAGTACCTCTATCGGTTCTCCCTTCTATTCCAGTCTCGTATTGTTCGTGGAAAGAAGGATTGTCGGTATGCCTCTGTGTGGGCTCTAATCTCTCTGATTTTATCCTCATGGTCTCTTCGCGAGATATACGTAGGAGGGAGCAATATACTGCTTGACTCTTCGGTGAAGGTATGTTCTCGAAACTTTGACAAAAGCCCGTACCGAGCTACTGAACGTCTCTCCTGCAGAGTCTTCCCCTGGAGTTTATCTATCATCTCCGTAACGCTTTCGCGATTACTAAATGATCCTGTAACGAAGCGCGCTGCTCTCCGTTGGATCTTCTCTATGTCTTGTATCAACCCTATCTGGTACGGATCCCACACTGCTGAGCAGTATTCAAGCAGTGGGCGAACAAGCGTACTGTAACCTACTTCCTTTGTTTTCGGATTGCATTTCCTTAGGATTCTTCCAATGAATCTCAGTCTGGCATCTGCTTTACCGACAATCAACATTATATGATCATTCCATTTTAAATCACTCCTAATGCGTACTCCCAGATAATTTATGGTATTAACTGCTTCCAGTTGCTGACCTGCTATTTTGTAGCTAAATGATAAAGGATCTATCTTTCTGTGTATTCGCAGCACATTACACTTGTCTACATTGAGATTCAGTTGCCATTCCCTGCACCATGCGTCAATTCGCTGCAGATCCTCCAGCATTTCAGTACAATTTTCCATTGTTACAACCTCTCGATACACCACAGCATCATCTGCAAAAAGCCTCAGTGAACTTCCGATGTCATCCACCAGGTCATTTATGTATATTGTGAATAGCAACGGTCCTATGACACTCCCCTGCGGCACACCTGAAATTACTCTTACTTCGAAAGACTTCTCTCCATTGAGAATAACATGCTGCGTCCTGTTATCTAGGAACTCCTCAATCCAATCACACAATTGGTCTGATAGTCCATATGCTCTTACTTTGTTCATTAAACGACTGTGGGGAACTGTATCGAACGCCTTGCGGAAGTCAAGAAACACGGCATCTACCTGTGAACCCGTGTCTATGGCCCTCTGAGTCTCGTGGACGAATAGCGCGAGCTGGGTTTCACATGACCGTCTTTTTCGAAACCCATGCTGATTCCTACAGAGTAGATTTCTAGTCTCCAAAAAAGTCATTATACTCGAACACAATACGTGTTCCAAAATTCTACATCTGATCGACGTTAGAGATATAGGTCTATAGTTCTGCACATCTGTTCGACGTCCCTTCTTGAAAACGGGGATGACCTGTGCCCTTTTCCAATCCTTTGGAACGCTACGCTCTTCTAGAGACCTACGGTACACCGCTGCAAGAAGGGGGGCAAGTTCCTTCGCGTACTCTGTGTAAAATTGAACTGGTATCCCATCAGGTCTAGAGGCCTTTCCTCTTTTGAGCGATTTTAATTGTTTCTCTATCCCTCTGTCGTCTATTTCGATATCTACCATTTTGTCATCTGTGCGACAATCTAGAGAAGGAACTACAGTGCAATCTTCCTCTGTGAAACAACTTTGGAAAAAGACATTTAGTATTTCGGCCTTTAGTCTGTCATCCTCTGTTTCAGTACCATTTTGGTCACAGAGTGTCTGGACATTTTGTTTTGATCCACCTACCGCTTTGACATAAGACCAAAATTTCTTAGGATTTTCTGCCAAGTCAGTACATAGAACTTTACTTTCGAATTCATTGAACGCCCCTTCACTGTTCAGCCTGTCTCTGCGGTATACATTCCAATCTGAGTTTAGGATTTCGTTACTGTTTACGTCTGGTTTCAGCCAACTTTCTGTCCCTAGTACTATATGGGCGTTGTGATCGTTTATTAATGAGAGCAGTTCTGAGACCTTTCTATAGACGCTCCTGCAGTTTACTATTAGCACATTAATATTGTTATTCCCTGTTGCATTTTGCCTACTCCTATCTTGCAGCGTCTCAGGAGGCGTCTTGTCGGGCCTAGGGAGGGGATTCTCTAACCTAAAAAACACCCATGTGCACTCCACACGTACTCCGCTACCTTTGTAGCCGCTTCCGGCGTGTAGTGCACGCCTGACCTATTCAGGGGGACCCTACATTTCGCCACCCGATAGCGGAGGTCGAGAAATTTGCACCCCAGATCTCCGCAGAATCGTCTGAGCCTCTGGTTTAAGCCTTCCACTCGGCTCCAAACCAGAGAACCGCGATCGGTTCTGGGAACGATACTACAAATAGTTAGCTCTGATTCCACCCCGCGAGCGAGGCTTTCCGCCTTCACCAATTCCGCCAACCGCCTGTACGAACTGAGGATGACCTCTGAACCCAGACGGCAGGAGTCATTGGTGCCGACATGAGCAACAATTTGCAGTCGGGTGCACCCAGTGCTCTCTATCGCCACCGGTAGGGCCTCCTCCACATCTCGGATGAGACCCCCCGGCAAGCAGACAGAGTGAACACTGGCCTTCTTCCCCGACCTTCTCGCTATTTCCCTAAGGGGCTCCATCACCCGCCTAACGTTGGAGCTCCCAATAACTAATAAACCCTCCCCCCGTGTGCCTGCTCGGACCTTGCTGAAGGAGCAGCCACATGTCCCCTCACAGGCAGAGCGGGCGATGCCACACGGCCAGCCTCCACATTGACCTTCCGCCTCGTGCGCCGCGAATGCCGCTGAACCCGCCACTCCCCTTGGGGAGAGGGTGGCCCAACCGCGCCCGGTACCCGCGAAGATGTCTCGACAGCAGGGACAGTGGGTGAAGCATGTAACACCTGGGGTGTACCTTGCGACGCACCAGACTCCCCACTGCCGCTACACACCGAGGCAGCAGCCTGAAGACGGCTGACCGCGGCCATCAACGCGCTCAGCTGTTCGCGAACAGTGGCCAGCTCCTCCTGCGTCCGTACACAGCAGTCACACATCCTATCCATCCTAAGGAAACAATTTACTGAAGAGAGTTAATCAACCTTTAACTAGACTGCTAATTCACTAAAGGCGGCTGCTTAATTCACTAAACTGTGGTTGCTAGCCACTTCTTGTAGAAAACAATGAAAATAGCACTACCTGTCTCTGGACTATATTGAAAACAAACACTAGCACTACTAGCACTACTGGCACTATGGTTGACTACAGGGACTCTCTCTGACTGTATTCAAAACAAACACGAAATCTATGGAACACTATTACTAGCACTCGAAAATTAAAGCTTCCTAAAAGCAAATACACACGGAAGAAGAAGTGACAAGTAAGAAAAATACAGTTAATACTTAAATTAAGGTAGCTCGCTGCACAGCAGACGTGAAGCAGACGGCAGTTACGACACTTGCGTTACTTATTGAGCGCTCCTCGTAGATACAAAGTGCAGACTGGCAACGGCAAGAAAATGATTTCTCTAGAAGAGAAATTCGTTAACATCGAATATAAATTTAAATGGTAGGAAGTCTGTTTTGAAAGTATTTGTATGGAGTGTAGATTTGTATGGAAATGGAACACAGAAGATAAACACCTCAGACAAGAAGAGAATAGAAGCCTTTGAAATATGGTGCAATAAAAGATTTGTGAAGATGAAATGTGAAGATCAGGTTAGTAGTAGGACACATACTGAGGCATCGTGGAATTGTCAATTTGGTAATAGGGGAAAGTGTAGCGGTTGAAAATTGTAAAGGTAGATCAAGCAGGTTCAACTTATTGCATACAATGATAAGATAAAAGGTTATGACCACTACCTACCGCGACGTTGGGTGCCGCCTAGTGGCGTTGCGGGCTCGTGACGCGGTAACAAAAGTATATAAGCGGAGCAGACACGGATAGGGGATCACCCTAGCGAAGATTTGGGCTGCAAATGGGGAAATCCATTGAGATAAGCGAGTTTTGCAGAAGACAGATTATTATTGCGCAGAGCGTGTGAACGAGTATCCCGAAAACGGAGAAGCTTGTCGAATGTTCACGTGCTACTGTTGTGACCATCTACGGAAAGAGTATGACGACGGTTAAACCACCACCAGGCGCTAAGTAGTTGCACGTCCACGACTCTTCACAGAACGTGGGGTTCGGAAGCTTGTCTGCTCTGTAAAGTAGGATAGATGGTGATCTGTGGCATCTCTATCTAAAGTGCACAGTGCTGGTGCACGCACACGTCTTTCGGAGGACACCGTTCATTGTATATTGCTGAATGTGGAGCTCCGCAGCAGACCACCCCTATGCGCTCAAATGTTGACCCAACGACATCGTCAGTTACGATTGCAGTAGGCATGGGACCATTGGGATTCTACCAACGATCAGTGGAAACGTGTCTGATTTCGGGTGAATCACATTTTTGCTACACTAGGTCGATGGTCGTCTCCACAAACGCAGTTATCGAGGAGGACGGCGGCTCGAAACGCCCAGCGCGCCACGGCTGCAGGCTGGTGGGAGCAGTATTATGCTATGGGAGACACTCTCCTGCGCTGGTATGGGATCTGTGGTAGTAATCGAAGACACACTTATAGCTGTGAACCAACTGCATCCCTTCATGCTTAATGTGATGTCATCTTTCAGCAGTACAGTTGTCAGTGTCTCGGAGCAAGAACTGTGCTACTGTCGCTTCAGGAGCATTATAGTAATGTCTCGGCAACCAAACTCGCCTCATGTAAATCCTGTGGAACCCATCTGGGTCGCTATGGGGCCCTGTCATTGCGTACGCAGATCAGCGGCTCGTTATTTACGCGAATTGCACGACCTGTGCGTGGACATGTAATGCCACATACCTCCACAAAACCACCAACAAACTGTCGGATCACTGATGCGCAGAATCACTTATGTATTCCTTACCAAAGACGGACAATCAAGCTATTACGCAGGTGGTCATGATGTTTTGGCACATCAATATGTGTTGCAGTAGTTATGCTGAGATGGTAAGACGTGCAGTGTTTAGACTAGCGTTGGAGAACTGCATCAAATCGGTGTTCAGACTGAAGAAGTAGTTGAGACAACTCAATCGAAAGTATTTTGATAGAAAGAACTCTGGCACTTCCTAGCAATGCTACACGCGCACGCGTCTGCGCACCCGATGTGCGCAGTTTAGCAGCGTGCGAGTAGAGTGATAGCGTCCCGCAGATGACGCTGCGGCGCGGTGGAGGGGGTAGCGGCCGCGGCGGCTTGCGCTGGGCGCGCCTCTGTCAGTGGGATGGACGTGGACGTGGACGGGCGCGCGTGGTGGGCACGCGCGCCGCCCGACGTGCTGCTCTGGCTGCGGGAGCTGCGCGCCGCGCCCGACGCCGACGACTCCGCGCCCGCACCCGCCCCCGTCTGCTGCCCACTGTGTGGCCCTCCGCCCGCGCCGCCCCGCACCGCTCTGCTCAAGCTCTGCCACACTTGCCTCAGATCACAGGTACCTCACACAGCCGCCCTGTCGTATCGCACTTCATTAAGTGGCGGGTTCGATCACAAAAGGACGTCATTTCCTGCTAAACAGATTTCTCGACTGTGCCTTATCATAGGTGAAGAACAGTATGAGGCGAACATCCTGCGCACTTGGCCTAATCGTTTACAAAACCGTGACGTAGCTCCGCCGACATGTAATGACGTTAGCTTTCAATGCGGATAACGCTTCCGGTATGACGCCCGCTTGCCGGACGTCGAACGTCGTACGACACATCGGCGTCCTGCAGCAGCCTGTCTCGCGACTGTTCACGAAAATATCGTACAATTTGCCTTCAACAGTAGGAGTTGATAGAGAAATACGGTGATGACTGTAAGTAGTTTTTAATTACGAATCATTCTTTCCTTACGCTGTGGCCAGATCAAGCAGCGATGTTCGCATTGGTGAAGACTATGAGCATTATGTATATTCAAGTAAGAAATAGTCCGTTGTAATATAAATTAGAGATGATGATTGGTGGAATTCATATCTTAGTACATTAGTAGATATACAGTAAGAGAACTTCAGTTCTTCGCTCAGTTTTACGATTGGGTGGGGCGCCTCTATAGCACGACTGATCAAGCCCTAAATGACGAACTGCTGCTTCGAGTGACTGCTGAATGCTATTTGTCACGATTATTGAAGGAAATTGAGTAATTGACTATTGGGAAGGGGGCAGGTAATGTTTCCGTTTATTTTTGTGTAGGTCTAGATGCATATGATGTATCATTGTACTGCAAGTGCGCTACGGAAGACTGATGACCTAAGATGTTAAGTCCCATAGTGCTCAGAGCCATTTTGCGCTACGGAAATTTATTTATACGTATTTTTGCAGATTTGATATTGAGTTCTTCCTCTAGGATAACTATAGCTGGCCACTGTTAGCACGCAGTTGCAAGAATTTTGCACCATCTTCTGTATGTACAATTCGACGTAAATGTATTATTATTTACAATTTATACTTATTTACTATAATATGTATAATCAAACAATGATGAGATTTATTAAAGTAGAATATTAAATAGAATATAGCGATATGAGTAACAAGATCCTCTGTCATCGCGGTAAGATTTCTGTAGCCAAAACTATGCCACTTCGCGTGCTTGCTTTATGACAGCTTCAAACTACTCCCGCGCCACTGTCTTTGGCTGCCTGCGGAAGGACCAGAGCGCTAGACACAGCATCGAGGGGCATCTCACCGCAGAAGAGGCTCGGCGTAGCCAGTCTTCTTCTCACCCATAAGGACCCTAGCGCCTCGCCTAGGTGCCGTAAGTGGGGGCGGATCAAGCATCAGTTCCGGAAGCTGCCGTCAGAATGCGCACGCCTCCATATAAAGCGTTAATGCCTCGCCTACATGTCAGTAGCGCAGGTATTCTCCATCCGGATCTGTACCTTATTCTATCGTGCAAAGTGTTTTCAGTTTATATTCCTTTTGAGAAAACCCTTAGATACAAATAACTTAATTTGAATGTAATAACTATGAAAAGTTTATACGGGGAAAAAATAAAGTGAAACTTTCGAACTTCGTTTGCTTGACGAGTTTCGTCTGCCCCTTACGCACGCGCACACACACACACTCACACACACACACACACACACACACAGAGAGAGAGAGAGAGAGAGAGAGAGAGAGAGAGAGAGCGCTGTCCTCATCTATCATACACCTATTTATAGCTTACGTAAGAAGTGATAGACAACTGCCGGTTATTTATGTTCGGAAGTCGTTTTGTTAGGCGACAACCCTCCAACTTTATATACTGCATTCCCACTACTTTTTTTTTTTTTTTTTACCCAGTACGGAAATGTGCAAATGGAAGTTCTCACCATGAAAATTTCCAACGGGAAATTCTGTTACTGTTGTATGTTAAAAATAGGTAAATCACGAAACGTTGCAGCTCCTATTAATACGGAAGACTACATACCGGTACGTCCTGTAGCCACAACACTTGAAACGTTATCTTTGAAAGCCAGAACGATTCTTACGCCATTTAGCGGGGTGTGCCCTGCTGTGAAACTTGCTGACTGTGCCGTGCGGGATCCGAATCTACGCCCTTGCCTCTTGGTTTGTACCCCAGTCCAGCACACAGTTTTAGTCTGTCAAAAGTTTCGCAACAACGTACATTACTGTGCAAAGGTAAAGCGAAAAGATTCACTGTGGAATCAGATACTAGGCCGTGGCTGAAACATACTCGCTGATCTTATTTCTCCACGGAGTGCAAGTACGTAGAAGTATTTATGGAAAGCTGTGAGGAACTTGGAACATAGGAGAAGGGGAAGCTGTGAGGCGGATTATGTTGCTTGTGACTAAGGGATTCGTATTCAACCTATTTATGATGCATTATTCTGCTTATAGGTGGTATTTAATTCTCACAAGAAGCAGGCAATGTAATAATACGAGACAATAACATTCGTTTTCTTCTCCTTTTTCTGTTAAGTTTTGTTCTACGTCCATATTAGTAAAATGACATGTGCTATAGGTACTCGTGAGAATTCGATGTCGAACTAACTTATCAGTAAAGGAAGGAACTTCGATCCACGTTACTGACCCAAGTCATTAGTGTATATTAGGTTTAAAAGCGCCACGTAGAAATGCTGAATAGCTACAGTTGTCGAAATGGACGTCAGTATAATTGTGTCCTAAAGAGGCAAGATCATCTGTTTACTCCTTTCCAATCATTATATCCGAGCTAATTCTGATATTAATGAAAGAAACTAAATACACGGTGGGGGTGGGGGGTGGGAATGCCTGATATGTACGCCTTAATGTCAACCAGGGAACCCATAAAAATAGTCATCCATGCCTACAACGTGCGGTGGAGTCAGTCAGGTAATCTTGGTTAGAAATCATAACCACCAACTTGAGATTCGCATCTGCAGGTTATACCATTAGTCTTACCACTCTCGGAGACATGTTTACACTAGGATAGCACGGGCAACCTGCAGTACATAACCCTATAATCACGAATGAGAGTAGTGTGTTCTGGCTCAAATGGCTCTGAGCACTATGGGACTTAACATCTGAGGTCATCAGTTCCCTAGATTGATAACTACTTAAACCTAAAGACATCACACACATCCCTGCCCGAGGCAGGATTCGAACCTGCGACCGTAGCAGCAGCGCGGTTCCGGACAGGAGCGCCTAGAACCGCTCGGCCACCACGGCCGGCCAGTAGTGTGTTCTCAGTGGATAGTAGAACCGTGTAATTGCGCCATACGGAATCATGAGTCACCTTTCACGTTGTAGCAATCCATTTGGCATGTACCGCCGTAATAAATCCCACCTGTGCGTTGTTTACCTGCTGTAAAATCTAGGTGAAACCGCTTAATATTTTTAGCAGTCGAAGCGGTGGTACACTGTGAGCTGACCGCGGCTAAAATGCGTCGGTTCTCAAACCTTCAAATGTAACGGAGACGACCTTATGGTGTATGCTTATCTTTCTTGGCCCATCTATTTTCAGTTTCATCAAACACGAATTCTGAAGTCGGAGAGGCTCTACTGAACTATTAACAGCTACCCACACAATAATAGAATTAGACCTCCATTTTCTACGCGACAGTGTTCCACTTTTACGTGAAAGCTAATTATGACAGACTGGTTTGATCAACGGAAACGAATGAAACCGAATACATGGACCGACTGTGTTGACGCACTAGTTAAGAGATAGGCCTCATATTTGGGAGGAATACCTGTAAATCCGCGTCCGACCATCCCGATTTGGTCCGCAAGGGCGAACCCGCCGGTGCCGGGTGGGATGATCCCTGCAGCTCCCCATACTTCAGCTCAGTGTATCTAATTACGTCGATGACAGGCTGTTACACGTTTCTTTAGAATGGCCGCTCAGTCAACTGGGCATCTGTTGTAGACGTTCGTTCGTTCGTCCGTCCGTCCGTCTTGTAAGAACCACTGAAAATGATATGATATATACCATAGGTTAGTGAAAACTGTTACTACTACTACTACTACTACTACTACACAGCCCAAGATAAATGTAAGTGCGTCGGTTCATTAATGACATTATAGTGTTTGAATGCTACGGCACAGGAGACAAAATCAGGCGATAATATATAGTGTAAATAATAGCGAAAAACTATTCAGTTTTCTTCAGATATGTTGGCTTAGATTACCATTGCAGTTGTCGTTCAGCGTTATGCTGATATTATACAACATCCTATCCATGACATGAAATGTATTGGCAGTTACGAATATGGACAACCATCAGCTGTATAATGGAATGACAACAATGAACATTTGTGCCGATCCGAGACTCGGACCCTGATTTATCGCGAGCAGCCGCCTTACTATGAGGCTGTCCGAGCACACTTCACGGCCAGACCTAAACTTCCATATGTCGTCACCATGTGTCTACAATCTGTATTCCTTCATCCATTATGTATATTCCCGTACAGGGGAGACATTTTAATTGAAAGTCGCTTGCCCGGTGTTGGCAGATAAATAAGATATTGCATGCCCGAAGGAACATTACATCGTACTTCTGAATATGCATATGAAGTATTAATTTACCCAGAGTCACAGGCACCAGTTACGTCTACCTCTGAACAAACCTCTTTTCACAACGTAAAGATAACCTCAGTGTGAAGACCGTAAATATGGTTAATTATTTTCAAATTTTGTGTAAATAGAAAATATTGAACTCGGTAAGCAATTCAGAGGACCTCCTGCTCCTTCCACATCATAGAATTGCCAATGATTTCTGAAGTGTGGTATAATTTTCTGACGGCGAAATAATATCGCATGACTCGCATATTTGGGTTTCCTTTCGTATCCAAATTGCAGGTTAACGACTAATGTGGTGTGCGATTCCGTAACACTGCACTTTGATTTGAAATACACAAACATTATCAAACAAATCAAAACATCGTGCCAGAGCTGTAACTGTTAACAACCTATTCCAAATAATTGTCGCTGTTGCATATTCTTACGTGGTACCTCAGCATTTCACCTCATAAAATTCCTATTAAGAGAACAAAAAACAAAAAAAAACTCTTAACTTTAAGCTAAAAGGGAGCCCAAATGCCACGAGCTATGTCGTTTTAGGCGAAATTTCCGGGCAGCCAGTAGGATGAAGACCGCGACTGGAAAAAATAGTCTAATAATATATTTCAGGATGACAGGTACACCACAGTCGTCAACTTTCTTGCACAGTGGAAGGAAACTCTTGTTCGAAGAGGTAACTTAGCACATCAGTCAGGAGTTTGTTGTTTTCCACCTGGCTTCCGTTTTCCTTTACTGTACGAAACTACCTGCAAGCATACGGCCGTAGTAAAATAATCGTCGTATTATTCCTGAAACTATCTTCATATACTCTTTGATTTCACTATTGTTACGACTCAAGGACATGTGTTCACCTTTTATATACCAAGTAAACTTGTTTTTACTAAATACGACGTGTTCCCACCATTATTTATTGAGCGTTTTACAGTATGATGACTTTACATCTGGCATTTCGTGGGGAGCCACTTGAAAATGGCTATAAAAGACCGAAACCTAGGTCGCAATTAAATAAACAGCAATACAGTCAAATAGCGGTGTGATCATTTAAAAATTATTTTATAACAGTTGCTCAGCAACATCAAAAACTGTTTTATCTTCTTAGTATTCAACTTAGTAAAAAAATAAGAAAATGTGTAATTTTTTGTAGCAACGTTCTGAGCGTTTGTACATATTTGAAAATCTGTAAGCGTAGCTCCGAAAATTTTATGTTCAGTGTGACGTGTTTGAAGTTCTTGGACACTATAGATGATAGCAAGATTGCTGGAAAGGAACGGAATCCTTCCGGAGCGGAAGGTTTGTTTCACAATACGGTTTGATACTTAGTTCCGTTGCGGGACTGACGCAGATCCGCTTTGGACAGTGATGCAGCCTTGAATAAAGAAAACTCCGTGCAACATCTCGACATGAGCTCGTTGCTGTTTGTGTACAAGTGTTAAATTATTGCTACCGTTAGTTCCCCTACAAGAGATAAAATTTATAGCTTCACTAACTGTTCTGTTTTTTATGATTTTTATTTGTATTTGAAAACTAACAGGGAGAGAGAACCGTGGTTAAGGCACTGGACTCGCATTCAGGAGGAGCTGAGTTCAAATTCCGCTCCATCCATTCATATTCCGATTTTCTTTGCCGTCCCCCCCCCCCCCCCCAAGTAGCTTAACGGAAATCTCGGAATAGTTTGTTTAAGAAGGAATTTGTTAGTTTTCATCCTAAACCTTTCCCAGTCCAGGCTTGTGCTCCGTCTCGGAGTGTCTTTTGTTTCTTACAAAACGAAGTTTCAAATTTCTTGTTGTTAGTGTTTATCTTGATATTAAGTTCTTTCGGTAAGAAAAAATACACTGTTTTGTTAAAGTCCAAGTCGAAATTGTATTTTGTTACCTAGTTATCCTCTAGAGGAGAATTAATAGAGCTGGACTGACAGAAAAGCGAGTAAGATGGTTCTACAGGAAATAGGAAAGAACAAAGAACTACTGAAAGTTTTAGACAGTTAGTCAGACATGATACTCTATTACAAAACATTTTCGAAGGCAAAATCGTAGGTAAGAAAACAAGGAGACGGCCGAGAACATCCCATTATAAAAATGATCAGTGAGCTACGTTCGTATATGGAGATGAAGAGGACTGCTGAGTAGGGGAAGCTGTTGTGGCAGAGATAAACAAGGCTTTGCCTTTTGAAAGGAGGAGGTCATCATTAATTGCCTATTGTTGAGGATCAATATACTTGTTTGTGGTGTGTAGGGCTTCTCCAGATGGTCAGATACTTTCGAATGTACGGAGTCCGATGAAAAGTAAAAACATGCAGCTATACGAACGAGTGCTGTCGTCATCCAGTGACAGTTCTCCGGCATGGGAGTTTGAGGCACACGAGTGCTTGGGTGCTTATGTTAGTTCACAGTGTGGAAAGGCGGGTGGGGCAGGGGGCACAAGGAAGACTTGATATGTTAAATGGTACCAGAAATGTCATGTGAAGACCAGAATTATTAACAACGCGGGGCAGTGGCAATTCCTCTCCGCCTTCGTCAGTGTGAGAGGGTTATTCAGGTTAAATTGTTCAGACCTTTGATGGTACAGTAACCCACATAAAATCAAGGTATTACTATTGCCCACATCTTTTCAGAAATTCGAAAACTTGTGCCAAACTGTCGTCTTCATGACACGTAATCACAGAGGCTCTTCTGGAGACGCTGATAACCTCGGTGTTAAGCGCCCGTAAGCTCCTCCGTCTGGAGTAGCATAGTTTTTGTAACAGTATCGTCACTTTGTTTTGTAAAACGAGTTTCCCGTCGAGAGAATATTCTACTGTTTGTCGGGCCGCGGAATTTATAGTGTCTAGTACATAGCATGCGAAGCCGATGTTCTATACCAGCAAATAGTTCATTGGCTGATGACCATGCTACCTGAATTATACACGAAATTTATCACAAACTATGATGTGGCAGATCACACGCATATGAATAAAAATTATTCCTCTTAGTATCTCTCGAAGCCCGAAACGGTCCGCCGCTATGAACTAAAACCTCGCTTTCCTCGAATAATACGAGGTGGAACTTTCATGTTTGATTTTCTTATCGTTTGGTAGAATTGAGTAATCGTTCCAAAGAGAATAAAAGCCTGACAGATACGTGTCTGAACTTAAAATAATTGCCATTAGTGGATATAGTAGGAGTTTCTTGATGGTTCTGAACTGTCGTAGATGCATGTTCTATCAAGACCATTCCGCTAACAGTTCCGTGACTGAGCAAAGGCCTATGTCACTTAACACATTTTACCACACGTTGTCACATTCGGCACGTGTTTCCAGTCTCTTTCAACAGTGCAGGTTAGGCATCGACGCGCGTCCAGACTACACTATATCTGGTTCCCATTCTGTGATCTTCCCCCGCGTGGTGATTAATGAATGTTAGGCAGTTCCTGACTTTAAAAGACATACTAACCATACGAGATTGACGACACCAGTTAGGTTATGGATGTAATATGCGCTTCTCGAGCATTTATTTATTTATTTATTTAAATTTGAAAATTTACGTCTGCACTCTTCGCATTTCTCTTTTGAAAATGGTTCAAATGGCTCTGAACACTATGAGACTTAACTTCTGAGGTCATTAGTCCCATAGAACTTAGAACCACTTAAACCTAACTTATCTAAAGACATCACACACATTCATGCCCGAGGGAGGATTCGAACCTGCGACCGTAGCGGTCGCGAGGTTCCGGACTGTAGCGCCTAGAACCGCTCGGCCACTATGGCCGGCTTCTCTTTTAAAATGCTGTCAGTGCGGAGGTCTTTATTTTTGCCAACAGATGTGGCGGTTTATGTTTTGAGAAGTTGATAAGCCTCGAGATAATTACATTGCTCCGAAGATAGATTCAGCTTCGCAGGAACTGCAGAAGATAACTTGTGTGTGTGTGTGTGTGTGTGTGTGTGTGGAGAGAGAGAGAGAGAGAGAGAGAGAGAGAGAGAGAGACCCTTCTGCTCATCGGTTACTGAGATTTTGTCTTACGAAACGGAATAATTTTTTACAGACATTGTATTGTTGTTTGATTCATTACCTACCTTCGATGTTTTAACGTGAAACTCAAACCCTCCACCAATACCTCTTGCATGCTTATTTCACCCTCGGACACAGTAAAGTTTTATATTGCCAAAGCGAAACTCATTCGTGGGCGTGTTTGACCGAAATAATCCAGCGTTACCTTTCAAATATGTTTCCTTAACTTATTTTTCCAGGCCGATTTCTTCATGTCACTTGAGATACCTATCTATATTCGTGTCCCCCGCAAAAGGGAGGGGGGGGGGGGGGGAAACTGTAGTTGCCCAGCAAGACATTTGCATGGACTGCCCAGTTGTATAGACCGAAATGTTCGTGCTTGCATTCCAAGGAACTTTATTTCCATGCATATTCCGCCGACAGGTTGATCATTAAGAATCATCATTCCCCACCAGAAATGTACGTGTGTTGTGGTTTACTTTTAATTACACTAACGTTGCCATTTTCTGCTTCACACACGGTCATTTTTGGTAACTGATTCATTTATACCTTCACCTAGGCAATACTTTCGCACCTTCTTTCCTCTACACTACGGTACAGCTCCCCTTTTACTGATGATGTCTATTCCACACACGAAAACGAGATTTTCATTTTAAACCTCTGAGCGATCGGGAGGTCTCATTATTCAGCACGACTGTTTCTTTTGCGCGTTTAAAATAATTTCACAAAATTTTAAGTAATCTACAGTCGGAACTTTCATGATTGTGCTTGAAGTATTTTTAAATCATATACGGTAATTGCCGGCCGCGGTGGTCTAGCGGTTCTAGGCGCTCCGTCCGGAACCGCGCGACTGCTACGGTCGCAGGTTCGAATCCTGCCTCGGGCATGGATGTCTGTGATGTCCTTAGGTTAGTTAGGTTTAAGTAGTTCTAAGTTCTAGGGGACTGACGACCACAGATGTTAAGTCCCATAGTGCTCAGAGCCATTTGAACCATATACGGTAATTAAGATAAAGTATTGTTCCTGAGGGCAAAATGAGTTTTTCCGAAACATGTAGGCATTATTGTGGATTCACACATGTACGTGAGCTGCATTTCTCAAGGGAATGCAAAATGTTTACCGTGTAAGTGTTTTGCATGATGAATTGTATCTGCTTTATTTTTGGTTCTCTCTACAAAAAATATACATCGTTTTCACTTCTTTGCCTTTTATTGTAATTTGTGTGGTTTTTCTTTTCTTTTGTTTCAGATTTCCGTGACAAAAGTTGTCTCACATTTTTCTAGTTGCCTAACTTAAGCTCTCATTCTTTGTCTTCGTTAAATATGTCTTATACGGACTGTAAATTGGAATTTCATTTCCCTCAGATTTTCGACACCAACCACAAAATGTGGTGACACTCTACTCTGCTTTTTTATCATGTAGGTTGCAAGTGATGATGCGACTTTAGGCCGCGAAACCGGTTGTCAATCATTCTTCCCACGCCCCATACGCGAATGGGACAGGAAGAAACCCCAAGAACTGGTTTAATGAGACGTACATTCTGCCATGCACCTCACAGTGGTTTGCAGAGATAGATGGAGAACTCTGCATAGTGCTGCCGAGTTTTTCTTTGACACGGGTGGACAGATCACTTTCATCAGCAGTGCCGCCAATGCTTTGTCACCTCTGGATATTTAGCGACTGGTTAGACGCCAAGCGATTTGTTTACAGCTACGTGAATCTTCGAGATGGCAGTTTTCGATTGGTGTATATCAGGGTTCACCAGGACGGCTGTCGTCATTCGTGGACGAAAAGCTTCCAAATAAGTGAAATTAATTTTGAGTTCGGGGACTGGATTACTATGCACTGAAATTCTTTGCGTGTAATCTCGGCTCGCGAAATATTTGGAAAATCGCCCCTCACGACACTGAAGATCGTTATTTCGAACGTAGATGGTAACTGCCTAATACGTATTGACTATGGTAACAACAAAGCATCTAATATCATCTGATCGTCTAATAGTAATAGCAAAGGGTTTTCGAGCATCGTATGTGCAAACTTTAGATGGGCGGTTGTAAAAATTTTACCAAGAGGGGAAAAGCTATAAAACTGCCGTTATTATGTAGCTAATTCCATGAGTTTGAAAACGCATCGTGCCCCAAATACTAATTCTGACAGGAAGTTAAAAACACCAATTATATCTCAAATGACTGGTAATTGTTCACTTAGTATTTTTTTTATTTATCGTATGGCATACATAGCTGTTCTTGTACACTTTATATACAATTTAATTACAAATTCTCGTCCAGACATTGAATATAATCGATGCCTCCTCTGTTGCAGCAAGGAAGTCGATGAAGGTTTCCTTGTAAGCTCGAACTGGGCATTCTTCCACTATGTGCTGGAATGTTTGTCCTTCAGCACCGCTGTCCCTGTTTGGAGTTTGTATCTTTCTCCATTTGCAGAGGGCGTCAGCACGTCTTCCGTGGCCAATGTGTATGCGGTTCAAAGTTGTCCGCACTTTGCGCGACTGACTGAAGCCGGGCGGTTTCTTATTTTCCTTGAAGCTTTGGCATTTTGGTGGGCAGTATTCTCAACATTGTTGTTTCCAGAGATTGTAGATGTCAGAGTTGGAGGTCGTCATCTCTCTAGCAGTTGGTAGTGGTAGTCTTCTCGATTTAAGCCTTCTGCACTCCAGGTCGGCTGTATAATTATGTATGGGCAGCTGAGGGTTACTAATAGTGTGTTGTATTCTCTGAGGAGAGTATTTTTCACCATATCTCTGGTGGTGGTATATTTCTCAGTGTTATCAGCCATACTGTAGGGGTAGATTTTATTGTGCCACTGATGATGTGCATGGTGTCGTTTAATACATCGATCCCGTTTGTGTACGGGCTAGTAATCCATACTGGAGCGCAGTATTCTGCCACTGACCAGACAAGCCCAATTACTGATGTGTGGAGTGTGTTTGCTGTGGAGCCCCAAGTAGTGCCTCATAATGTATGGATGATGATGTATTTTGTCCTCATTTTGCCTGCAGTCTTTGTCAGGTGCTCCTTGTAAGAGAGCGTCCTGTCTAGTGCAACTCCTAGATATTTGGGGTAATTGTTATGGTTAAGGCGTTTCCCTTCATAGATAAAATTGAACTATCTTCTTGCTGACTGGTTGCGAAGGTGTAAGCGTGATACTTCAGTCTTGTTTGGGTTCGGTTGCGGTCTCCATTTGCGAAAGCAGCCACTCAGGGATTTCAGATCTGAGCACAGGATGTCTTCAGTGACCATTTGTGAATGATCTGTGTTGTGCAGCGAGGGCCCAGTCATCTGCGTAGCCAAACTTCCTAGACTGCGTGTTTGGAATGTCGGACATGTAAAGATTAGAGAAGGTAGAGCAAGGGTTGAGCCCTGTGGTAGCGGGTCGAGTCGAGTCAGTCTCTCACTGCCCTTTAAACAATCAGTCCGCATACCTGGGTAGGTTTCAGGTTGTCTGTTGCCTGCCCCTTCACTCTGTGATGGTAGGTACTGGTTTAGCCGATAAAAGCAGCGTTGACGAAAAGTCAGCTAAATACCTACCACGCAAAGGCCGCATAACTCCAGCCCATCCACAGAAACTGACAGTTAGTTACACATTCGGGTGTTCGGGATTCTTGCATGACTTGTTTGAAAAATGTGTAAAGTTTCCTGTAAGCTGATTTATTGCCTTTAGAACACAGAAAATAGCTATCAAGTCCTTACTTACTATCCCTACACTAATTATACAGTGTTACTGTCTCTGAAACAAGTTCACATCCAAAAGCAGCCAGAAGATGTTTAGTCCAACCTTATATTATAAACATCCTAAACAATCACTGACCCATGACTACTTGCGAGTTAATACGTAGTCATTCTTCTTCTTCTTCTTCTTCTTCCATTGGCACTCCATCCCGGGATGGGACTAGGCCTCCTCAATAATTTTCTGCCATTCCTCTCTGGACTCCGTCGGGACCTCCAGTTACGGCAACCGACTCTGGCAGCGTCCTCTCCAACCTCGTCGCTCCATCTCAACCTAGGTCGTCCTCTTGCTCGTCTTCCTCCAGGTTCACTACAGCAGGCTTTCTTTGCGGGATCTGTCTCATTGAGTCGCATTACATGTCCAGCCCATCTCAGTCTACACAGCTTTATGAACTTTACCACATCATCCTCCTTATAGCAGTCATAAAGTTCGTCATTTCTTCGCCTTCTCCAGGTCCCATTTTCATATCCAGGTCCAAAAATCCTCCTCAGTATACTTCTTTCATGTGATCTCAGTTTGTTTTCACCCTGCTTCGTAATTGTCCATGTTTCTGAGCCATAAGTAAGTACTGGGCGTATCAGCTTTTTGTTAAGTCGGCACTTAGTCCCTCGTGATATAAGCTTGGAATTAAAACGTCGCAGCATTCCAAAGTATCATCGGTTAGAAGCACTTATGCGAGCCATAATTTCAGTAAAGGTGGTGCCATTTGCTTCTATCTTTGAGTCCAGATAGGTTAAACATTCCACTCGCTCAAATATTATTCCAACGGTTATTGTGGGCTGTAAGGGATGGTTAGTGCCATTATACATATACTTCGTCTTTCCTTCATTAATTCTCAGGCCCATATTCTCTGCACTCAGTTTTACAGCTGAAAATGCACTTTGTAGATCTCTAAGTGTTCCGCTCATTAAATCCAAGTCATCTACATATCCCAGCAATTGTACAAACTTATAGTAGATAGTTCCTCTTGTCTGAATACCCGATTCGCGTACCACTTTTTCAAGCGTCAGGTTGAAAAGTAGGCAGGAAAGCCCATCTCCTTGCCTTAGCCCAGTTCGAGTGGAAAACTGAGGTGATAGCCTTGACTGCACTCGCACGGTACACTGGGGACACTTTAGGGTGACCTCTATTAAATGCACCAGTTTTCCAGGCACTCGAAATTCCCACATTGCCTCATAAAGTTTGACCCCGTTTATTGTGTCATATGCAGATTTAAAGTCAATGAAAAGGTGGTGCACACCAACATTGAATTCATTGGTCTTTTGTACTGTTTGTCGGAGAATAAATACCTGGTTTACAGTAACACTTGACTTTCCTGGTCTGAACCCGCATTTATAGCTTCCAATATCATCTCCTGCTATAGGTGAAGATTACTGAACAGGATATTTGATAGTCCTGTATATATAACATTTAAAAGTGTTATGCCTCTGTAGTTGCTGCATTCAAATAGATCTCCATTCTTATGCATCAGACACACTATCCCTACATTCCATTCTTCTGGTAAGTCATTCACTAGTGTTACTGTACAGAAATGCTGGCCGTAATTTCTCGTAATTTGCGCGAAACACGCCACGCGGAGTTCATGTATGACTCGAAAGGTTCACACGTGAAATCTCCTAAAATAAATCACTCACAAAGCTCAAACTTTCTCAAAATACCCAACACTGTAGTTGCTTTTCATCTACACAGGAACCGATCAAACGCACAGATTTCTTCATTTTCGTACAAATTTGATCAGTGCAATTTAACATAGGTGTTTACTAGAAGACGGCTCCAAAATGACTATCTCGACTCGCACATCTGAGGCACAAAGCCCTACTCAAACGCGCGGGAAACGCTGAATTCCTGTTGGTTCGTATGTTAAGCAGCCAATCAGACCATCAAGAGCACTACTACACTCGCGGTATTTCTAATGTCAGCCACAAGTAATTTAGACTAGAGATATCGTAATTACGAAACTAGATAAAACTCAATGAAAACAAAATACGATTCCTTTTTACAAAATAAATTGCTAATAAATTTAATACCCAACGCCCCTTCTTGGCTGCGCTTTACAAAATCAAGCTCAATCGGACATGTGACACAAATTCCCCTATTACACAACTACTTTCTCATGCATACATTTACATAGTTATAGTACAATATCACATTTTCCTGTATGTATGTCGTCCATTCACTCTCTTGTCTCTCCTAAAACACACAACCAAAACACAGTGAATTAATAATTTTCCAAAGTACTTTTAATAATGTCAGAAATGTAATGAAACTAAAGAAAACTTCAGGAAATTAGATTGTATGAACCTATCCTCTTAGTTGTAGTTTCAATTGATACTAGAGATGAATACCTTAAAAGCCTCACTCAGTTTCACAATGCCAGCACGGTTATTGCGTGTTTAGGTAAAAATTTATATCTTCGAAAGTATGGAAGTTATTGATGTAAAATTTTAACAGCATGGTTGTGTTATGCATAGAATTTGGTATACGAAGTATGAAAAAGATTGATTTATATTTAAATGGTATTTATTCAGATTGATAGAGATTATCCGTAACGCATTGCACGCTCGCACGGCCCAATAGGAAGCGTCAGGTGTGCGTGCGTGAAAACCATTTCCTCTCTTCCCGGCTCCACGGCAAGCTACGTTTCTGATGCAGGGTAACAACTCGTAATAATTTGCTACGTTACATTAGCCCGTTGTTGAGTATTTTCGCGGAGCTCTTTCTTTTTCCAGTAAACACTTTAAAAGCTCTCCCAACACGTGTGTTATCAATCAGTCTTACAGTACAGCTGCGTGGAATTATTTGAATTAGTTTCTACAACAGCCCTTTTCTTCAGACAGCGTCATAGGCTGCGCTCAGATCTGTGAAAGCAGTTGATGTTTTTTGCTTTTTCTGATAGCCTGCCTCTGTATAGGTTGTCAGGGAAAGCACTTGGTCATTGCACCTTCTATTAGGTTGGAATTCTGCTTGTTCACCTGGTATTGATTCCAATATTTCTGGGCTCAGTCTGTTATATAGGAGTCTCTCCAGCAGCGTATATACACTATGTGATCAAAAGTATCCGGACACCTGGCTGAAAATGAGTTAAAAGTTCGTGGTGCCCTCCATCGCTAATGCTGGAATTCAGTATGGTGTTGGCCCAGCCTTAGTCTTGATGACAGGTTCCACTCTCACAGGCATATATTCAATGCAGTGCTGGAAGGTTTCTTGGGGAATGGCAGCCCATTCTTCATGGAGTGCTGCACTGAGGAGGGGTATCGATGTCAGTCGGTGAGGCCTAGCACGAAGTCCGTGTTCCAAAACATCCCAAAAGTGTTCTATAGGATTCAGGTCAGGACTCGACTCTGTGCAGGCCAGTCCATTACAGGGATGTTATTGTCGTATAACCACTCCACCACAGGCCGTGCATTATGAACAGGTGGTCGATCGTGTTGAAAGATGCAGTTGCCATCACCGAATTGCTTCTCAACAGTGGGAAGCAAGAATGTGTTTAAAACATCAATGTAGGCCTGTGCTGTGATAGTGCTATGCAAAACAACAAGGGGTCCAAGCCCCCTCCATGAAAAACACAACCACATAACAACACCACCACCTCCGAATTTTACTGTTGGCACTGCACACAGATGACGTTCACCAGGCATTCGCCATACCCATGTAACGCCTCCGAATTTTTTTATGTGAAAACTCTTTAAAGATTTTAAAATAAAGCATACGTTATTGACATTCTACGTCTTTATTCTTCATGTCTACATATTTATTTCCCAAAATAGTCACCCGGGTGACGAAAACATTTCTCCCAACGAGAGACCAGTTTTGTTGATACCGGCATTGAAGAATGTTTGACTTGTTGCAGGAGCCACAATCTCACCTGAGCTTGCACTGCTTCATCACTAGCAAGTTGAAGTCCCCGAAGGTGTTCTTAAAGTTTTGGAAACAGATGAAAGTTGCATGGAGCCAAGTCGGGACAGTATGGAGAATGATCGGTGACAGTGAATCCAATGTCACAGCGCTTGTGTCATGCTGAAGGAAAGGGTGATCTGTATGTGGATAAACTCCTGGAATTTGGCACTCGATTACAACATTCTATTTCGATATAGTTACGTAACACACCACCATGTTACATTCTTCTTTTCGGAGCCTTCCAGTGGCAGAGAACAGCAAATATGTAGACATGAAGAATAAATATGTAGAATGTTAATTATGCTTTTTATTTAAAAACCTTTAAGAGTTTTCACATATAAAATTGGGAGGCATTACTTTGCAGCATGCCCTCCTATATTCAGCATGTTATCATGGGTCTTCTTCGTCCACAGATAACAGCTGTATGAGAAAGTGACCAAGAGAAGATTGATGACACTATTTCGGCACATTTATGAGATGTTTTGCTTCCATCATAACTGGAGAATAGCGCCAAAATCGTCGCTGCTTCTAGGAATTGGCATGATTTCTCATGAACAGCGTGACCACCAAAAAAGTCTGAGATATATAGTGATAGCTAAAGTTCCATCATTTTCAATCGTGCTCATCATTGTTAAACCTGCTGATCACTACAGTAGCTGATATAAATATGAGAGTATTATGTAATGACAATAAACTCAGTACCCAGATTCCAGGACGGGGCAAGTGCTTCTTCTCCCTGCCCCCCCCCCCCCCCCTCTCTCCCATCCCCTCACATCTTAACATTTTCCTCAGTAGCACCAGTTAGTAATCGCCCATTCATAATCTAGTGGGAAATACAATGTTTGGTGGAATGGTGGAATAATCTGACCTTGCAGCTTAAGCCAGTTTACCAACTTCTCTTCTGTTCTATTTCCATGAAACATCTTCAGCATGTTTTTATACATCTGTTGACTCTGATTACATCACAGTTCTAGATTTCACAAGGTTGCTTGTTAGTTTTAAAGCCTTATAGCTCGAAAATATCTTACGATTTGGAGCTGCTTGTGACTACTCGATTCTGGAGCTCACAGGCGGCAATTGTTTTGCTTTTTCATGAAACCACAGGAGGAGTTCGTACCAGATGTGTTGTTCTCCCAACAGAATTGCTGCAGGGATTTCAGTGTCTCAGGTGCATGGGAAGCTGTAGATAAATGGAAAGATCATTTACTAACCTGCTTCCAAACAATCTGATTAATAGAATTCGGTGGTGGAATTCTGCTAGAAATGTCACATTTTTCTGCTGAAACATCATCAAAGTGCTCTAGGTAGATGTACTTCTGTAGAATGTAGAGCTTAAATCAGATATTGTGCAGACAAATGGGATCCAAATTTGTCGGAGCTGTGCGACTGGATTTGTGATTCCCTGTCAGAAAGGTCACAACCATAATAATTGATAGAAAGTGAAACCAGAGTTGTATCTGGGATTCCCCAAGGAAGTGCTATTAGCCCTCTCTGTTATTCATCATAATCATCATCATTTTCTTTGGGCCTTTGTCCCACTTCATCGCAGGGTTGACTGAGTTACTAGAGACTTGGTGATTTTAGTGTTAGAGGGTGGGCAGATGCCCTTCCTGTCGTCGCCACCCCGTACCCCCCCCCCCCCCCCCCCCCCCCCCCCCCCCCCGACTGAAATGCCTAGAACCGCTCGGCCACACCGGCCGGCTCTATTGAGTTTCTGGTAAATCACATAAATGTAAAGCTAAACACCTATGGATTACAACTATGAACAACTGAAGTTGGATTCATCACACAGAAAATGTTGCGCAGAAGATGAGCCAAAGATTGCATTTTTTTGGCAGAAAACTTAGAATGTGTAAAATATCTACTAAAGAGACTGCCTACTCTAGGCTTATCCATCTCCTTCTGGAGTATTACTGCACAATATGGGACCCTTACCAGGTAGGATTAATGGAGAATGACTAAGAAGTTAAAAATGATTGCCTCATTTTCTGTTATCATGAGACACGGGAGAGTTTCACGGTTATGACAAGCAAGTTAGGGTGTTAATCATTAAACCAAAGGCATTTTTCATTGCTGTGAGATCTTTTCAGAAAATTTCATTCAGGCTTTCTATTCTTAACATTTAAATGTTTTGTTTACCGTCATAATAAAATAAGAGAGATCAGAGCTAGCTGAGAAAGATTTAGGTGTTCACTTTTCCCATGTGGTATTCACATGTAGAATGGTAGAGAAATATTTTGAAAATGTTTCTTTGCAACTGTGTCAGTTAATTACGTGTGAATTGCAGAGTAATGATGTATATGTAGAACACTGCCTAAGTCATGGGGAATGTTGCAAGTATCAACTTCCCTACATGCTACAAAATTTAGATGGAAAATTTAACTACTAATATTATTTATAATTGTCTAATTTACTTGGTGTCTTTGAGCATAATATGTTGCTCGTAACTTACTGCCTTCATTGTAAATGAATTTAGCATATATAATTACTGAGGAAAGTATTAAAAAATGACTATTCATGTTGATCACAAATGTGTTGGAAGATCAGGTTATTAGCCTTCAGAACTTGTTCTCAGACTATGCACTTCCATGTGAAGACAGTTCTGTGAGAATTGTTGTGCAATTCAGGGAGCTTTGTAAGAAATTTGGTGCATGGTGCAGCGTCCAATGTTTGGCAGCTGGCTCTAAACACAAGTAAATGTTCACATATGGACGAAAATTGTCAATATTGTTTAAGTTTATGATCAGTGCTAAATCGCTACCATTAGCAACATTGCCAGGCTTTTTGATATAAAGTGGCAAAAGCAAGGAAATACTGTGTGAAGAAGGAAAAGGTAGTCAACGTTTGGGGGAAAGGATTCTGTAAACCTGTTTCGATCTACAAAAAATGTCTGGTTAGATTCTATGAATAGTCATAATATTTCAAAATCATGTTTTATTTGATGTCAGTATGGCGAACTGATCTTCAGACATCTCTGACAGTTTATGCACAGAAACCCAGGTTGAATCACATGTACAGTGATCAGTGACAAGTCAGTCCATAAATTGTCCTGCTCTGCTGATGCACAGGTACCATTAGACTGGTAGGATGAACAGATACCTGGCATCACTTAGTTGCTGGCAGTGCCAGCATTCAATGGTGGAGCAGTGAAATACTTATGTATGTGGACTTAACAGTGGAAGCTAGGAAAATGATCTGTCCATTAATGTATTCTTATGATGATGAAGTTTGGTGGAAGTGATGACGTGGTCTGTAGCTATTTTTCCTGATATTCTCATGACAAATGTTTTTTCAAACCAAAATTTCTTTTCAGTATAAGGAACATTTCTTAAACTACCTTTTTACATAGTTGCCACCATTGTTCAGACATTTGTCATAGTGGGAAACAAGCTTTACTATACTGTCTATGTAGAAAGATACTGCCAGTGAGGATAGCCACATCTGAACTCCATTTTTTGTGTCATTTTCTGCTTGTTGTGAGTTGCTTCCCAGAGGTGAAAGCGTCAGTTTGGTATTTTACTGTGAAATCTTTGGTGTGCAGTTGAAAACAAGAGATGTGGAATGCTCAGTCAAGGTATTGTGTTGCTTCATGACAATGCTCATCCCCATTCTGCTGGTGTCACTGAAAATCTTATTCAACAATTTGTATGTAGTTCAATTGCTCAATGTACAGCCTCAGTCTTGCACCTTCTGACTAGCATTTGTTCTTGAACTTGAAGCATGGTTTAGGAGGAAGACCTTTTCATCGTGATGACTATGGAAACAAATGATGATTAGCAGTGACTGTCTTTACTGGCTGCATCTTTCCATAAGAGGGCACAGAAAGTTGATTTCCTGCCATGAGAAATGCCTGAAAATGGTGGCAACTGTGTAGAAAAATAGTTTCAGAAATTCTCTTTCTTGCAAAAATGAATTTTTGTTTGAAAAAATGTTTGATAAGTTTTTTTTTCTCCAAAATGATACTTACTTTCCCGACTCACCTTATAATTTCAGCAACTTCAGATATTAAATGTACTATAACTTTTTGATGCAGCATCTCACTTCAAGCACTAAGAATATTCATGATGCAATAAACAGCCTCAATAAACTATGGATTGTTGCATTAATAGCAAACAAATTTATTGTCACTAATTTGCATTCTTGTGGCAAATAAGAGAAAGGCATGTCTTTGACAAATGTTCAGGAAAGGGTGCAGTGCCCTGCAACATCCTTTCTCAGTAGTCTTCATTATTATCATTACTGTTGTAGTTATTTATGCAATTAATTTGTACTGAAAGTAACAGGTTGGCGTAAAAGACTGCATTGTCATTAGCCACTGATATGATACCTCAATGACAACATTGGTAACAAATTATAATACTACTGCTGCTGCTGCTGCTAGTGGTAATATAATAATAATAATAAGAATAATAATAATAATAATAATAATAATAAATCAACAACAACAACAGTAACTTGGTATGAATTAGTGTGTGTCGATAAGAGAATACAATACAAGACTTCAAGATCACAAACAGTTTTGTTTTTCTAGAAATTAATTCTACAAACAAGGTGTTGTGACATGCTTGCTTGCAAATGTAAAACACGAGAATAAAGGCATGGTTTTTGCTTTCTTTCAGTGGTTTTCCTCAAATGATGCGGAAGGTAGAGTGTACTTCTACCAAGAGAACAGCAGTGAATCATCGTGGAGATTGCCAGAAGTACCGTCTACAATGTTGGAAGTATGTGTATTTGATTCATTAATTGTTCTTATCTATGACAAATTGTATGCTTGTTTAGTAAGAATTCAAAGTGGCACTTTTCCTTTCATGTATTAATATTCGTTTGAGGAATTTTTCATGATACTGCAGAATGTTTTATTACAAAACACCATGCATTTCAATCATGGGTGCCGCAATCACCATTTCCACCAGCAAATGCAGTGGCACATTGAAGCATTTCCAGTCTCAGTCTTCAACTAAAAAGGATGTACTTTTTAACATGTTACAAATCATTATTCAATATTAAAAGCATGTCACATATTTAGATTTGTGCTGCACTGTATGCTGATATAGATGGCAGACTAAATGTGAACTGGATAATGAAAGTAACTCTGCATTTGTGAAAGTGCTAGATCATGACTTGAACACAGAAATCCTAACCATCTCGGGTAAAGCAGGTCCCCAGGTTGAGCCACTTGAGCACATCTCTTGATCGTATGCCAACTGGTGACCTGTCATTAGCTCTCCCCTTACAGCTTTCCACGCAGGATCTACTGCCCTTCAGTTTATCTTGACCTCGTATAGCTTCTACTTCTGTGTAGTTCACTTAAGACGTTTGAAAGACTCTTTCTGAATCCGGCTGCAAAATTGTTTTATCGGCTGCCCAAATGAGAATGTTTTGTCAGACAGTGGTTCCCATAGGGATTTAGGGCATTTGATAGTGACAGGAGATATTTAATTTGCTTACCATCATTTAGAATTTCTGTAGGAATTGAATGCTCAGTACTGTTGTACAAGATACATGTTAAGCCACTTCAGAATTTCAGGTGGTTATAGACTTGTAAGATACAGATTAAAAATAGATACAAAGCTAGGGAAAAAACTGACTAACCAGGCATTAAGACAGAAATGTAGAATATGATAACCTATTTAAGAATAAGGTTGATCGGTTTGTTGTTGTTGTTGTTGTTGTTGTTGTTGTTGTTGTCATCATCATCATCGTCGTCGTCGTCTTCAGTCTGAAGATTGTTGGTGCAGTTCTCCACACTACTCTACCCGGAGCAAGTCTCTTCATTTCCAAATAGTTGCTGTAACCTACATCCTATTGGACCTGCTTACTGTTTTTACTTCTTGGTCTCCCTCCACAATTTTTAACACTTTCCTCTAACACTAAATTCATGTTCCCTTGATGTCTCAGAATGTGTCCTGCCAGCTGATCCCTACTTTTAGTCCAGTTATGCAACACAATTCTTTCCTCTCAAATTTTATTTAGTACCTCCTCATTGGTTACTTGATCTACCCATCTAATCTTCAGATTTCTTCTACACTGCCACATTTCAAAAGCTGCTATTGTCTTGTTGCCTGAACTATGTATTGTCCACATTTCGCTTCCATACAAAGCTACACTCCAGAGGTATACCTTCAGAAAAGACTTCCTAACACTTAAAACTATATTTGATGTTAACAAATTTCTCTTCTTCAGAAATGTTTTTCTTTCCATTGCCATTCTACATTTTCTATTCTCTCTGTCATCTTCAGGTATTTTACTATGCACATAGCAAAATTCTTCTACTACTTTTATTGTCTCACTTCCTAACCCGATACCCTTAACATTGCCTGATTTAATTCGACTACATTCAATTAGTCTTCTTTTGCTTTTGTTGATGATCATGTTTTATGTTCCTTTCAAGACATTGTCAATTATATTCAACAGATATTCCGAGTCCTTTGCTATCTGTGACAGAAATACAGGATGTACATAAAGTCCAATTATTTATTGCACAAGAACTAAACATTGTAAGGATGTCATACATATTGCATTTTAAAGAGAAACTCTAAAAGTTTTTTTTACAAACATTCGATATGCGAACCATGAGTGACCTAGGAGACGTAATATGGTAATTGAATTCTTGCCATAACCGTCCCAGCATGGCATCGTTGACTGTGGCAGTAGCTTCCTGTATTCTCTCCCAGAGCTCTGCTACATCAAGTGGCAGAGGCAGTACATACACCAGATCTTTCATGTGCCCTGACAGAAGAAAGTCACACGGAGTGAGATCTGGCGAACGGGGAGGCCATTTGTTGAAAGTACGCCCCGCACCTGAACTCACCAGGTTTGCGACTAGTGCTGACTATCGGCAAATTACCAAACTACACTGTGGAGGTATACATGAAAAAAAACTTTCAGGGTTTCTCTTCAAAATGACATCTACATCTACATCCATACTCCGCAAGCCACCTGACGGTGTGTGGCGGAGGGTACCTTGAGTACCTCTATCGGCTCTCCCTTCTATTCCAGTCTCGTATTGTTCATGGAAAGAAGGATTGTCGGTATGCCTCTGTGTGGGCTCTAATCTCTCTGATTTTATCCTCATGGTCTCTTCGCGAGATATACGTAGGAGGGAGCAATATACTGCTTGACTCTTCGGTGAAGGTATGTTCTCGAAACTTCAACAAAAGCCCGTACCGAGCTACTGAGCATCTCTCCTGCAGAGTCTTCCACTGGAGTTTATCTATCATCTCCGTAACGCTTTCGCAATTACTAAATAATCCTGTAACGAAGCGCGCTGCTCTCCGTTGGATCTTCTCTATATCTTCTATCAACCCTATCTGGTACGGATCCCACACTGCTGAGCAGTATTCAAGCAGTGGGCGAACAAGCGTACTGTAACCTACTTCCTTTGTTTTCGGATTGCATTTCTTTAGGATTCTTCCAATGAATCTCAGTCTGGCATCTGCTTTACCGACGATCAACTTTATATGATCATTCCATTTTAAATCACTCCTAATGCGTACTCCCAGATAATTTATGGAATTAACTGCTTCCAGTTGCTGACCTGCTATTTTGTAGCTAAATGATAAAGGATCTATCTTTCTGTGTATTTGCAGCACATTACACTTGTCTACATTGAGATTCAATTGCCATTACCTGCACCATGCGTCAACATCGCTGCAGATCCTCCTTCATTTCAGTACAATTTTCCATTGTTATAACCTCTCGATACCCCACAGCATCATCTGCAAAAAGCCTCAGTGAGCTTCCGATGTCATCCACCAGGTCATTCATGTATATTGTGAATCGCAACGGTCCTATGACACTCCCCTGCGGCACACCTGAAATCACTCTTACTTCGAAAGACTTCTCTCCATTGAGAATGACATGCTGTGTCCTGTTATCTAGGAACTCCTCAATCCAATCACACAATTGGTCTGATAGTCCATATGCTCTTACTTTGTTCATTAAACGACTGTGGGGAACTGTATCGAACGCCTTGCGGAAGTCAAGAAACACGGCATCTACCTGTGAACCCGTGTCTATGGCCCTCTGAGTCTCGTGGACGAATAGCCCAAGCTGGGTTTCACATGACCGTCTTTTTCGAAACCCATGCTGATTCCTACAGAGTAGATTTCTAGTCTCCAGAAAAGTCATTATACTCGACATATGTATGATATCTGTACAATGTTTGGTTCTTGTGCAATAAATAATTGAAAGTGTACTGTACTTAATATACACCCAGTATAATGTCATTGGTAAATGTCAAAGTTTTCATTTCTTCTCCCGGACATTAATTACTGCTCCAAATTTTTTCTTCAGTTTCCTTTTGTGCTTGCTCAAGGTACAGACTGAAAAACATTGGTAATAGGCTAAAACCCTGTTCACTCCCTTCTCAAGCACGGTTTCTCTTTCATGCCCCTCAGCTGGTGCTGCTTTCATATCCACTATTGTCTGACCCCAGTTGATCCCCTCTCAATTGGCGGTAGCTACACTGTGTGTGTTCATTAATTTGCTTAAAGCACAATTATTGAATGAAGCCCAAAACTGTCGTGGTGATGTGTTGCTACAAAAACCACCTTTATGCCTTATCACTGAGAAAACGTTTTCCAGTGGATCTTGATTAATTTTGTGTGTTAATAAATATAACTTGGTTCCATCCAAAACATCATCAACAAACATGTTCAAAGCACTTATGTTACACATAAGTCCTTTAACACACTTAATCCTAGATGAAAAATCTTTCCCATCAACATCTACAAATTTCCGTGACTGTATTCATGGCTTCAGTGTCTTTAATATTTCCAAATGTCTGGAGGCACTTTTAATGCTGTTCCTTAAGGATACAGGCCCCTTAACACCACATGCATTAAATATGTCAAAAATATCATTTACTTTTTGGCAAAAATCTGCAGTAGCAGTAGCAGATGATGATACGGTACCACAAGTAACAAGTGTCTCAATGCCTGCTGCTACTGTATGATTCAACACACGAACTGCAGTTCTTACCTTCATTTTTGAAAATGCTGGCATTTGGACAGCTCTTTTAGTGATCTTGGGGGGGGGGGGGGGGGGGGGGGGGGGCAACTTGTACTTCCTTTCCCAATCACTTGAGTACAACTGACAAATGTCCTTCCGTGAAGCAGTGCCAATCCATCCTTCATCTGTTGTGTGGTTAATGTTATACCTGAATAAAATATTGCATATGCTTTTTATGAAGTGTGGGGTGTCATAAAAAAAAGTAGATCTTACTCGCTTCGTGTACTAAGCATGGATTAACTGGTGTGATAGCCAGTCTGTGCCTCCACTCCACAAAATTCGAGCCTTGGTCAGTCACTCATGTTTTTACAGCCAAACCAATCTCTGTGAGTTTTTTGACAACTTCAAAAAATATGCGTGTCAGATGGGTGGCTCCTACTGGTCCTTTGGAGAAATAATATACTAATGACTGTTTAAAATTTGAGAAGATGCCGTTAATCATTATAACTAATGCAGTATTGGCAACCACAGATGTATGTATGAAACCCCTGTCTTCAAATCCAATAACACAATCCCTAGAGCTGTCATATATCAAATTTTCCATTAGTGACATTTCATCCATAGACAAATTAACAATTATATCAGTTTCTGGTAACTGCTGCACTTTCTGCTTCAAAAGATGAAATACATTATTATTTATCCCACAGTTTAATTGTATATCTTCCACATACCTTTGTAAGGTACGTACTGATTGAAGGCTAAAACAGTGTGATAAAAAACTGTGTGCCTGAATACTATAATACAACAAATGAAGTGCAAATAATTTAGTTTCATCTTTCCATCTCAGATCACGTTTTCCATTCAATGGTATACTGATTTGGCTCATCAGTAAATCGAGAGCATCTTTTTTCAAGTACTTGGAACCAATACTTTTTAAAATGAGCTTGTCCTTTTGTATTTGTGTCCTGTGACGTTTTGGTTACAGTTTATTCTTACGATGGGCACTTTCCTTGTCATGTAGTAATTTTGTAGGAAGTCTAATGATTTGCACATTTTTACATTTCACACGATTTTTCCAACAAGCAAATAATTTCACGTAATCGAAGCATTTCATCTTCAAAAGATGTCTGTGTTTCAGACTCTGTTGTTAGTGATTTTATATGTCTCTCGTGTAGGAACACTTGCGGTAGCTGTTTCTTCTGTGTCAGGAGACAGTTTTATTGTTTTTGCAGTAACACTTTCACATTTTTATGGCAATTTTCTCTTCATAATCACTGTTGTTGTTGTGGTCTTCAGTCCTGAGACTGGTTTGATGCAGCTCTCCATGCTGCTCTATCCTGTGCAAGCTTCTTTATCTCCCAGTACCTACTGCAACCTACATCCTTCTGAATCTGTTTAGTGTATTCATCTCTTGGTCTCCCTCTACGATTTTTACCCTCTACGCTTCCCTCCAATACTAAATTGGTGATCCCTTGATGCCTCAGAACATGTTCTACCAACCGATCCCTTCTTCTGGTCAAGTTGTGCCTCAAACTTCTCTTCTCCCCAATCCTGTTCAATACCTCCTCATTAGTTATATGATCTACCCATCTAATCTTCAGCATTCTTCTGTAGCAACACATTTCGAAAGCTTCTATTCTCTTCTTGTCCAAACTAATAATCGTCCATGTTTCACTTCCATACATGGCTACGCTCCATACAAATACTTTCAGAAACGACTTCCTGGCATGTACATCTATACTCGATGTTAACAAATTTCTCTTCTTCAGAAACGCTTTCCTTGCCATTGCCAGTCTACATTTTATATCCTCTCTACTTCGACCATCATCAGTTATTTTGCTCCCCAAATAGCAAAACTCCGTTACTTCTTTAAGTGTCTCATTTCCTAATCTAATTCCCTCGGCATCATCCGACTTAATTTGACTACAGTCCATTATCCTCATTTTGCTTTTGTTGATGTTCATTTTATATCCTCCTTTCAAGACACTATCCATTCCGTTCAACTGCTCTTCCAAGTCCTTTGCTGTCTTTGACAGAATTACAATGTCATCGGCGAACCTCAAAGTTTTTATTTCTTCTCCATGCATTTTAACACCTACTCCAAATTTTTCTTTTGTTTCCTTCACTGCTTGCTCAATATACAGATTGAATAACATTGGGGAGAGGCTTCAACCCTGTCTCACTCCCTTTCCAACCACTGCTTCTCTTTCATGTCCCTCGACTCTTATAACTGCCATCTGGTTTCTGTACAAATTGTAAATAACCTTTCGCTCCCTGTATTTTACCCCTGCCACCTTCAGAATTTGAAAGAGAGTATTCGAATCAACATTGTCCAAAGCTTTCTCTAAGTCTACAAATGCTAGAAACGTAGGTTTGCCTTTCCTTAATCTAGCTTCTAAGATAAGTCGTAGGGTCAGTATTGCTTCATGTGTTTCAATATTTCTACGGAATCCAAACTGATCTTCCCCGAGGTCCGCTTCAACCAGTTTTTCCATTCGTCTGTAAAGAATTTGCATTAGTATTTTGCATCCGTGACTTGTTAAACTGATTGTTCGGTAATTTTCACATCTGTCAGCACCTGCTTTCTTTGGGATTGGAATTATTATATTCTTCTTGAAGTCTGAGGGTGTTTCGCCAGTCTCGCACATCTTGCTCACCAGATGGTAGAGTTTTGTCAGGACTGGCTCTCCCAAGGCCATCAGTAGTTCTAATGCAATGTTGTCTACTCCCAGGGCCTTGTTTCAACTCAGGTCTTTCAGTGCTCTGTCAAACTTTTCACGCAGTATTGTATCTCCCATTTCATCTTCATCTACATCCTCTTCCATTTACATAATATTGTCCTCAAGTACATCACCCTTGTATAGACCATCTATATACTCCTTCCACCTTTCTGCTTTCCCTTCTTTGCTTAGAACTGGGTTTCCATCTGAGCTCTTGATATTCATACATGTGGTTCTCTTTTCTCCAAAGGTCTCTCTAATTTTCCTGTAGGCAGTATCTATCTTACCCCTAGTGAGATAAGCCTCTACATCCTTACATTTGTCCTCTAGCCATCCCTGCTTAGCCATTTTGCACTTCCTGTCGATTTCATTTTTGAGACGTTTGTATTCCTTTTTGCCTGCTTCATTTACTGCATTTTTATATTTTCTCCTTTCATCAATTAAATTCAATATTTTTTCTGTAATCCAAGGATTTCTACTAGCTCTCGTCGTTTTACCTACTTGATCCTCTGCTGCCTTCACTACTTCATCTCTCAAAGCTACTCATTCTGCTTGTACTGTATTTCTTTCCCCCATTCCTGTCAATTGTTCCCTTATGCTCACCCTGGAACTGTGTACAACCTCTGGTTTAGTCAGTTTATCCAGGTCCCATCTCCTCAAATTCCCACCTTTTTGCAGTTTCTTCAGTTTTAATCTACAGTTCATAACCAATAGATTGTGGTCAGAGTACACATCTGCCCCTGGAATTGTTTTACAATTTAAAACCTGGTTCCTAAATCTCTGTCTTGCCATTATATAATCTATCTGAAACCTGTCAGTATCTCCAGGCTTCTTCCATGTATACAACCTTCTTTTATGATTCTTGAACCTTGTGTTAGCTATGATTAAGTTGTCCTCTGTGCAAAATTCTACCATGCGGCTTCCTCTTCCTATTTTGTTATTCATTATTAAACTGACTCCTGCATTACCCCTATTTGATTTTGTATTTATAACCCTGTATTCGCCTGACCAAAAGTCTTGTTCCTCCTGCCAGAAAACTTCACTAATTCCTACTATATCTAACTTTAACCTATCCATTTCCCTTTTTAAATTTTCTAACCTACCTGCTCGATTAAGGGATCTGACATTCCATGCTCCGATCTGTAGAACGCCAGTTTTATTTCTCGTGATAACGGCATCCTCCTGAGTAGTCCCTGTCCGGAGATCCAAATGGGGGACTATTTTATCTCTGGAATATTTTACCCAAGAGAACGCCATCATCATTTAACCATACAGTAAAGCTGCATGCCCTCGGGAAAAATTACGGCTGTAGTTTCCCCTTGCTTTCAGCCGTTCGCAGTACCAGCACAACAAGGCCGTTTTGGTTAGTGTTACAAGGCCAGATCAGTCAATAATCCAGACTGTTTCCCCTGCAACTGCTGAAAAGGCTGCTGCCCCTCTTCAGGAACCACTCTTTTGTCTGGCCTCTCAACAGATACCCCTCCGTTGTGGTTGCACCTATGGTACAGCTATCTGTATCGCTGAGGCACGCAAGCCTCCCCACCAACGGCAAGGTACATGGTTCTTGGGGGGTCATAATCACTAGCTGTTGCTTATTCTGCACGTCAAATAATGTAGGAACTGCATTCCATACCAATGTCTTCTTTACCGCACTCATGAACTGGTTTGACTCAAAATGTAACTCACAAAACTTCACATTATTGTGCAAATAAAGGACATCTTTTTGCAGCAGGTCCTGTCTTCTGCTATTTACTAACCATTTATTGCTCCTAAAAAAGAAAAACAAATTCAGTAATTCAATAAAGTTTAGAAAAAATCGTAAGTAAAGAGCGCTCTAATGTGATGTTTCATACCTCTCAGGGTCCTTAGGGAACCTGAAGAATGACAAATGTGGTGTCTTCTTCCTATTATTACTGCAATTGATTGTGGTACACACGCTGCCTTTCGTAAAAACCATGTTAGAAATGAATATAAACGATACTGTTTACATTTACTGAATACCGTATTCAGCAGCGTAGCTTCTCCACTGCTTAGGGCGCTGTTGTCGCGGTGTATAACAAAAATCAGCGAGTGTGTCGCGACTTATATATTAGACTGTGGTTGTTTGCTGATGATGCTGTGTGGTACAGAAATGTGTCGAAGTTGAGTGACTATTGAAAGATACAAGACAACTTAAACAAAATTTCTAGTTGGTGTGATGAATAGCGGCTAGCTAATATCTAGGCATAATGCTCAAATGGAATGAGCATGTGAGAACTGTGGTAGAGAAGGTGAATGGTGAACTTCGGTTTATTGGGAGAATTTTAGGAAAGAATGGTTCACATGTAAAGGAGACCACATGTAGGACACTGGTTTGACCTGTTCTTGAGAAGTGTTTGTGATCTGTACCAGGTTGGATTAAAGGAAAGTATCGAAGCAATTCAGTTGCGGGCTGCTAGATTTGTTGCCCATAGGTTTGAGCAACATGTGAATGTTATGGAGATGCTTCGGGAAATCATATGAGAATCCCTGGAGGGAAAACGACGTTCTTTTTGAGAAAATTTAGAGAATTTACATTTGATTCTGTCTGCCAAAGATTCTACTGCTGCCAACATACATTGTGCTTAATGACTGCGAAGATAAGAGACGAGAAATTAGGGCTGATATAGATGCATAGAGATAGTTGTTTTTTCCCTCGCTCTATTTATAAGTGGAACAGAAAAGGAATTGACTAGTAGTGGTACAGGATACCCTCCGCCACACACTGTATGTTGGCTTGGGGAATATCTATGTAGATGTACATTTTATGCTGTTAAAAATTCACAAAATTGTTAGGTAAAATTTACACAAATGTCAGTTTTACGATTTGCAAGTGCTCGACTATACTGGAAAAGTAATAAGGCCAGTCAGTGTCAAATGTGGGAAATAATTCATGCAGTCACAAATTTTTGTGCAGTGGTAGAAGGGAGTGCCAAGTACAACATACTACAGATCCTGATTCCAAATGAACTGAACACTAACCATGAAACTCGTCACCTGGTATTGACTGAAAATCTGGGAATGAGAAAACTTTTTGCCAAAATAGTTCCCAAAAATCTTATACAGCAACAATAAGATCAATGGAGGACTATGGCTGCTGACATACTGGAACAAGTAGAACTGAACCCGGAACTGCTGAACTGAGTTACCACTGGTCTTGAGGCTGGAGTGTGGGAGTCAGCGTGCCTTTGAAGATCACTTATTTAGACACGCAATAGAGCCCTGGTAATTTGAGCCAAGTATTTTGAGGTTTGTGTAATTTGGACTAGTCTTACGAAAATAAAAATTTTACATGAGACTTGAGTAAAGACTAATTTTCATATGTTGTCAGCATGTATGTTTTACACACTTTTGAATATGTTATATTTTGAACTGTCTTCAATTTTCTGTTTACAATACAGGTAAAACTGTCTCACTTAGAAGTGGATATAGCGCACTGGACCATTTGGAAGTCTTCAAAATTATAGCAAGGAGTAATACTAAATATGAACCACCTACTTAATCTGGGATTCAGAGATTTTGAGAGAACTTTTTACTTGGTGTTAGTAGCCTAGAAACAGCTATATTTAGCACATTGAAGAACATATAAGCAAGATAGTGGGAAATTCAGAATTGAAAGAATAGTCAGGCAAAAATATTCCGTATCAGTAAAACTATTCTCAGCAGTCATATCCTTAAACTGAGGAAATGAAGGAGGAATATGCATTAAAAGAGCATGTCTGAACCAACGTCATTTTGTGGATAACTTTGCTTTCTTTTCCTCCAATGCAGACAAGCTTCAATGAAACAGAATAACAACTGAGTAAGTTTGAAAGTATGCTGGAAAATTGATTACTTCAAGGAAAAAAGTGTACATGGTGCGACAACAAAGTAACGAGACTGGTTAGAAAGAAAACTTTTACTTACAGTTTTAACCAACTACACTGGTACCACCTTCAGAGTAACTCCATTGTCACTGCGCACACTTAGTCCATCACTGTTTCTATTGTTGGTAGTCTCTCTGGAACCTATCTTCTCATATGCCAGCAAAAGCCTTTGGTACAGCTGTTTGGATCTCTTGTATTGTTGCAAACTGGTGTCTTTTAATAGCTGACTATAGTTTTGGAAATAAAAAAAATCATATGGGGCCATGTTGGGTGAAAAAGGAGGTTGTGGGGACATTTCACTAGACTTTGATGTCAAAAACTGTCCAACAGACAACGCAGTATTGTAGGGTGCATTATTGTGTTGCAGGATCAAGTTTTTAGCAATCTGGATGAACACGATGGACCCATTTTTTAAGTCTTTTGAGAATTTCTTGGTAGTAATGTTACTTTACTGTCTGGCCAGGAGGTAACCACTCTTTCTGCACAATACCCATAGAGTCGAACAAACACGAAAGCACTCATTTAACCTTTGACTTCGACATGCCCACTTTTTTTGGCCTAGGATATTCCTTCAAACAAGTTGCAAACTTTGATGTTTCAGTTTGGTTCATAGTGGAAAACACCATTTTGTTTTCATGGCCAGTGGTAACTCAGTTCAGCAATTCCATGTTCAGTTCTAAGTGTTCCAGTATATCAGCAGTCACAGTCCTCCGTTGATCTTATTGTTGCTGTATAAGATTTTTGGGAACCATTTGGGTACCAAGTTTTCTCATTCCCAGATTTTCAGTCAATACCAGATGACAAGTTTCATGATTAATGTTCAGTTCATTCGCAATCATTTTCATGGTTAATCTTCTATCAACTGGCCCAAGTTCACTCACACTGGTGTGTTGCTGCCATGTGTTCATGCTGTTGATGTTTTCCAACCGCAGTGTTCATTTTTGGCTTAGTTCTGGCTTCAGAAAATATTTTGTGCAAGCAAAACACTTCTGCCCTTGATGGAACGCATTTCCAAAAAGCCATCTGAAGCTTCCCCTCATGTTACTACAGCTTCCTCACCTCCACATCAGCACCATATTCTGCAAGCCACCTAATGGTATGCGGTGGAGGGTACTTTCAGTACCACTATCTGATCCCTCCAACCCTGTTCCACACGTGAATAGTGTGTGGAAAGAATGATTGTCAGCAAGCCTCTGCATTGGCTCTTAATTTCTCAAATTTTCTCCTCGTGGTCAATGTGCGAGATGTATGTGGGGGGGAAGTAATATGTAGTCCGACTCCTCCTGAAAAGTGCCGTCGCAAAATTTCAATAGTAAATCTCTCCAGGATGCATAATACCTCTCTTGTAATGTCTGCCAGTGGAGTTTGTTTAGCATCTCCATAATGTTCTCTCGCCAGCTAAATGATCCCATGATGAAATGCACCGCTGTTCGTTAGGTCTTCTATATCTCCTCTATCAGTCCTACTCGATAGAGATCCCAGATAGATGAACAATACTCAAGAATTGGACAAACAAGTGCGTTATAAGGCACTTCTTTCATGCGTGAATTACATTTCCTTAAGATTCTTCCAATGAATCTAAGTCTTGTCTACTTTTCCCACTTTCTGTTTTATGTGGTCTTAAGATCACTGTGGATAGTTATGCCTAGATATTTTACAGCAGATACTGTCTCCAGTTGTTTGGCATCAATAGTGTAGCAATACAGTAGCGGATTTCTTTTCCTATGTATGCACAATATGTTACATTTATTTACGTTCAGTGTCAACTGCTGGAGCCTGCACCATTCGTCAATTCTCTGCAGGTCATTCTGCAAATTCTCACTATCTTCTGGTGTTGCTACTTTGGTATAGACATCTGCATCATCTGCAAATAGCTTTCTACTAGATCATTTATACATATTGTAAACAGAAACAGTCCTACGACACTTCCCTGTGATACTCTGGATATTACCTTTACATCTGTCAATTTAGTTCCGTTAAGAGTGACGTGTTGAGTTCTGTCTGCAAGAAAGTCTTGAATCCAACCACAAGTCTGCTTCGATATTCCGTAAGCTCGTATATTTTTTTTTTCATTAAACGGCAGTGCAGGACAGTGTCAAATGCCTTACTGAAATCAAGGAACATGGCATCAACCTGAGCTCCACTGTCCACCGAGCTGTGGATCTTGTGGAGGAACAGCGAGCTGAGTTTTGTAGGATCTGTTTGCAGAATCCATGTTGGTGTTTATAGAGGAGATGTTCATTTTCCAAAAACGTCATAATTCTTGAGCATAAAACATGTTCCATAATTCTACAACAGTTTGACATCAATGATATAGGCCTATAATTGTGTGGATCTGTCTTACGGCCTTTTTTAAAAATGGAAATGACCTGTCCTTTTTTCAGTTGTTAGGTACCTTTTGTTGCTCAAGTGATTATGATAAATTACTGCTAGAAAGGGAGTAAGTTCATTCGCATAATCTTTATAGAATCTTATAGGTATCTCATCTGGTCCTGACGCCTTTCCATTACTAAGCAACTGTAGCTGCTTTTCAGTTCTGTGATCAGTGATTTCGACGTTTGTACGACAATTGAAAGGAGGGACAGTGTCAAGGTCTTCTGCGGTGAAACAACTTCGGAAGACCGAATTCAGTATTTCAGCCTTCTCTCTGTTATTTTCTGTTTCGGTGCCAGTGTGGTCACTGAGAGAATGAATAGATGATTTTGACCCACTTACTGATTTTACATATGACCAAAACCTCTTAGGGTTTTTACTCAGGATGGTTGACAACATCTTACTTTCAAAATCATTGAACGCTTCTCTCATTGCTCTCCTTACATTCATTTTTGCTTTGTTCAGCTTTTGTTTGTCAGTTAGGTTTTTACTTCATTTGAATCTGAAAAGAAATGCGCTCTCTTTTCGTAGCGCTTTTCTAACACAGCTATTAAACCATGGTGGATCTTTCCCATCCCTTAAAATCTTACTCAGAACATGCTTGTCTTGGGAATATTGAGTGATGCCTTTGAATTTTTTTCCATTTGTTCTCCACACCTTCGTCCTCATCACCGAATATTTGATGCTGACTGTTGAGATATTCTGAAATTTGTATCCTGTCACCCTTGCTGAGCAAATATATCTTCCTACCTTTCTTAACATTCCTTGTTGAACCCGTCGTCATAGATACTGTCACAGCCTTATGATCACTGATACCTTCCTCTGTGTTAACTGATTTGATAAGTTCAAGTCTGTTTGTTGCCAGGAGGTCTAAGACGTAACCCTGGCGATTTGGTTCTCTAGCTATTCTCACCAAGTTTTATACAGAAAGAGATGGCATACCATCGCACAATATTTCAAAATTCCATTGTTGTGATGAGGAGCAAACACAAGACTTCCCTCTTCAAGCTGTGACTCCTGATTGAAACATTGTAAGTGCACACCACTTGCAGTTCTGATGGGTGAAGACTAAGGCCACACACAGCCAACAGTAGCAGGCTACAGAGTTGCCACCCCATGGAGGAAAAAATATTAGAAATGTAAAATGTGTTTTATTCATCTCATATCGTACACATTTTCAGAACATATGTCTGATGTACGGGAGACATGTCAAGGTTACAGTTTGCTTATTTGAAATTTTGTCGCACTTACAATAATACTTTGTGAAGAATTTACTTATTTAAAATTTGTCAAACTTACAATATTTACATCCACTATAACTATCATAAATTTTTATTCCATTTTGGGGATCCAGCTCAAAGCGTCACTTCATCCTTCATGAAATCTTCCACAGAATAGTAGCATCTTTCAATTAGAAAATCACATAACTTGCTTTTTTAAATATTTTATCTTCATATTATATCACACCCTTTTATTGTGTTGTGAATTTTCATGGCTATATACTGAGGAGTCTGAGCACACTGTTTTAAGGGCTGTGAGGTGAGCCTAAAGTTTTCTTTATGTCTTGTGTTGTATGAATGTTCAAAATGATTTTTTTTAATAGATTAGCTCTGCTGCATAGGAAAGGCACCACCTCAAAGATGTATGAAGAGGGGACAGTTAATATTTTCACGTCTTTAAATAATGGTTGACATGATGCTGTTGACTGTGCAGTGCACATGTTGTGAATGATTCTTTTTTTGCAACTTTAAAATTCATGTAATGTTTCCCGAGTTTCCCCAAAAAATTATGCCATATGTAATAACAGATTCAAAGTAGCTATAGTATGCTGTTTTCCTGGTGCCCATATGAGTGGCACAGTCTAAAATTACCATTGAAAATGTAAGGCCGTCTAATTTATTTGCTAGATATTCTATTAGAGAATTCCAACTCAAAGTTCTGTCTAAGTTTATTCCCAGGAATCTTACTGAGTCAGGTTCTTCCATTTTTTGATTATTGTGAGTGATGCAGATTTCTTCAGTTTTTTACTGTTTGCTTTCAAAACCCATGTGGGTTTTTCAAATGTTTAGTCATAAGCCATTTAGATTGAACCATGTTTCCAAGTTACTTAATGTATTCGTGTCACTCTGTGGTATATTGTCAAAATTTTCGTTTTGAGTTAGGGCAGCAGTATAATCTGCAAACAAGGTTAAATGAGTATGAAACTTCCTGGCAGATTAAAACTGTGTGCCGGACCGAGACTCGAACTCGGGACCTTTGCCTTTCGCAGCCAAGCGCTCTACCAACTGAGCTACCCAAGCACGACTCATGCCCCGTCCTCACAGCTTTACTTCTGCCAGTACCTCGTCTCCTACCTTCCAAAGTTTACAGAAGCTCTCCTGCGAACCATGCAGGACTTTCGAGTGCTAGTCCTGCATGGTTCGCAGGAGAGCTTCTGTAAGGTCCCGAGTTCGAGTCTCAGTCCGGCACACAGTTTTAATCTGCCAGGAAGTTTCATATCAGCGCACACTCAGCTGCAGAGTGAAAATCTCATTCTGGAAGGTTAAATGAGTATTTATATTGAGAGGCAAGTCATTAACATAAACAGGAATAAAATTGATCCAAGGATTGAGACTTGAGAAATGTGTTGTGACACAGTTTTCCACTCTGAGAGGTAATCCGCTCTATTTGATGTGATTATTACCCTTTGTTTCCTTGCTGTGAGATATGATTCATACCATTTCAAAGCAATATCCCTTATTCCATATCTGTTGAGTTTGAAAAGCATCAGGGCGTGGTTTACAGAGTTGAATGCTTTTGTAACATATGAAAAGGAAAATAATATAATTTAACAACAAATTTATTGTTTTGCTTGATGAGATTTTATATTTAGAGCAGTTAAAGACTACGAGTGAATGTAAAAGAAAATAACTAAAATTATCTAGAGTACATATGGTAAATTAAAAAGGTTGTCACTATCATGCTTCTGATGTGTCTGAAACAGCAAGTTTACACCATGATGACAAATTTGATGATTGAGCAGCTAAGAAATAGCATAATTTTCTGGAGACTTGATGTGCTGTCTTCCATTTTCCATGTTCTCCCACCTGCTCGTATCTCATACCATGGCTTAACTTTTGCTGTTTTGTACTTCATTGACCGTGGCTGTGCATTCAGTTTTGACATAATGAAATGTTCACTCTGCAGTGGAGTGTGCACAGATATCACACTCCCTGGCAAAGTAAAACTATGTGCTGAACCGAAATGCATACTCGGGACCTTCGCCTTTTGTGGACAAGTGCTCTACCAATTGAACTGCCCAAGCATGACTCTTAACCAGTCCTCAGACTCCTGCAATTTTAGGAGGAGAGCTTCTGAGAAATTTGGAAGATAGGAGATGAGGCATTGGCGGAAGTAAAGCTGGGTCGTAGATTGTGCATGGATAGCTCAGTTGGTAGAGCACTTGTTGTGAAAGGCAAAGGTCCCAAGTTCAAGTTTCAGTCCAGCACACAGTTTTAATCTGCCAGGAAGTTCCAGTATTGGCATATTCACTGGTGGAGGCTGACTTCCGTCCTTACTGAAACTTGACGTTTCTATTATTGTGTGCAAGTGATGGTTTTTGTATATAAAAAATTCTCATTTGCAGGTTGTACCACCAGCCACGCCAAGCTCTAAGGAAACTGCAAAGGAAAAAGAGAAACCAACTGTAATAATATCTTCCGATGATTCTCAGATACGACACCAAATTGAGGATGAAATCAGGCCTACATTTCGAATGACCAAGGCACGTTCCATGCTTCTCACAGACACAAAGTAAGTAACTGTTATTAAAACATCTCAGAAGTTACTCTATGTAATTATTAGGATGACCATAATTGTTTATTAACGCATTGCTGTTTTTCATAGTAGCCAAAATGACTATTCTTGACAAATTGAAACAGTGAAACAAAAATGCTTTAAAGACAGAAGATATAATTTATTATTAAGTTTTTCATTAATCTGATGCTACAAGAAGTCTGAGAATATCATCATTCGATCTGACCTAAAGAAGAGTCATTTGATTACAATGCTTATCCTTGAATTACTGTCAGGCCTTCATGTTTGGACATAAACTCATATAAAAAAATCACCATCCAGCCATCCTATTTCATTATTTGATGGTTGTGCAAATCTGATAACCACATACTTTTGGTTTGAACAGACTCAGGTCCACTCAAAGACACTGACAATGAAGGGACATTTTTGTCCCCTGTGGGATTGAAAATTAGAAATATTGGGGAATACAACTAGTCATCCACTGCAGATAGCATTTCGAATGTAAAAAAAGTGGTGATCATTGTAGCTGAGGTATCAAACACTTCTTCAGCTGAGCACAAATGTGATAATATGCACACATCCACATCCTTGTCTGCGGCTCAATGCTTTATAGGTATAACAACATTAACTGCCCCATGTAGACTGATGAAATTTTGACACTGTTGAAACACCATATTATTTCCATATTTTCTCCTTCTGTGATGAAGCAATCATTGTCAAACCCCAACAATTTATGATACAGTATTGGAGACCTAAATTCACTCTCCTGCAAGATAAATTTGTATGAAGGAGATTAAAAGGTTTTATTACTTGCTTAAATTAAAAGTTTTCTGCTGTCAGCTTAACATGCCACATTTTTTCCAGTTAAGACAGTACAACCTGAACTTAATTTTATTGGGAGGATAACATTGCATAGAGAGATTTTAAAGCGGTAGAGTGTTTCCTGTTAAACAAAACAACAAAAGAAAGAGAGAGGAGGGAGGGAGGAGGGCAAGAGAGAGAGAGAGAGAGAGAGAGAGAGAGAGAGAGAGAGAGAGAGAGAGAGAGAGAGAGAGAGGAGTGTATGAGGGGGGGGGGGGGGCATCCGCAGTCATGAAGTTTCAAATTCCTTCCACCTCTTCACATTTCCAGATCATCATTGGAGTGGAGGCCCACACCCAACCTACTGAGAGTAACTTTGTTCTGTAATTTTAATTTACTATCATGTATGTATGATTTATTATAATTTGCAGATTTTTTTCTTTTTATTTGTTTCATTTTACAGGAGTAGGGAGACTACAACCAAATCATCATCTGTCCCGAGAAATTATCTACCCATTTGGGATGGAGTAGTTGTGAGTTGGTTATTTGAACACTAAATATAAAAAATATAATTCGAAACAGACTATATCATAGAACTTACAAGAAATTTGTGTGTGTTTCAGCATACTTTGAAGGAAGGAACATTGAACAAAACAAAAATGTGGGAAATTGGAGGGAAGAAAGTCCGAAAGAACTGGTCCCCCTCTTATGTTGTCCTCAGTAAATTTCATCTTCTCTTCTTCAAGGACATTAAGGCGTACAATGCTGTTGTTAGTATAGTGTTTACTTTTTATATACTTAAAAGAGTCATGTGAGATATTAAATTATGTTAAGCATTTGTACTATTTTTAGTTACAGTATCTTTTTTATGCTTACATTTGAGTGATGTCTTGAACTGGGTTATTGTTGGTCGATTGCTAAATGATGAAAGGCAGAAATGAATTTCCAGACCCCTGTTTGAACTGTAATCTTCACACAGTTGCAGATGGAGGCAAACAAATAGTTTATAAGTTTCTAGATGGTAGGATTTCCAAAATTTGTATGTGACCTTTCATGGGAGACTGTTTGTCTGTTAATTGCTAGTCAGCATCTTCTACATCTACATCTACATTTATACTCCGCAAGCCACCCAACGGTGTGTGGCGGAGGGCACTTTACGTGCCACTGTCATTACCTCCCTTTCCTGTTCCAGTCGCGTATGGTTCGCGGGAAGAACGACTGTCTGAAAGCCTCCGAGCGCGCTCTAATCTCTCTAATTTTACATTCGTGATCTCCTCGGGAGGTATAAGTAGGGGGAAGCAATATATTCGATTGGTGGCCCTCTGGTATTTATAGGACTGCCTTACAGAAATGTAGCAACACATACTTTTGTACAAATCCCATGTAATAAAGTAGTATCAACTAATTAGTGGCACAGCTAGGTTCACTTACATCCACAGTGATCGAGCATTCTTTTTATGGGCAAGTGGGAGCAACTCGTTCTTCCTGCAGCTTATTTTGTGTATTAATTCCCCTCATACAGCTGTACTTAGTCACACTTAAGTGTAGGCTGGTGAGGCTACATCAAGGGGCTCATATCAGAGGCTAGATTTTGAAAAGGTATGGAGCTTTTCTTGTCATTCTGAACATCATTGTCTTCTAGCGGTGACTCTCCTACTTAGAATATCATGAGTTGCTAATCTGAGATTTCCAAAAGTACTCAGATTAAAAATCTACACCTGTTGTTTATATAGGTGGCGATTATGAGGACTTTTGTTAAATTTGACTGACATACATCCAATGGCATGTGCACATCCCTTGAGTAATTACGATCTGGGGAAGCCTATTGGATTTTAACAGTGAAAATGTTTTTCATCCAAGTCATTATCAGACATAGTTTTATCAGGGCTGAGCATGTGCGAGAATACAGGTTTCCACATTGTTAGTGCCTGCTCACAGCTCTCTACACATCTCCAACCCCACACATATTCTGACAGCTAGGAGTCACCTGCTCACTTCTTTTACCCATTTGTAAAAGCTCATTTCAAATCGACACATCTGGGGCAAAGCAGCGTGTTGACATTTTGTCGTTAGAATTGTGTATGTCAAGGTCTCGTGTGTAGTAATAAGATGTGATGAGTTAGAAGAAATTGGCCAACAAATGAAAATCTAATGAATCCCTATGTTTCAGTCCACAGTAGGAAGAAGAGTGCATTTTTTTATTGAAAATCAAAGTGGCTCTCATTCTTTGTTTTATGATATAGAATTATAGGAATGAACAGTATAATGTGAAAAGACAGTTTCTAACTGTTTCATGAGAAATTAGCTGTCGGTTTGAATACTGAAGAAAAAGCCAAACTTTCCAAGATAAGACAGAGAGAGAACAGAGAGAGGGGAGAGAACAAAATAAATGTTCATGTAGTTAGGAATGTCATTTTTTGAAACTTTTCTATTATTGTAATTCATTATGTGGTTTTGCCCTCAATTTTACCTCCTCCTTGCAGCGTACTTGTTGGACAAAAATCAGAGTTGTTGATACTGAGTTCAGTGTGATGGAGAACTCCTTGATTTGTCCTAAGATCATGACACAACTACAGCTAATTAGATATTTCTTGTTTAGAAAACATAATTCTTAAGTATGACCTTTTTTGGGAAAATCATTCATCAATTGTAATAGAATGGAGCTCATGTAGTGGCTGGTCAGAAGACTGATGTTGTTGATTTGGTGAGAGAAAAATACTGAAATTAATTGTTATGAAGTTTCAAATACCAACAATACACTGTGTCATACACCACATTCATCTGCCAGCCAAATATACAGTTGTAAAATACAAATAGTACATTCATATCACACATTTGGAGCTTCAGCAGTTTGCATCTTTCCTGGGACAACTTGACTGTGACTATGGCAGTGTGCTATATTTTTGTGAAGTACACTGATCAAGCAGAGCAAAATTGTTGTTTTTGAACATCGTTTCAATGCGCATGAAGACTTGGTGCTGTTCATGGATATATAATTTAATAAAAGATGGTACTGATCTCCCACGGTACACAAAACAGGTCAGAACACTATTGCAGAAGCAACACAAAAGCTTGCTAAATTTAAAAGTACACAAAATCTCCAAGACTGGCGATATTTCCTGAAGCTCGAAACATAGTGCGGACTTCAATGCTTTTACTAGTTTTGACTATGAAGCTCTGCCCTGAAATATGACAGAAAATGCAAAGAAATTCTGATCATATGTAAAGTACACAAGTGGCAAGACACAATCAGTATCATCACTGTGAGATACCAACAGTCATATTACCGATGACAGCATCACTAAAATGGAGTCATTAAACTTATGTAATAAAATGAAACTCCTACAGCCATCCTTTTGATGTTATTTATTGTATGGCAACCAGTTTCGGAAACTCAGTACACCATCTTCAGGGCTTAACTGATGCTTGAGGGGCTTCCGTAGAATACTGTAACAGTGATGATGTGGCTGCAACCATCAACTACCAACTGTTACAGTATTCTACAGAAGCCAGTTCATAGATTGTGGCCACTAATGGGATTGTGTGTACAACTGGAGTTCCCCTCAGTGTCAGTTAAGGCCTGAAGTTGGTGTATTGAGTCAACAAAACTGGTTGCCATATAATAAACAACATTGAAAGGATGGCTGTAGGTGTTTTATTTTATTACATAAGTGAATGGCTTAAGTCCCATAAACCTTCAGTCAGAAGGATGGAGATTCGGAAAATTATTATTAAACTTAGTTTTATGAAATTCAGTAACCGAAGAAGACAAAGCTAACATTCTGAATTTGAATCAAGAACAGCTGCCAACATGAGTAACTTACAGTAGATGTCAAGGTGTAGCAAAGCAACTTAAATCATTTAATGAAGGCAAATCTTCCAGTCCAGATAGTATACCAGTTGGGTTTGTTCCAGGATACACTGGCACAAAGCCCCATGCTTAACAATCATATACAGCTGCTTGCTCCTCGGAAGATCAGTACCAAAAGACTGGAAAAGTTGCACAGATCATCAATACTTGAGAAAGAAAGTGGGATTTTGTAACATATACTGTGTTCAAACATTATGTATTGCGTCAAAAGTAATTGACACAGGGTCAGCACGGATTCAGTAAATAACGTTCTTCTGAAATACAACTAGCTCTTTATTCTCATGAAGAAATGAGTGCTATCAGGATGGAATCTCCAGTTGAGTCCATATTTTTAGGTTTCCAGAAGGGTTTTGAACCATTCCTCGCAAGAGACTTCTGACAAAATTGCAATGTGATCAAGTACCGCATCAGTTGTGCAACTGGATTCATGATTTCCAGTTGGAAAGGTCTTAGTATGTAGTAGTCGATGGAAAATCTAGTAAAAGAGAAGTGGTATACCATGTTCCCCAAACAAGTGTTATAGGCCCTCTGCTGTTATTGATGTATACAAATCATTTAGGATGCAATTTCAGCAGCCCTCGTAGATTGTTTTCAGATGTGATGCTGTCATTTTCCGTACAGTAACATCATTAGAAGTTCAAAATGAATTGCAAAATGATTTAGAGATGATATCTGTATGGTGCGAAAGGTGGCAATTGTCCCTAAATAAGGAAAAGTGTGAAGTCATCCACATAAGTATGAAAATAAATAAATTAAATTTTGGTTACACAATAAATCACACAAATTTAAAAACTGTCAATTCGACTAAATACCTAGGAATTATGATTAAAAACACCTTAAATTGGATTGATTACATAGATAATGTTGTGGGGAAGGCAAACCAAAGACTGCATTTTATTGTCAGAACAATTAGGAGATGCAACAGGTCTACTAAATAGGCTGCCTACACCCTACACTTGTCTGTCCTCTGCTAAGAGCATTGCTGCATGGTATGGGATCCACCCTTACCTGAGAGGCTTGATGGAGGACATCAAAAAACTCCAAAGGAGGACAGCTCAGTCTATATTATCCCGAATTACGGGGGAGAGTTTCACATATATGATAAGCAAGTTGGGGTAGCAATCATTAAAACAAAGACATCTTTTGTTGTGGCGAGATCTTTTTATGTATGAAAATATTTTATTGTCACCAGCTTAGAAAGGAGAAATGATCATTGTAATAAAATAAGAGAAACCATAGCTTATACAAAATGATTTAAGTTCGGGTTTTTACCACACGATGTGATGGAATGTGAAGGGATCAACCGCCCCTTATGCCTTGAGAACAGTATGTCTTTGCCTTATGCAGATCGCAGTAGGTACTATTGATACTCGAACGCCCAGTGTGCCAGAGGGTAGTCAGTGTTGAGACTCTTAGCAAGTAAGTTGTTGGCTGCTAAGCGAGCAGGGCAGATTTTGGCAGGACCGCTGACCACGTTTACAGTTGTTTTAATGGCTGTGTGTGTCTCACCCAAAGCCGTTGGCCTTACCTCCAGCAAATATGCAAATGGTGTTAATTGAGTGATTTGTTTTATGTGTGTTGAGTGTTCATTTGTGCACTGTCATTACACAACAACCACCCCGGACACCCCCGATTTTAATTGCAGTGAGGATTGTGTATTCAGTGCCACATGAAGAATATTGGCGTGTGACATTAATAGGCGACCTGTGAATAGTTAGTCAGACAAAGGGAGTAACTGCCTCATTCGTGCTGTTTAGACAAAATATATAGAACATTAACAACAAAGTATGTACCAATTATTGCTACCTGACATCCTAATTAGCTTTGTTGGATTTGACACAAAACAACTCCCATGCAAATACTAACCGATCAGCCTATATCAGTTGCACATGGTCAAACTATTTTAAACTGTTAGGCTATAATCCACTAGTCAATAATGGTGGGTTTAATAGGGAGTGTTTCAAATGGTAGAGAAGTAGTTTGAAGATGGTTTGAAGAACCTACCAGGCACTTGAGTGTGAATTGTGGAGTTATCATGTAGATGGAGGTGTGTGGTCTCGAGCTTCAGAACTCCCATGCTATACTCTTCTGCTGCCATTTCATTAAGCCAGGTGATCACTGCATTTTTGGCAAAAAGGTGGAAATTGCTAAGAGCAAGGTCCTGACTAGAATGTGAATGATCACAAATTTCCCTTCTGAGTTAATCCAGCAATTCCTGAGTTGCATCAACGGCGTGAGGACAGGTGTTGTCCTGAAGCAGCAAATTCATCCAGAAAGCATTCCTTGCCCCATATTTTTGATGGCTCGCCATTGTTTTCTTAGTCTCGCAATAATGATTTGCACTGATCTAAGTGCCTTTTAGCATAAAATCTACAAAAAGAACAGCCTTAACGAACTGGCGGCAGAGGAGTATAACATGGGAATTCTGAAGTTCATGACCAGATACCACACGTTTAAATGTAGGTGATTACTATGTAGAGAAGTGAAGGGAACTTTATGTACCTAACAGAATTTTTTTCCCATTAAATATTGTATTTCTCATTTTGTGTAACTAAATGGTCTTTATTTTCTGGATGACCTTCGCACTTTCGTAATGTATAGAGATCTAAATCAGTTTAACTTTGACTTCAATATTTTTACAACTACTTCAGCAATGGATACTAAAAAGACATCTTAAATTCTGTGGGAGTTCAGTGACTTTCAGTGCAATTGTATAGAGAGGGGAGGGGCTTTGCAATGCAGAAAATTTGAAAATCATCTACATCAGATGGGAATATTCTTGGTGAACAGTTCCACAGTTGTTTAGAATAGCTCTTAGAGTCTGCAGTATGTTCTGAACCAAATACATATGTGCAAGTGTTGTTTCAGTAACATTTTACTGAAATCAAAGATTGATAATAATCTCACTTATTTTCGTGTGACACAAGCAGTCACATATTATTATCTGGTCATTCCAGCCATCGAGATTTTAAGAAAAATATTAGAAACAAAGTTGATTGATGCAAAATAAGCATTTATTTCTAATAGGTTAAATGAAATATGTTAATAGATGTTAAATAAATAGTGTGTGTGCTTTGCGTATTACCTTAAGTGTGTGATTTACTCATGACCATGAAATTAAGAATGTGTTCAAACATTTTGAAATAGAGTGGACCAAAACTGTTGGCTGAAGTAGAACCATGTTTCCCATATGCAATGAGCAGGACAACTGTTGTCACTGGGAAGCTTTCTTTGTGACATAGACAGAGCGCATGCACTCACACACTCATGATGACAGAAATGGCCACACGTTGCCAAATGGACAGCTCTTGTGCCCACCCCTTCTGGTCTATATGAGCGTACTTTTGTTATCAGTTTAATTCTGATTGACTTCATTCGACATCCCAGAGACCCCAGTTACTTGGATTGGTGAATGTAATTCATTTAATGTAATGTAAGACTTCATTACACCCAGGAAGTGGCTGTTTTGTACACACACGTCATCCACAAATTGCAGGAAGTCATAAATGAAGAGTATATGCTCCTTTTTACATAAATAATATTTTCAAAAGCTATTCATTTTTAGTTGGGAATGGGTCAAAGAGCGTGAGATTTGTATACATGCTTCAACACTGTATCGTAATATGTTAATCATGTAGATATATAATGTGCTTCTTTTCACCTCCCTTCTTGTAAGTAAAAATGAGTTATATTTTTCCATTTATTCTTGCATATTCCACGTGAATATAAACGTTAAACTTTTTCTTAAGATGATTTAAGGGTGAGAAAGTATTACTAGTGTGCCATTTCCAAATAATATAATCTTCCCTTGTAAATAAGGGACCTAGTCAGTTAGGGAGAACATTTACAGGGTGACAATTAATGAACTGTATGAAAAAAAACAATGTAAATTAGTTATAAACTATGGCATGCACACACTTTATTCAGCATATAAATGTCACTACAGATATTCAGATGTAGGTTATGATGTATTCGATATGCCTGCTATCATTGGTGATGATGTGGTGCAGACAAATAGCGAAATTCTGCATGACCCGCTGAAGTTTTGGAACATCGGTGCTGTCGATGACCTCCTCAGTGGTTGTTTTCAGCTCAGCAATGGTTTTGAGGTTATTGCTGTACACCTTGTCTTTAATGTAGCCCTAAAAAAGGAGTTGCATGTGTTCAAATCCACAGAATGTGGCGGGCAATCGAGGACCATGCCAGTGGCCTCTGGATACACCAGAGCCAGAGTGCAGTCCCCAAAGTGCTCCTCCAGGACATCAAACACTCTCCTGCTTCAATGGGGTCAAGCTTTGTCTTGCATGAACCACATCTTGTCGAAATCAGGGTCACTTTGGATAATAGGGATGAAATCATATTCCAAAATCTTCACGTACCATTAAGTGGTCACTGTTCCATCAAGGAATATTGCACTGATGGTTCCGTAACTGGACGTTGCACACCACACAGTCACATGTTGAGAATGAAGAGACTTCTCGATCACAGAATTCAGATTCTCTGTCCCCCAAATGTGCCAATTTTGCTAATTGATGAACCCATCCAAATGAAAGTGGCCAACGACAACAATGCGCATGTGCATGCACATACTAATTCCCATCATGCCCTGTGGCCAACTATGCAGTTGGAAACTTGCTAATGCAAACCATTCCGAAGTTATGATGATTTTATTTCATTTAGTTCAATAATTGTCACCCTGTAATTTGCAATGATGGAACTGAGAAACAATTCATCACTTACACTCAACCCTTATGGCGCAGGATGTTTTTCTTGTTTGCCTAATTCATATTTCTGTCAAAATAACATAGTTGCTGTTCTGCGAGAAAGAAATGTTCTCTAAAATTAATTTCACTGAGAGTTTTAGAAGGAATTTAAAAAAAATTATTCAACAAAGGCTGCATACACAGAATATGGGCAATAAGAGGCTGGAAATGGATGATGATTATTTATTGTAGACCTACTATAAGGTAACATAACATATATGTAATGAGCTCTGCTTTGTAAGCAGTTTGTGTGTTCTCATATGCCCCAAATGTTTAATAATTTGGAAATTTGCTGACATGTGGAAGTGCTAACAGTTAATATTACAGAATAGTTTTCTGGAAAACCAGTTGTGGCATTAGTTTTACTAAACATTTCTGTTATATTGAAAGGCAGCTACATTATGATCGTAAAAATTAAGATTCGTGGAAGATATTTGTAGGTCACCCTAAGAGAGGAGTATATACTTTGTATCGTAATGATAAACAAGAAGCAGAACACGTGCTGGTCGTCCTTTGATGATCTACTTCATTATCACTTTCCAGGTGTTGCCTAAAGCTTTAAATTGTAAAATCCATGTAGCCCATTTGCAGAACACATTTGATTTTCACGGTTCATAAGGCTGTCAGTGGACTGTGTGTTTGTAGTCACATAGTGTTATATTTGCAATGCAGTAGATATCACCAATCAGCACACCTTCTCATTTATTTATAACTTCTGTGAAAGAAACATCTGTATATGAATATTAACACACATTAATCAAATATTAACATGCATTAATCTGAGAAAAAGAAATTAGTTGAGAGCGGTAGATCTCTTCATAACATTTATTATATTTGTTTTTACTAGTCATAAGGCTGTAATGTAAATGACCTTTTTTCTCCTCCACAGAAGCTTGCTGTTTCTCCAGGAAATGCTTCCAGTTCGCCTGACTTGTGCATAGATTTAAAAGGGGCTCTTGTGGAAGAAGCTGAAAAATTGTCAAGTCGTAAATATGTGTTTGCTATTACCACTGTGCAAGGACTGAAAGTTTTGCTGCAATGTGATGACAAATCACTGTATACAGACTGGTACCATGCTGTTAGAAATGCTATTAGAAGTATAGTAAGTGTTACTGCTCTCACAGAATTGTATGTGCATGTGTGACATTAATTATGCTTCATGCTTTTGTGCATAATATCTATTAAGTACTTAAATGAAATCATCATATTTGATAACATACAGTTCATTAATGGTGAAGGACGATATGAATTAGGAAAATAACCTGGCACTTAGTCTAATCTCAGTAATGATGCTTCTTGGTTTGATGATTCCAATCTCACATGTGATACAAAGTATTAAAAGCAACTGTGCTTCAGGTAGCAAGTGAAGTTAGATTTGTAATACAACCTTAAGAGTTATATTTGAATATACTGTAGCAATTGAATACATGTTAAGTTGTTGGCTGGGGATGGGTTGATTAAAAAAAAGAAATTGGCAGCCTTCATTTGAATGATTGAAAAATAAGGTAATGCTCTTCTGCCGAATACACTGATGGAAAAAATCACAACACAAAAAATAATTAATATAGAGTAATGAAATTTCAGGAGTACATTTGTCTAGGTAACATATTTAAGTGAAACACATTGGAAGATCACAGGTTAATGTAAGTGCGAGAAAGTCATTGCAAATGTGAAATGCTGGTACATTAATTACTGGTGTAACCATCAGAATGTTGAAGCATGCAAAGATGCATGCATTTTGTTGTACAGGTACTGGATGTCAGTTTGTGGGGTGGAGTTCCATGCCCGTTGCACTTCATCAGCCAATATGTGGACAATTAATGCTGGTTGTGGTTGACACTTTAGTTGTCGTCCAATGATATTCCATATGTGCTCTACTGGAGACAGATTGGTGATTGAACAGGCCAAGGCAACATGTCGACAGTTTGTGAAGCATGTTAGGTTACAACAGCGATGTGTGGGTGAGCATTATACTGATGGAAAACACCCCCTGGAATGTTGTTCTTGAATGGCAGCACAGCAAGTTGAATCACCAGACTGACATACAAATTTGCCATCAGGGTGCATGAGATGGTAACAAGAGTGCCCTTGCTGTCATACAAAATTGCACCCCAGACTGTAACTCCAGATGTAGGTCAAGTGTATCTAGTACACAGACAAGTTAGTTGCAGGCCCTCAACTGGCCTTGTCCTAACCAACACACATCCATCATTGGCATGGAGCCAGAAACAGCTTTCATCAGAAAGCACAACAGAGCTCCACCATGCCCACCAATGAGCTCTCGCTTGACACCACTGAAATCACAAATGGTGGTGATTTGGAGTCAGTGGAATGCACTCTACAGGGTGCCTGGCTCGGAACTGCCCTTGAAGCTACCAGTTTGTAACAGTCGGTTGTGTCACTGTGGTACCAACTGTTGCTCAAATTGTTGCCGCAGATGCGGTATGATACACCAGAGCCATCTGCTGAACATAGTGGTCTTCTCTCTCAGTAGTGCCATGTGGCCATTCAGATCCCAGTCTTCTTGCAGTCGTAAATCACCATGACCACTGCTGCCAGCAGTCATCTACAGTGGCGACATTCCTACCCAGTCTTTATGCAGTATCGCAGAAGGAAGATCCAACTTCTCATTGCCCTATTACAAGACCTCATTCAAACTCGGTGGGTGTTGATAATGGCATCTTTGTCACCTTAAAGGCATCACTATCACCATCAAGTCACCACATTCAATCTCAGAGGCAACTAAAGCTTATGACCATTACAGTATGAATTGAAAACAAACTTGATTTGCGTACCAGTAGTGGCGATACTAGTGCCACTACTAGGTGAGTGGTGTGAAATTTGAATAGACACCATGTTTCAGATGTAGAAACACACCTACCAACTTCCGTTTATGTTCCACAACTCCTCGGTGTTGTGATTTTTTTTCTGTCAGTGTATATGACTGTTAAACACCCACATCTGTTGTATCTTGTTATTAAAGAGTACACAATTTATGTAAGTCGGGAAATTGAAGGTAAGCCTAAATTGGCAGTTGAAGCATATTGTTAGGAAGATGCTGAGATCGAAATGAATAGGATTTCCAATGTATTTTGGTCTTTGTAAAGTTCTGTTGATGCATTTTCATAGTCAATTCTATACTAAAGTTGGTAAGCAGATCTTGTTACCAGTAAGTCAGAGTTTCTGACTAGTGTGCTCTCTCCAGTTACTACCAGTACTTTCATAGGTGCTCACAAGCAAGTCAGAGGCTGGCTGGAGCAAAATAAATAGGCACTTATTTGACCAGAACAGAGCTGGCTTATTTCAGGTCTATCAATGATTTTTTTTACTGTGAAAAACAGCAAGCTGCATCATGATAAGCCTACGGTAAACTGCAGGTCCCCTTACAACTGGCTGGGTGAGTCAGTTCTGAGATCAGAAAAAGGAAAGGTCATTGCATCTCCAACTGGAAAAAGCCTAGTAAAGCACTGTGGTGTTTAAACTAAGCTTCAGGATTCTTTTCTTTGTTTGGAAATGGCTATTATTTATGATTTACTAAAAGTTAAATGTCACTAAAATATTTGCCTTTACTATAATAGGATAGAGTCAATAATTTTCTATCTTGATAAAAAAAACGCATATTTCATTGTTTATTATTCATTTTTTCTTCTTTCCACCTCAAAACTAACAAAACTTCTGTTACTGTAAATTTTCTCATTATCATCAAAACATTTCAGACTCTTCTAAGAGTTTCATCCTCTTAGAAAACAAAATCTAGTCTGCGACCAGCATTATTCTATACCTTTTCTAGTCGGACAACTTTTGTTATGCATTGTGTTTGGGGAAAAAAAGGTGATGATATAATTTTTCATCATTTCTGTAATCGTTCTCACCCCCCCTCCAACCCCCATTACAGCTACAGTCTGTCACAAAGTATAACAAAGACTAACTGACAATCATGACACATTTTTAAGAAGTATGTACCCATCCTAATGTCACCTGTTGAAGCTGCTATTAAGTCTGGTCAGAGATTAAGGCTTGGCTTTAGTTTCCTCTTACAGTGCTGGTGTAGCATTGCAGCTACTTTCTATATGAGTCCAGAATATGACCTAGTTTTCAGGTGAATAATTGGTAATGTGTCTTACTGATTTGCTTAGCTATTTTGAACCATTAAGTGCATTTTGTTAATTACGTCTGTCTAGGGAGTCACAGAAAGATTGACTTTTGCCTTCTCTTTGTTTTGGTTGTTACTTCATGTTAAATTTTGTGTGTGTGTGTGTGTGTGTGTGTGTGTGTGTGTGTGTGTATAACATTATTCATGTAGATAGAACAGAAATGTAGAAGAGAAATATTTTAAATGTAAAACTCTATCCCCCAATGAACTACAGACCTTGTGACAGTTGGTTGACTTGTATGCCTCAGTGATACAGATAGCCTTACCATAGGTGCAACCACACCAGAGAGGTGTGTGTGGAGGGAGGCACAATTTGATTAAAAGAAGGAATAGGTTGATAGGACACTTCCTGAGACATCAAGGAATAGTTAACTTAGTAATGGAGGGAAATGTGGTGGCTGAAAATTGTATAGGGAGGACAAGGCGTGACTGTAGTGAGCAGGTTCAAATGGATGCAGGCTGCAATAGTTATACAGAAATGAAAAGACTTGCACTGAACAGACCAGCAGGGAGAAGTGCATCAACCCAGTCTTTGGACTGAGTACCACTACCACCACCACCACCACCACCACCACCAACAACAACAACAACAACTACTACTACTACTACTACTACTACTACTACTATTATTACTACTACTACTTTCTATAGTAAGAATACCTTTCTTAGATAGTGAAGAGAACATACAATAGAATGCTTAAATGGAAGAATAATAATGCTGTTGTAATTCACAAAAAAAGAAATAACCGTGAGACAACACCTCCAGAACAAGTATATTTAATGATCTCGCAGTATAATAGTGCACAACAGCTACAATGTATGACATGGCTGTATGGCACGACAGGAACAGTGCAGTTATAGGTAGTGTAGTAAATAGCACAGTGAGCTAGAGCAGACTGAGGGTGATCACTGGATGATAATCACATACATAGACAGTGTGTTGCAAGTGGCACTAGGAGGCCTCAGAGCAACCATTGAGCATGGTCGCTTGGCTGAAGTGTCTTCTGCTGGTGGCCATCATATGTGCCAGTTATGCAGTAATGGCCGATGTGGGAGACGTTGGCTAGTGTATGATGGATTACCGCACCCCCTCTTTCATGGGGCAGGGGTGAACTGCTTCTCAGCAAAGTGACCCCCAACCAACTGGGCACCTGGGTAGCACTCCGAACCAGACCGATGTCTTTGGAGGCATTGGATGGCTGCTCTGCTTTTACTAGCGCCTAGTCTGTGTGGATGGAAGTGTACAGCCATAATTTGCCCTCCCAGTGGTGCAGTCAGAGTCTTAGTGGCTCCAACACTTGTAGCAGAGGACACTTGTCATGTTGACGTTGGGACCTGGTATGAAAGGGAGCTGCAGTGGTGGGGATGTCACTGGTCGAGCCAGTACCGCAGCCTGGTCTTCTTCCGACATCTGGTCTTTCAGGCAGCCTATAAACAGAGGGATATGGGAGTGTGACCAGGATAGGCAAACAGGTGGTAGCCCAGTGGGTTACCACATCCCTTCTTTCATGGGAACAAGAGGGGAGATTGAAGAGAGCCTGGTGAAAAAGAAACGAAAGCTGGCATTGCTACAATGTGTTTCTACTGGAGGGCTCAAGGTGGTGGCAGCTGGGTCCCCTTCCACAGGTGGCACTGATTTTGATGGCATGTCACCGTCCAGTCCCCCATGACTAGAGTGAACGTGCCCCGTGCCCACACAGCCAGAAGTACGGAGACAATGCTGTGGACAGACCCACAGATGGTGGTAGCATGAAGTAGAGGAGTGTGCAGAATTGGTAGTCATGGAGGAGCTCTGCTGGACTTTTCCCCAGTATTGGAATCAACCTATGGGGGGGGGAGGGGGGGAGGGGGGGGGGGGGAAGAAAAAAATAAGTTGGTGCCTCACTCACAGGAGTGTCGGCCATATATTTCTTCATCTATGTTGTAAAAGTTCACATGAGTCTTTTGGCCTTGCCATTTGCTTGGGGATGGAAAGGCAGAGAGAGCAAGTACTGAATGCCATTTCTGCAGCAGAACTTGCTGAAAACCTGGAAACGAAATTGTTGTCCATTGTCCAATGCCAGTGCAAGAGGAGGTCCTTGAGTACTGAAAATTCTGCTGAGAGCTTGATCATAGCCTCCACACTCGTGGACCAACAGTTGGTGATGTACATAAAGTCGGAGTGCACATCGAGGACAATAAGCTGTGTTGTAGTCAGTAAGGGGCCCATGAAGTTGACATGAACCCATTTCCGCAGATGTGAGGGCGTCAGCCAGGTTGAGAATGTTTGGCGGTGAGCCACTTATTGTTATTCGCACTGATGACTTGTTGAGAAGACGTTCCCCATGCCAGTCTGTGCCCAGGTGAGCAGTTTAGTTTGTAAGTTGCCTCTGTGACCTTGGTGCAAAAGCTGTAAGATTATTGGACACAGAGTTTCTGTCAGGACCACCTTGGGAAGCCGTAGATTCATGGTTAGTAGGATAACTGATGGCAGAGGTGGAAGTTATGTTGCAAGAGGTTGGAGGCTCTGCCGGTAATGTGCTGTGGCCAGCACTGTCGTATGTACACTCCTGGAAATTGAAATAAGAACACCGTGAATTCATTGTCCCAGGAAGGGGAAACTTTATTGACACATTCCTGGGGTCAGATACATCACATGATCACACTGACAGAACCACAGGCACATAGATACAGGCAACAGAGCATGCACAATGTCGGCACTAGTACAGTGTATATCCACCTTTCGCAGCAATGCAGGCTGCTATTCTCCCATGGAGACGATCGTAGAGATGCTGGATGTAGTCCTGTGGAATGGCTTGCCATGCCATTTCCACCTGGCGCCTCAGTTGGACCAGCATTCGTGCTGGACGTGCAGACCGCGTGAGACGACACTTCATCCAGTCCCAAACATGCTCAATGGGGGACAGATCCGGAGATCTTGCTGGCCAGGGTAGTTGACTTACACCTTCTAGAGCACGTTGGGTGGCACAGGATACATGCGGACGTGCATTGTCCTGTTGGAACAGCAAGTTCCCTTGCCGGTCTAGGAATGGTAGAATGATGGGTTCGATGACGGTTTGGATGTACCGTGCACTATTCAGTGTCCCCTCGACGATCACCAGTGGTGTACGGCCAGTGTAGGAGATCGCTCCCCACACCTTGTTGCCGGGTGTAGGGCCTGTGTGCCTCGGTCGTATGCAGTCCTGATTGTGGCGCTCACCTGCACGGCGCCAAACACGCATACGACCATCATTGGCACCAAGGCAGAAGCGACTCTCATCGCTGAAGACGACACGTCTCCATTCGTCCCTCCATTCACGCCTGTCGCGACACCACTGGAGGCGGGCTGCATGATGTTGGGGCGTGAGCGGAAGACGGCCTAACGGTGTGCGGGACCGTAGCCCAGCTTCATGGAGACGGTTGCGAATGGTCCTCGCCGATACCCCAGGAGCAACAGTGTCCCTAATTTGCTGGCAAGTGGCGGTGCGGTCCCCTACGGCACTGCGTAGGATCCTACGGTCTTGGCGTGCATCCGTGCGTCGCTGTGGTCCGGTCCCAGGTCGACGGGCACGTGCACCTTCCGCCGACCACCGGCGACAACATCGATGTACTGTGGAGACCTCACGCCCCACGTGTTGAGCAGTTCGGCGGTACGTCCACCCGGCCTCCCGCGTGCCCACTGTACGCCCTCGCTCAAAGTCCGTCAACTGCACATACGGTTCACGTCCACGCTGTCGCGGCATGCTACCAGTGTTAAAGACTGCGATGAAGCTCCGTATGCCACGGCAAACTGGCTGACACTGACGGCGGCGGTGCACAAATGCTGCGCAGCTAGCGCCATTCGACGGCCAACACCGCGGTTCCTGGTGTGTCCGCTGTGCCGTGCGTGTGATCATTGCTTGTACAGCCCTCTCGCAGTGTCCGGAGCAAGTATGGTGGGTCTGACACACCGGTGTCAATGTGTTCTTTTTTCCATTTCCAGGAGTGTATTGCCATAGGCAATATCTGTGGTAAGATGGTGTCCTTGGCCATGGCTGCTGCCACACAGATCTCTGTGATGAGAAAAGAAGGTGAAGTGGTGTACAACAATTTTGTATGTCACCATGATTGTGATTTGCTTTTGAGTGGAATGTATTATTTCTTACATGTCACCAAGCAGTGAGCTGTGGATTGAAGGGGTGCCACTTCCAGCTCCATATATGTTAGAGTGTTTAACTGGGATACAGAGGTACCGGTGTCATTCTTTAGCTGAACTTGTTTATTGTACAAAGTGAGCATGATGAAGAGTTTCATAGGTGACACCACTGTGGTTTGAGACTCCAGTGAATATCAATTAGGTCCTGTCGCGACTAGCGTTTTCGTCCAGAGTGCAGCAGACAGACACAGTATGCCCTGCTCTTCCTTCCAGCATGCCTTGCGCTGTACCCACCTGTCAGGCAGTCTTCTATGTCATGTTTTCGAAACCTGTCCAGTCACAAAGGAAATGAGTGCTAGACGGGGAGGCCGAGACTTCTTTCTTTGTTTACAAGATGGAGCTGGAACATGGCGGTGTAAGCGCTGTATTGTTGCCACATTTGCTGTGTCGGCAAAGTTTCCCTCTACTGGGTCTGATGCAATGGCAACCACCTCGCTCCAGAATTCTAATCAATGGCCTACGACTTGGGAAACTTCTAAGAATTGGGCAATTTTTAAAACATTCTCCAAAGTAGGGTCCTCAAGTTGTAGGACTTTCTGACACACCTCCTTATTAGAACTGTTGATATTTTTAAAAATATCAGAAATCTGATTTACTGAAATTTAAAAAAGCCCTCAATATATCAAAAAGAGAAGTATAAGTATATCAACGGAAAAAATATCGATGTGCCAGCCTATAAAAGTCTCGGCTGCACATTGTAAATATACTGCCGGTTTTAGAACTGTATGTGTAAGTATTGATTTATTATTAGATATTCTGTACATCAACAAGCTAGCCGCCTGCCTAACTCCCATAGAGCAAGAAATGATAGGAAAATGAAGCACATTCGTGCTTGGTGATAACCACTAACTGCTTTTAAGTGGCACAATAAAAGGTGTCTGATGGGTCCATTGTTTGGTTTCGTCACATATTGGATTTGTCCAGAACACTTCATGTCTACTTCAGTTTTTTCATTTCTGTAAATGCCAGTGAACTAGCAGTTGTAGTGCCAAAATTGCATGGTGAAGTTAAACGTTCCAGTTTCTGCCGGTAGCAACATGAGCCATTTAAGTCAGCATTTCCCATCACATTTCTCGTGATTTTCCTAAATCGTTCCAGGCAAATGCCGGGATGGTTCCTTTGAAAGGGCACGGCCGACTTCCTTCCCTGTCCTTCCTTAATCCGATGAGACCGATGACCTCACAGTTTGGTCTCTTCCTCCAAACAACCCAACCCTCATATTTCTCAGCCCACTACAGAGACTAGTCTTGTCATTTAGAACTTTGTTCATAATTTTCAGCAACTGTTTTTGAAGAATGCCGATGTGAAGAAATAGCACACTAGCTGTGTTAAAAATTGTTGTTTTTTAATGCAGCTGATGTGGTATGTCTTAACATCTGAAATCATATTATTCCATCCCCCCCCCCCCCCCCCATGCTATCAGACTTCTTCTTTGTGCCACCTAACTTGCTTCACATGGTCAAAGAGAAAGACTGGACGTGATGCAAGCTCAAAAAGTAGTAGGATTCCTTCACACAATTAAAGTAAAATTATGTTTTACTACATTTTCAAAAGAACAATTTCAAATGTTTACTGAAAATTGTCAAAAAAAAAAAAACCCTCAATACTGACATTTCGATATCGATATATTGCTTGGGGGGGGGGGGGGGGGGAAGATATTTTATCAACAGCCCTACTACTTACCAAGAGCCACCCAAATAATGTCATCCCTAATCGTCACCTCTGCATACACTTCCTTAGTTACTGGAGTCACAAACAGCATTGTTTACTGAGTCCCTGCACACGCAGTATGACTGATTATGCTGTTTGTGACAACTGATAAAATTCCACATGGAATGCAATGACATGGCAGTGTCAGTGAAAGTAGGTAGTTAATAAAGCACACATTTCGCCAAGCATCACATGTGCCGATTCCATTTACACAAAAGCTGGTATGTATTGGGTGAGATCCATTACAGTAAAAGCGATCTTATCACAGCTAGAGCCATTACCTGGAATGCGGCGAAGTGCTGCCGGAGGCACTTCTCATATGCTTGCTGCTCTATCGCCTTCTCATCGTAAGGTGGGAATGATGGTGAATTTGCACCCAATGGCTGGGACAGCAATTAGGACAACAAGGCCTCCAGATATTACTGTCCCTCTAACTGCTGTCGCAGAAATTGCTGTAGTGACTTCCATCGACACTTCTGGTGAAGTAGCTTGTTGCACACAGTCAATGGTTACATAACAAACACGAAAAATGGCTGTGATCGTCTCCAATTATACTGTAACTCGAAAAGAAAAGAAAACCCTGCAGATGACACTTCCAGAACAAGTGTGTTTAATTATCTCGCGTGACGATAGTTCGCAACAGATTCAATCTATGGCATGGTAAAGTTCTAGCTAGCATACTACATAGCACGATGAGTGAGAGCAGACTGAGGGCAGTTGTCATGCGGCAGTTGCATATGTAGATGGCTTGCCGCAGGTGGTGCTGGGAGGCACTTGTGCATACCTCACGCATGGTTACTCTGCCGCAATGTCTCCCCCTGGCGGCCAAGCTTGTGTCGTATGTACCAGCCATGTGATGATGACTGATATCGGAGACATCGGCTGGTGTCCGATGTCTGTGTGATATCTCAGTGGGTTACCATAGATGTTTGTCAAATAACATATACTTGTACACGTTTCATATCATGATTGGATTAACTGCTTATCATTATATAAATCAATGCTACAACAGTAGACTTCCATTATTCTGGCATCCAACAGTCTAGGCAGCCCAGTAGCTGGTACCATTCCAGGTTCAGAACCACTCGGAAGTGTCTGCTACGAGTCTGCTATTGTTAGATGCAATTGGCATTGTTCAAGATCAGTCAGGAGCATTCAGACTTTACTCAGCTGGTCTCAGCTGTCACCATACACAGGTTCAGTTCATTGTTTTGATTGTGAGCAGTTTCCACCATTTTATATTGTGATCTAGGATCCGTATTACAGTAGTGAATGTAAATGTCAAAATGACGTCTGGAAGTTTTATTGACATTAAGCAGTGACAGTGTTCTCAAAACTGAAATCTTCTTCAAGTTCCGAATCAGGAGAGAAACGTAAACATGTAACTCTGATAGTCAACTGGAAACTGAGAATCATCAGATGCCTGCAGAAAGGTGAGAGTGGAAATATTTCAATAAATGAAATTAATATTGGCTTGTCAACCTTTTATGACATAAAAACAGAAAGATGAACTAATGAAATTTGCATCTCAGTTGTTACCAACTCGTCTTCCAGACAAACATTAAAAAACCCAAAACCTGAACAGATAGTGTGTTGTACAAATGGCTCAGTGCAGTATGCTCTGAAGGAAAGCCAGTAAAGGGGCCAGTGGTTATTGAAAAGGCAAAGAAATTTCAACCAGATTTAGGTGTTGCAGAAGGTGCATGCAGTTTTTCTGATGGTGCGTGCATGCAGTTTTTCTGATGGTTGGGCCAGAAACTAAGTTTTGGCATGGAATTTGATGAGTTGATGGAACTGGAGAAACACTTTCAGGGAAATAGGGCTCAGCAGAAAAATATGAAGATAAGTTTGAAGAAATAATTGCAGATAATGACCTTAACAGCTTTTCAGATTTAAAATTTAAATGAAACAGTGCTACTATGGCAGTGTTCACCAACGTGTACTATAGCTGGGGAGGTGAAAAGGCAGCTGAAGGGTTAAAAAAATTGGTAAATCTGGGAAATGTCAGGCATTTAAGAACTTTATGAACTTGCCTGTCTGTTCATTATGATGTTCAATCAAATGTGTGGATGACCACCATTCTTTTCAAAACTTTTTTTTTTTCATAATTTTGTGTGACAAGTCAAAGCAAGCTTCAAAAACCTTGGTCTACCGGAAGACAGCAGAGCTACCCTTCTTTTGGCTGTAAAGTGCATCCACCAGTAGCTGGCTTATTTTCTGGAATCGTATTTGCTGCACTTGTCACACCTAATGTTATGTCACTAATTTAACCACTGGATCAACTCCGAGTGTGTGTGTTTTTTTATAGGAGGCTCTTTCATTCACTTCCTGTTAAATATTGAGTGTGATGTAACTGACTTTCAAAAAAAGTGTAGTGTACAAAATGCTGTCTAAGCTGTCACACTATCTTGGGTTAAAGTACAAAACATCACTTCACAGCAGTGCAGGAGAAAAGTTCGGCCAACTGTGGATCCTACATTTGATTCAACATCACAGGCAGTTGAGGAGGAACAACAACATCCTGAAACAGTGTCTGAAGTTTTGGATGTTGTAAGCAGTGTAACCAACCACAATCCTATGGAAAACGTGTCTTAAGAGTAACGTGCGGAGTGGATTCAAATATATAACAGTGAACCTGTCAAGCAGGAACCAACTGATGATGAGGACACTATCCAAAGTGTAGTAAACCCCCAACCTATGCACTATCTTGGATAGCGAGACTCGGATTAGGAAACAGAAGAAAAGGAGGGAATCGGCTGCGCAGAAGCCTTAAATAAATTCATTATTTTTGCTGAGTGTAATGCTAATTTTAGTGCCTCTTTTACTTGTTGATATACACATAATTAGAAATAGCCTTTATGCCAAGCAACAATGATCTCAAAAAGAAAAATGTATTAGAGATTTTTTTAAAAGTCAAACTACAGTATTGTACAGTACATTTGAGTAAACAAAATGTGTTCAATAAAAATTTAGTACTGCCCTAATTTTGAACTAAAGTCAATTAACTTAATGATTCTGCTAATCCACATTTTATTGCAAAACATCGTGTTACAGCTGTTTTCGCTGTATGGCTAAGCCTATATCAGTAGTAAGATAGTCCGGCATTTTCGAGACTTCGGCACTGGGCTGGTCCTGATTGAGCCAGATTATCAGACTTCTGTTGTTGTTTAACAATATAAGTACATTTATTAGAATTCTGATACACATTTGGTTATGATTTCCAGCTATGAAGAGTTACTCTGTGGTGTAAGAAATGAGAGTTTCTGGATATGTAAACTACTTCTCTGTTGTGAAGAAAAACATAAATTTGTTGTGTTAGTAGTAATTGGGTATGCCTGTCAGCAACAAATCACTTTATGTTAAAGTTTAATCTTGGTTTGCTCTCTCAACAACTATTTTTTTATCAAAAGAAGTGTAGCGTTTGGAAAAAGGAAAGGATAGAACATACAAATGCTGAAAGTGAGTCACTCCAAACTATGAATTAGCAAAGACACAAATATAGGAAACTATTGTGTACTATTTCATACACAACAGTAAGCAGCAGTGGGCAACAGAGTGCTGCATCAGCTGTCATCAGGATCAGACCCTCTGCTGTTAAATTAATTCTGGTCTGTAATAAGTTTCTCAGTAAGAGAATTAAGTTACACTGAACTAAATTCAATATCAGTTATGAGGAAATTCAAACTCGCTGTTAAGGATCAGGAATGTTTTGCACAAAGTACAGAGAATCTAGACCTCTTCCTTGCACACTGCTCACTGTCAAATAGAATGCAGACCAGTGGTTGAGAGATAAAAACATTATCTGTGAGAGAGGATAGGCTTATTAGGGAGATAGTTTTGTCCAGTTTGTTCATTTACACCAGTTTGTAATTGATCAGTTGCAGTTATGGAAGCATTCAGTTGTAAATGATTGGTAATCAACTGATTCTGCAGTTGGAAATGACATTCATAAAGGGATGTGTTTTTACCAAGTTTTGTGCTATTTCATTAGCCTTTTTTAAACATTTCTGGCTAGTGCGGAAAATCTTAGATTCATTATCAGTCATGAATAAGTTGTAAGATGACCTTACCAGAGATGACTCCTTGTCATTTGCAATTTGTTACTGTCATCATGTGTAAATTGATAATGTTTTGTTTTCAGACAAAGGAGTCAGGACTCAGAAATTCCTCTTCTACAAAAGATGTGGGAAGTTTTCTGAATCAAGCCATTTCTCCCAATCAAAACAGAAAAGTTCCAAGGATTGACAGATCACGCTCTGTGAAAAGTATGTTTCTATTAATGTTGTACTGTCCTGTGTGTATATGCTGATTCCACTATGTGTTTGAAATCATGATCACTATCTGTAACCATGAGTGCATTTTAAATGGTGTTTTAACTAACCAGTGACATAGAAATTACTGAATTACTGAAACTTTGCATCATGAACCTGAGAAAACTACATTTCCCAGAAACACATCCTTTGTTCGTTTGGAAGGCTTTCACCTTTGTATTAGTATGAGTTTTCTTTGTTATATGTGTCTCCCCCCCCCCCCCCCCCCCCTCTCTGTCTATCTATCTATCTCTTTCTGTGTGTGTGTGTGTGTGTGTGTGTGTGTCTGTGTGTCGTGGAGGGGGGGTGGGGGGTGCTTGTTTAAAACGAATTCTGTATGTCTGTTATAATTCAGTAATTCATCTCACTTCAGGTGCTGTAATAGGTAAAAGAAAGTGATTAATTGGGAAGGCAAAGAGTGAAAGTGAAAAGAAAAAGAAGAATTATCTGAGCTCTAAAATTTCTGTGGGGAGTAAGACTCCAGTAGAGCAACAGAAAAGAGAATTATCTTTTAGTAATTGTTCATTTGTGTCATTATCTTAGTCCAGTGAAGTTGTGTATTTGGCTTCCAGGCTGCTGTGATGTATTCCATTTCTATTTTCTCTAATTTTTAAGTGTGTCCCTCTCCATCATGTGTGCATGCAAATTCACTTGAACTGTAATGTCTTTAACAGTATTTCACTTCACCTTCTATAATTATTTTTCTGAAGTTTCATTTATTCTTATTTGCTCAAAGATTATGGACATTACTTGTAATTTTCACATCCCCATTCCCATCTCTCTTTCACGTAAACTCAATACACCAAATACAGTCTCATTTAAGAGGAGTTACATTTCTCACAAAAATGCTACTAATAAGTTAAATGGTACCCTAAGGGTACATATGTCTGAAATAGAATTTGAAGACACCGACAAAATGTTAGACTTTGTAAATTGCACGTACTGTAGTTTAACATATGACAATGCTTCAAATAATAAAATCCCAGTAATCACTCAAAATGTCAGTAGTGTTTAGCAGTTTGTGGTGGTAAGAATCATCAATAACTGTTTTATAATGAACTTTTTATATACACATTAAATGAGAAATTTTCAAACGTGGAAATCTGTTGGAGTCCCTTTCTCAATGAGGGGAAAAATTACAGAAATACCCAAGGTTCTGTATGTGGTACAAGCACCAGTTCTTGAGTAAATAGTATATTAAGTGGTCAAAAAGGGAAACACTTGCAAAATATACTAACACATGCTCATTTCACTGTTTGTGATGAACCTCTATATGACTGTGTCAAGATGTGGATAGATGAGATTGAAATCAAATCTGAATCGGCCACAGCAATGAAGCATATGGCATTTTCAGTTGTTGTTGTTGTTGTTTGATCTTAAATGGAACAAATACTTTCTTCAAAAAGCTAGATTTAATTCAATTCTTAATGGAGTACACAATTTGTTTAGTTTCATGGAACACTTTTGAGAATCAGAAAAATGTTACCACATAAAGTCTGCAATTTTTTGTTTTTAATGGTATTTGCTACTTATTACTGATGCAAGTAGACTGATATTTTAGTACAAGCATCATATACACAAGTCTGTAGGATATTAATCGAAAGAAGTTGGTTGTTTTTACTGCGAAAAGAATGTGTGATATGCTGTATTATTTAAAATTATAATGTGAAAACTAAACTCAGACTGTTGAGCATTTACCAATGGTAAAATGAAGTAACAGATATAATGGCTCTATTGCCTTAGATTATAGGGGAACCTGAAAATGGATTTAAGTAACAGCTTAGAAGTGTTAATACAGGCTTTGCTTTTAATTTGAAGATAATCTGTCAATCCCTTACACCCCCCCCCCCCCCCCCAGCTACAAATCTTAACTGTTGCAGCCAACAATGATCTGGGCATTGGCAAATTAGTTCCCTTTTTGGTCCAAAACTTGAAAATGCAGTTATTTTCTTGTAATTTTGAACACATGCCCTATTTTGCCACATTTTATGAAAACATTTTCTCTTTCTTTTCTCATATTTTGCCATCATTTATTTCTGTGGTATGATGAGTGTTTGTTTGACAATAAGGTTGTATATGTCACTTCATAGAGTAGGCCTACCTTTTGTATTCCAACTTAAAAGTTGTGTACATGCATACTCTGTTTACACATATTCTATTTACTGTAAGTGGTGAATGTGGAGAACAATAGGGCTGTTGGAGGCAGCAGTGGATTACAATCTTTTGGTCCACAGTTACTGCACAACAGTTTTATTGTACAGTGAGGATATGTTTTGTGACCTCACAGTAATTCTCCAAACATTTCATACGCAGGTGATAGTATAACTTCATTCCAGTCAGTAGCATAATCATAGCACAGTAATTTTTGCTGTGTTTTTGAAACTCCATCATTTAAATCAAAAGAGAATTTGATGAAACAGCTTCTCTTAGAAAGTTCCAGTGATTGTGTTTCTCATAAGTTGAGGATTGTATGTGTTGTTTATTAAACCGGGGACCTAGAAACGATGGAGAGGCTTCATGCCGCCATAGCCCTCAGTGGTACACAACCCCACAACAGGCCACAACAGTCGATCCATCCCACAGCTGCCCCACATCGAACCCAGCGTTATTGTGCAGTTCGGCCCCCAGTGGAGCCCCCTCCCCCCACACCCCCAGAAACGTCTCATACCAGACAAGTGTAACCCCAAATGTTTGCATGGTAGAGTAATTATGGTGTACTCGTATGTGGAGACAGTGTTTGCGCAGGAATCACTGACATAGTGTAAGGAAAACCATCCTACATTCGCCGAGATAGATGGAAAACCTCCTTAAAAGCCATCCACAGGCTGGCTGGCACACCGGACCTCGACACTAATCTGCCGGTCAGATTTGCCAGGGACCGGCACGCTTTCCCGCTTGGGAAGCAGTGCGTTAGACCATGTGGTTAGCCGGGTGGGCTAAGTTGAAGATAGTTTTTTTACAATCTAGATGTTTCTAACAGATCTGTTTTTAATCATCACAAATAACAGTTCTTAACTGTGAAGCTTCTGTAATGTTTTCATTGGAAACATACACATATTTATTGAAAATGACATATTGAATATAGTGGCCATGCTTCGAGTGAAATTTGTTGCCCTGTCTTTAAAAAAAATGAAAATATTTACTCAAAATTCAGTGAACAGCTCATGAGAAGATTGTGCACCACTTGCCAAAGATAGTCATGATTGCTGAATAGAACTTCAGTTTATTAGTGCAACAGTAATCAGAAACTTAGCTGGCTATCTCTTTAATTCAGTACCACCCATTCATTTCTTACAGCATCCTCTGCTCTGTGAACAATAATATTTTCACCTTTTGAGTACACTTAACTTGTCTAAAATCTTCTTTTACTGTTTAAAAGGATGTACTGCGAAGTAATGCCTCCAGATTTTTTTAATGTGAAAACTCTTACAGGTTTTTAAATAAAGCCAACTTCATTAACACTCTTTATATTTATTGTTCGTATCTACATATTTATTTCTCAACATAGCCACCCTGGTGAGAAACACATTTTACCCAACAAGAGACAAGTTTGATGGTACTGTCATGGAAGAATGTTTCACTTTGTTGAGGAAGTCACAACCTCACATCTGTTTTTACCACTTCATCACAAACAAAGCGAAGTCCCCAAAGGGGTTCCCTAAGTTTTGGAAACAGGTGAAAATCGGATGGAGCCAAGTTGGCACTGTATGGAGGATGCTCAGTGACTTTGGACCCAAGGCTTTGGATTGTTGCAGATGTCGCAGCACTCTATGTGGTCTGGCATTGTCATGCTGAAGGAGAGGCTGCTCCATGTGTGGATGAACTCTTTGAATTTGTGAAATTCAGTTATAGTGTTCTGTTTAACATACACCGATATAGTTACATTACACACCACCATATTACATGCTACAGTTCGGAGCCCTCTAGTGGCACAGGGTTGCAACTTGTGTCAGCGAAGTGGGAAAGTTAACAGAGTGCATGACATACAATACCTCAACGAATATTGAGAACAGAATAAAAAATTTGGTGGCATTACTTTTCAGCATGCACTTTGAATTACTATTAGTTATTGTATCACACTCTCCTGATGCAAAATACAATGAAATTTGCAATTATCTTTCATTGCATGGTGAATGATTAATATCTATATGTTTCTCATTATTTATGAAAATAAATTATTCTTTATTTCTTCAGATAAAAATAAAGAGGGCAGCTTGGAGGATTTAGCGTCGAGTCCAGAGGACCAACAAATTGGCATACATACTCGCCTGAAGAACTTTTTTCTGCGAAGGCCACTAAAAGAAGCCTTAGAACAGAGAGGAATTTTAAAAAGTAAGAGTTACAGAAACTTACTTCAATCTCATCAGTAAAGTAAAATTTCAAAACATAATATGATAATGATAATTCAGTATTGCACACTCCTGTAAAAAGAAGTCAAGATCCCTGTCATAGGTAGAACCAATACTTAGGGTGTTTATAAAAGAGAAATGAAAGAGTATCTAAACTATCACCTGATGAATTTTTCTACACATGGTTGGGGGAAGACCGATCACAAAAGGGAATTGTTTCACAATCTAATAACTTGCATTAAATCGTAGGCTTATTTTACAGTAATAGGTGGATTGAGGATACCAAGTGCAGCTATTTATGATCATTTGTCTGCTGTATTAGAATATTAAGTTCTACAGGAATCTTTTTTAAAAATGAAAAAGGGGAGCATTATGTGTGTCCAAGTGCAGTGTTAACCCTTTTTTCCTCTTCGGTTTTTTACATGTGTACATGTATATGGAATGCAGATGTATAGAGAACAGGGAGCTGTCATGGTATACCAGTGCCTAAAGTATGCCCATACAAGAATTATCCATTTATTGTAGTTGTAATTCTCCTCGCAGAAACACCATTTACACAATTAGATATTACAATAAAACACAAAACTATATTATACTACTTTTGACTCGTAATTGGCAACAGAGTGTTCTACATTGCCAGAAACAGTTTTGTAGAGGAAGGGGATCATGCTGAACATTTCCATAAATATTTCATGGGATGATTTTTACCACATTTACACTTGATGTTGTTAGGCACCTCACCAAAGATTGTGACCTGGCATCAATTTCATAACCAGTTCAGTAATCCTTGGATGACGTAATGCTGTTGAAGCTTTCTACTAAGAAGTCAACATTTATTGCCTATTAAGTGGTTTAAAAATTTCAGGATGTAATTCACATGGATCCCTTTAAATGCTTCAAGTGGTATGGCATGACAAAAAACTTGTTATTAAGTATTATTCATTTGACTTTATTTGTTAGATGTTCAACTGAAAACAGGTATGCACTGTTTGAGGAGGATATGCTATAATTCAGTGAATGGTACCAAAGTGATTTTGCAGTTTAAAAGCTCAAAATATTTGTTGTGGCACTCAGGGCTGTGACTTTCTGTAGAGGATGATTAAGGTGCAAACTTGTAAATGCCTGATTCTACCCTCCAGGACTGTGACATCAGAGCTAGTTCATTGATATAAGTTGTAACATTATGTTCTATGTTGTAGTAAAGACATGAACCAATGTCTTGAGCTCTTCCACCAGCTTTGCCTTCTGGTCAGACTTAATAGTATCACCTGCATGGATGCCACAGTTACCCAACTAAATTCATTGTTTATTAAACAATCTTTAAGATTCTGTCAAAGTTAAATGCTAGGCAGGAATCTTCTTTAGTTTTCTTTATTATTGTCTTTCACAAGTCTTGGGCCTTTCCGAGGTGTCAGCTTTACTGTTATGTTCCATGTGCAAGTTTTGTTTATTTGCTTGCATAATGATACTGTGAATCGTCAATGCACGCATTTCATATTTCATTCATGTATCTTTTTCACAGATCCTTGAATTTCATATTAATGTGTTAAAAATATTCTCCTGTAATAAGTGTACTGGTACAGTAACTTATTTTTTTGTATGCTCGTTTCGTATCCTGTAATGTCAGATCCAGAGGAAGATATTCAGTATCACAACATTCTCTTGGGTAATGTGAGTGGTCCTTGCGTATTCTTGCTGTTCCACCATTTCTACTCCTCTCAAATAAAGATTGTTATAACCACCTTATTTGTCCTCTTTATGATTAGCAAAGCAGTCTGATCTCATCTTCTTCATTGTAGTATCTCCATGTTTATTTGATTTTACTAAGGTGCAACACATTATTTCTCAGCAAATTATGTCAAAACTAAGATGTAGTTCCATCAAAAAAGAGTGGTTTTGCTTTATTCCAGCTAGAATGTGTACACACTGTCCATTAATACACTAACTTGCCAGAAATTATGACAGCATCATATTCTAAACTTAAAAGATGGTTTTTCTTTGCAATTTTGTGAACAAACACAAATGTTGAAATTCTTCTGGACTTTTACATCTTTGTAGTTGGTGTGTTTTAATTTCAATTAATTGTTAATTTGTTCTCTAGAAATCTGTGTTGGTGGTGTCTTCCTTGTTTAGAGCTGAAAATAGTTATAGTGTCTAATCAGCCAGATCTGGATGGGTCTGGTGCATACACTTTATCTCTTTCTGAATCATAGCCATCTAAATCCTCAGCATCTGAATTAGATACACCCAGAAACAAGCCAATACTTCACTATATGATATGCTCAAACATTACTTGTATTTTAGTTAAGTAATTGGATGTAGCCATAGGTAACATTCAACTGTTTTGAAATGGTGTCCGAGAATTTCAGATCAGCATTCAGTAAAGTAATCAGAATAATCATTGCTACTTTGTACAAACCTCATTTTCAGTTTTAATATATGTTGCACTCACTTCCATAGAACTTTGTGTGGGTCTCCCAGTACCATTGTGTGTAAAACAAAGAAATCAAACCCTATAAGCTTAACATTTTAGCATAGGAAATTGTAAGGATTTTTTTATATATATAAAAAAAAGACTTGGTAATAAAGGTAATAAAATATTTTAACTTTTGTCTCATTATCTGCACTGCTGCTTGTTCTAGGTCCCTAAATAAGTAAGTTTACGCTGAAATCGATATCAATAGTACTACTTTTTCCACAAAAGAAAGAAGACTGTTCCTATTACTAGGGAACTGTTTAATATGGCGTGCTACTGCAAAACAGTTTTTTGACCTTTACCAGTACTGCTTCTCCACAAAAGAAATGTCTGCTGAAATTACTAAGGAAATATTTATTGTGGCATAGTAGTGCATGACTGTGTTCATCTATGTATTTAGACTGTGAAAAGTTTCATAGAAAATCAACATCTCAGTGGTAGTGGGTGAGCAGTTTCTAGTAGAGTTGCGTAGTACTCTGCTGACACGAGGCAAGGTGGTGCAGTGGTTAGTACACTGGACTTACATTCAGGAGGACGTCAGTTCAACCCTGCATCTGGCCATCCTGATCTAGGTTTTCTGTGATTTCACTATAATGCTTCATTCAAATGCCAGGATGGTTCCTTTGAAAGTCCTGACAGTGGTGAAGGTTCTGTATAACCTTGTGGGGAGGGGGGAAAGAAAAAAACTGCACAATGATTATCATTTATTTTGTTTTATTTTACAAGAAGAATAAAAGAATGGACTGAAAAAAATTACAGACCAATATTGTTAATGTAGATTCACTGCAGAATTCTGGAATGTGTTTTGAGTTAAAATAGAATCAAATACCTTGTGAGCAATGCTTCTGGCCACAAACAAACAAGGATTTGTGAAGTACTGCTCATACAAACTTCACTTACCTTTTTCTTGCATGATATCCTGAAAACCATGGATGAAGGGCTACAGGAAGACTCCATATTCTAAGTTTCTGTAAAATGTTCGAGACAGTGCCACACTGCAGACTCTTAACAAAGGTCTGAGCATACAGAATAGGTACTCAGATATGTGAATGGTTTGAAGACTTTTTAAGTAATAGAATCCAGCATATTTTTATTATGGACAGTGAATGTTAATCAGAGACAAAGGTTACATCAGATGCACCCCAAGAAAATGTGACAGGACCATTCCTGTTCTCTGTATACATAAACAATCTTACAGACAGGGTGAGCAGAAATTTGTGTCTGTGTGCTGATTATGCTATATTGCGCAGGAAATGTTGTGGTTGACTGAAATAGGATACAAATTTATTTGGTGTGATGAATGACAGTTTGCTCTAAATGTAGAAAAATGTAAGCTAATGCAGATAAGTAGGAAAAATAGTCCTGCAATGTTCAAATATCTAGGTGTAATTTTGAAAAACTACCTGAAATGGAACAAGTACATAAAGTCAGTAGTAGCATAGATTTCTAGGAAAGAACTTGTAAGAACACTTGGGTGACCCATTCTTGAGTACTCTTAAATTGTTTGGTATCCCCACCAGGTCAGAGTAAAGTAAGATGTCAAAGCTATTGGGAGATGTGCTGCTTGATTTTTTACTGGTAGCCTTGATCAATATACAGGGTAAGAAAATGTTACTTTCACGAAACACTGTTGTGCAAGTTAAGAGAACTGGCATTTGCAGTAGACTAAAGAGAAAGGTTTTCATGTGGAGTATATATATATATGTATATAGTTGTAGATGTAGATTTGAACATGAAATGAAATAAATATAAAAAATTGTTGTAACTTTTGAAATTAATGTCTTTGCAGATGAAGCAGTATTTGGCTGTCACCTACCAGATGTTTGTAATGAAGAACCGTTCATTCCTTTGTTTGTTCGAAAATGTGTGGAAGTCATAGAAAGCAAGGATGAGAACATGAAAACTGTAGGTTTATACCGCGCTTCAGGAAATCTATCCCAGGTTCAGAAGATACGGCTTCAGGTGACATAATACTTAAATTTTTATATTGATATAAAGTATTATATTTTAAATAAATTAATTTTGAAGCATAATTATTCCTGTCCCCTCCCCTTCCTTTTTTTTAAGGAGTTTATGTTAGTGTGTAATTGATAAATAAATACTGTTGTCAAATAGCTAGTAACTCCCAAGTACCGTGTTTTTGATGGAGGTGTGTTTCGTGTTCATAATTGAGCTGTCTTGAAAGAAATTACAACAGAACACCCCTATTGAAAGTAAAACTTCAGGAGAGTGACAAAGATTACGTGCGAGGAGCTGCAGATGTGTGAGAACATGGAGGCTCAGAGTCTGTCTGAAGCCCATATAACTAGGGAAACAGAGGTAAAAGAAAAGTAGTTATAAACCTACGTACTTATGTACTTCACACACCAGCTTACAGTGTGTCATGGAGGATAGTGTACCAGAATAATGTTTCTTCTTTGCTTTTCCATTCGTGAGTGGTATGTAGGGAGTAGGATTACTGTTACCCCTCTGTATAAGGCCAAATTCCTCCAATTTTGTCGTCATTGTCATCATTAAATTAGACATAAATTTTAAGATATTGAATTATTGTGATGTTTGTTGCTTGATTATGGATTTCTGACTGTAAATGCATTTCCCATTGTAAGGTTGTAAGCACTACAGAGGACATGACTCTGCCATGTAGTTAAGAGTTCATCATTTGCTCAAAAGCAAAGGTGGAATTTTTTGTCAGAAAAAATGTATATATATAGATCTTTGTTTGAACATGCATTTATTGTAGATCAGTGTTGAATGTTTAAACTTCAATTCTTTTATTCTAATTTCAATGCAGAGCAGTACTTTACTGACTTTCACGCAGTGTAATGCTTCAGGTTAACAGTGCCCATAGCATGAAGACAATCCATTACTGTTATCAAAGTCCATTGATGTTACATTCCAGTGACAACATTTTGAAGAACGTACATGTGAGGATTTCTCATTTACATGAGTTATCACACGATGGCACAACAATAGTAATGATGGCATCTGTAGGAAAGTTGAAAGCTTATAACATAGAATTGTTTTTGAAATTGTATACAGACTATTGTTTTTACTTTTTTGGTGACTAGCTGTGATTTAACCATAAATGTCTACATCAGTATATTCAGAAACCGTTAAGTAATAGGATTTTCTGATGTGTTTCTGTAATGTTGTTTGGTTTGTCATTCCAACTGAGAAAGCCCTACAACATAATTGGAAGCAGCTGCTGTGTTATTAAAATAAAAGTATCGTGCACTTCTTTGTTTGCCATTTTTGGTGCAAGTTTCAAGCATTTACTCCATTATTTCAGATTTAGAAGAGCTTACTCTTGGCATGACACACTTCCTATATGGTGGCATAAAAGAGACACTGGGGTGTATAAAAGTCCAGTGCATTTTGATTTAAAGAAAAAAACTGTATTTATGTTTTTTGTAGTTTGTTCCACAGACCCATAGCAATGAGATTCTTAACCATGTGCACCATGTCAGAAAAAAACATGTCACACACATCTACAAAATAACTAATGGCTAATTAAGTAAACTAAAATAAAATTTTAATCATAAGGGATCAATAAATGTTTAAAATTATTATTAATAAAAAGTAGTAACTATTTTCACATCTGCTTCATTGTAAACAATGCCAAGCAAGGCTAATGGAAGAAAAATGTGTCTGTTGCACCCATTGGAGCTGATTTAACATAATCTGCCACTGCACTAGCAAAGCCTTTCAGCTGTTCTGTTTATGTAATAGGTAACTTCCAGAAGATGAGAACTGAACTTTGTAAACCACATCTCACTGTCATGTTTATATGTTACGGCCTGAAGTTTTTTACTAGACCAGTCAAATATCAGTTTACCAATCAATTGTTTTACACACATGTGCCTGGAAATCAGCTTTCTGAGTTTGGATTTAATCAGCACTATAACTGCTTCTCTTCAGTTAATATCACAGGTAGACAACTTCATGCTCAGTCTAATTTTTCTACTTCCCCTTCACTGCACAGAGACTCACTTTGTCCAGATTAGGTAAAAATCTTTAAAAATAATACAGAACATAACAACCCAAGTGCATTTCGAAAGTGACTGCATTTACGTGGGAGCAAAAATCGGCTATGGAAGAAAAAAATCCGGCAGCAAGAACTGCGTAATTGGAGCATTTACTTGACCAACCAGATGTAAACAGAGTGATTATAAACTCTGGGAGATGCCATATCACCAAATTCATCTTTTTCAAGACGTCTAGAATGTCATTAATATGTGTTGTTACATTTAAAGCATAAATGAAAGAAAATGGACAGATTCTTATCATTGTTTTAATGTAGTCTGCTATCTCTCCTAGACTAAATACTTTGTAACCAAGGCTATTTTCCTTTACAAATAGTTCCAAGTATTTCTCCTAACCCCCTTTTTTTATTTATTATTTCAAATTTTCACAGACTGCCTAGATCATATGGTTCAAGGCATCTTCCAGGAATTATGGTGCAGTAAAGTTGAAATAGGAATTCATTGCAGCATGTCAAGTGAAAGCCTAGACAAGCCAGCTGCACTCTCTGCTGTTCTACTTTCTTCTTGAGAAACATGGGGAGACGAGCTCTTATCAGCTACAGTAGAGGAAATAAACACTCTTGCGTTGCTAGTAACAGGAAAAGTTATAGCTTAAAAGCATTTTGCAGTCCCTTATTGTCTGTCCCTCTTTCACACAAACTGCTTGAGTACTTGGCACAGTGTTTCATAGTCAGCTCCTTGGGGTTTTTGGGAATTATTATTAAGATATGATAATATCTGGGCTAAGTGCTAAGGTGTATGAAAGCTTGTATGAGACTGAGATCTTTTTATGGTGCAGAAAATCACGTGGAAGTTTAAGTGAGAATGTTCCGAGACAGTGAGATCACAGAAGAAATTAAACCGAAAAGAGAGAGATTTGGCTATGTGGTTAAGTAAGGGGTTGCACCTAAATTTTGTAAATAGATTACAGAATTGAGAAACATCCCCCCCTCATAGTGGGCTTCAACAAATATTGAAATGAAGTGGCTAAACAACAACAGTTGCATGTAAATATAATATGCTTTTGTTAAACCCCTTCAAAAGAATGACAGAAAAGATTGTTAGTTATTAGTGACCTGTTTCATTGTTTTCATAATTTTGTAAAGTTTCTGATAAGGTAATATAATCTGTAATCGTGTTTACATTTTGTAAATCACAGGTTGTGTTTTATTAGAGTTGAAATTTCACTCACTTAGTAGATTCGTTAGGTATTGTCTTATGATATGGTAACATAGCTTTTTGTAAAGAGGCACTGTGACAAAACTTTCAACATTTTTGTGTGTTAGGTTGAAATGTTATGTCAAATTTTTAAGGACTTCCTCCTTTGTCATTGGAAGGTGCTAATCATCATAACTAATGATGTGTTGCTCTTTTAGCTAATGCTTTGGAGGTATTTTATATTTAGCAATTGGTTGAGTTAATTGTGGTTACATCATGTAAAGGGGGAATGCTAGCAGAGCATAGAATTATATTTGGTGATACAAAAATATTTTTGTAAGCATCAACTTAGTGTTACAAAGGTAGCCATTGACACCAGATTATGCAACTACTTTAATTGGAACAGCAGCTATGCCCTTCGTGGTGCATAAATATACAAAGCTAGTTGCTTTCCAAGGAGATTGGGAGCTCTTCTAACATCCCTACATTCAGACATCAACATAGCTCTGGTAGTACCTGTATATTCCATGGTTCTGGCAAGATTTCACCAGGATGTAATTCAACTGACTGTTACAATTATGAGCTCAGCATTAGTTGTAATAGTCAGCTTCTGACAATGCTGTTGGAGAAAGTGTCCAAGTTTGAGGTACCATGTAAACCTAATGGTTCAAGAAAACGGAGATAATTTTATCCAATAGCTGTTGCCCCCCCCCCCCCCCCCCCCACACACACACACACAGGGACATAGTTTGACATTCTGTTCTGGAATATGAGCTAGGGAATCTGCAGCTGAGTTTATTGCAGATGTGCAAGAAACTCCTAGTTTGACCGTGTACCTGGTTCCAAATCTTAGGTATTTTGAAGGCATTGAATGAGATGACAAATCTGAACTGAAGTTGACAGCATTCACCATCCTGCTACAAAAGTGTCTTTATTAAAATAGCCTCGTGGCCTGTAAGAATGTCTATTGAATGATAGATGCTTAATGTGCTTGCAGAAGCTCACTGATTGTAGATCCTGGTTTTTTTAAAAAACATTGACATTAGTAGTGGGTTTTTGGCTGTTTAAGTGTGGCAACTAGAGGTCTGCAAATTGGACATTTGCTTGCTCATACTTGCTCAAGTGCACCACACTCACGCACTGCATAAGTGTGTGTCTATGCTTGGAATGGACATCTTGTGGTCAAATGAAGCGTTGTGGGGAGGGAAGAGGCTGCTCTCTCTGGTGTGCACACCATGTGTGTCTGTAAGCTGTTGTTGCTTCTTTACTCCACCACCTGATGGAACTACACTCACATAAATTTTGTTATATTTTAGACATATATTCCTGAATGGTAATGTTTAATCGCAAGATCACTGTGATCCATAAGAGGAAATAATGTGCTTTATACAATAAGAAAAATTTGGAAACAGTTTGACAAAAAAACTAAGTTACTACCAGCTTTTGTTGTTATCCTCAGTCTTAGACTGAATAATCACATTACTGTGTTTTATAGGACTATCTGCTTTAGTGATTCAAATTCACATACATGATTTTTACCACCTTATGAATTATAAATGTAAGAGGAAAAAATTGTCTCCAAATTTTTCTCTGTTAGTGCTGTAATTACAAAGAATTTTCACGATATTGTTGGCTGGTTTCAGATGTATTCTGCTTTATTTGTCTGAGATAAGGTTACTTGCTGACTGAAGGTCTTTCCTAACTGCATGTGAGGTTAAAACAAAAACAGTCGTCTCGCAAAATTAGCTTAATTGGGAAAAGACTACTGTTATGCTCCCACCACTCAAGTGGATCATCTTTGTCAGTGCCATCCATTTGGTCTAAATACGAGTCAAGTTCATCGATAGATTGAGCCTGATGTGGCCACAGTCTGCTCACTATAAAAAACAGAGACTACATTTCACTGTTATTATTATTATTGTTATTATATTTTTGGCTGGTGAACAGAGCTGACTCTTTTGGCAGCTCTAAATAAAAAAAAGGGCATAAGATATTATTGTCATATTAGATTTTTTTTTTAGGTTGCCAGGAATTGGTATTTCATCACAGATTTGATACACAGTATTTAATGTATTGTGTCTGTGAGAAAGAGCAACCTCCAAATTTTGACTTTCTTATCTGTGAGATGGAGACAGCACTCTTTCATCACCTACAGTATTTACAAATACAAGAAGATAGTATGACAGTTCTACTGTACTGCCAACATACCAGTGTCACTGAAATGGGTATTCTGCACTTTGGTTCAATTTTCATTTGCTGGTGATGTAGCATGTATTAAACAGAAAAACTGGATCTGCAATGATTTAAATGTACATCCGTATCTTCAGGCCCTGCGTTAAATGACTTCCCTAACAATACAAACTGTTATAGGATAGTTCTTGCCTTCGACCACTTCTGTTGCATTTTTGTATTGGTCTGAAATGTCAGGAGCTCTCTCTCTCTCTCTCTCTCTCTCTCTCTCTCTCTCTCTCTCTCTCTCTTTTTCCAGTGTTGCTGTTGTAACCAGTAATTTTTTTCAGAGATGTCCTTCTCCACCAACATTTCCAAGATTTTATCAAACTGCCAAACTACAGACTGTACTATTCTAAACAAGCTGTTCCACCTACTCTGTTTCTTGCTTCAAGCTTATCTGTACTGAATTTGTGTCACCAGTGTGCTTTCTGAAACAGTCTGTCTGTATCCTTAGCAGCACAAGTCATCTGATAAAGCACTGTAACTTCATTTTTCAAATAACCATAATTGAAAATATGTCTCAGGGCTGTGTTCAAAATGTGCAGTACATGCATAATGCTGAAAGATTTGCAATGCCTTGTATATATTAGTGCCTCAGTATGTGACAAATGATATCTTCATAATATGCTGGGGATTTACTGTTAAGTTTAATTATGTGTCCTCATTGTAGTTCTTAATAAATTCCACCAATTTTTTTCATATGAGAGAAGTACATTTCACTGATACCATATTTCCAACATTTTTTGTGATGTATATCAATCCACATATCCACTGTACATGCCCTTACTGCTACGTGTATGGCCTGGCCAATGCTGGGCATCATACTTACCCATATTTCATTGGCTTGCCTTTCAGTGCTTCGTGCTACTGTCAAAGGATGAAGCAAAATGTTGGAGATAGTTCACAAGTCCCAAATATGAACTGACATATACAAGTTCCTGACATAAAGCATAAAATACTTTATCTGATATTAATAAAATGGCGGAAGATCCATGACACACATTTCTATTCTCTCTTTTAGATCCCATACCTTTCACTGAAACTGGCAATGCTTTAGAACTTATACTACTTCTCGTTCTATAGACAAATGCCTTCAGATGTGTAGTGGTGGATCTTCACATCGGGAGGGCAGAGTTCCTGCCATAGAGATGTAGCTGGTGTGATTTCCATCCATGTTTCACTAGTGAGAATCTGTCTCAAATGGGTACGAACACTGTCTTTCACACTCAGAGTATGTTCTTTCGAATCAAGATTCAATTTCACACTGTCATTTGGACCACATTCAATGTCATTATCCTCCAGGGCCAACTGAATGGCAGTCTAAAAAGATGGTCAGGCCATTCCAGCATGCAGTACTCAAATGAGTGTGAAGAAGCTAAGTGCAGTTACTCCCTTCATGCAAAGCAGCTGTATTGCTATCTGTTGCACTTTGCAAAACTACATGGGCCGAGCAAAAATCAAGTGAGCGTAAATTCCAGATGCAGACCTCTAGTGACAGCTAACAAAGTTGACGCCTAACATAATGTTACACAGTAAATTTACTATAGTGACATAATTGCTTGCAGAATAGCATGAAGTTCATGTATTTTCCTCCCACCACTCCCCTCACCCCCCTCCAACTATGCCTTGTAATTTTCAACAGATTATGTCATATGTCTTCAGTTTTGAGTTATGCAACTCTTTCCTCTGTATATTATATTATCATTTGGAGATTGAATCTGAAGGAGTGAATGTTTTCATACCTAATGATGTAATGTTTACATTATCTGTTCTACTTGACAGGTCAATCAAGATAACTACAAAGCTTTGGAGGAAGAGGAAGATGTGCATGTTCTCACAGGAGCACTGAAACTCTTTTTTCGAGAACTGAAGGAACCGCTTATACCTTGCAAAATGTTCAGCAAGGCACTAGATGCCAGTTGTAAGTTTTTACTTGCATCTATACGTCAGTGTAATATATAATCATAATATCTGGCAATAATAAGGAAATAAGAAACATAACTTTGCTCCAAGCAGTGTAAAATATGTTATGTTGGACATAAACTGCTTCCATTCATGACATTATTCCATTGGCCCCAAATGTCCATTATGTTGTTTCAGTATTATTATTGTAGATTCCATAGAAGGCACAATTTTTTGGGCTTCTGTTGATCTCTTTAGGATACTGCCTGAATGTTTACTTGCATATAGGGAGTAACATTTTATATTGGTTATTGGTCAGTGCTTTTAACATGAAATAAATAAATAATAGCATTCTAAACTGTGACTTGCACAATTATCTATCATTAAAATTAAAATTCAAACTCTTTAAAAGATAAATAGTACCTGATATTCGTGTTAGAGATGACTATGATAGCATATGTTTCTGACTTCATAATCATAAAACTTCTTGTGTATGTGAGATATTCTTAGCAGAAATCCTTCCTAAAATGATTTACTATCCAATATTTCCCTTATATGTTATGGTGTTGTCTACCCTCATTATACTGACCAGAGATTTATTGTTTGCAGTTTGGATAGAGAGAGAAGTAGAAATTAATTTTGAACTGTGAAATATTAAGAAATTTGAAACACATACTGTCTGACCAGATGTTTCCACTCGGCACAGTAGTGTCATGTTCTGGTCAGTTATTACTTTTTGACATTGTGTATTGTGTGAAATACTGCTTTCCAGAATAATGTGAATATGTAATTCTTGACATATGTCAGACTGATGGAAAACTTGATAAGCATTCATATGTTTACAGTGCTTCTGCTTTGTAGTTCATGATGGAGATATCAGTCACAGTGTAAGAGGTAATTTACTGAAATGGGGTATGTGAAATACAGTAAATATAAAAATAAATATCTGTGGCTATGGTTATTACAAATCACTGTGAAGCTTAGTTTTTGTGACTTGACAATAATACTGGGAAAATACTTGAATGCAAGTTAAGATTTACATTAACTGTTTTATTGTTATTTTACCCATTATATTAATGGCAGATGAAAGTGTGTGACAGAAAAATAATAGTTTCATGTTTTAACCAAAAAATACTTCCTAAAGGGATTACAATATTTATTTACACAATTTTAGTGAAATCGAGGAATTATTCAAAATTTTCAAATGATTTTTATTATGTCACATCTTAAACATGTTTGTTTTATTTGAGTTTTATTTTGCTTTATATTTAGGTGTATCAGTAGTGTGATTTCTGGTTCCTTAGGTATAATTAAATCATGGACGTTAATCTGCTAATTGTCACCAGCCACACAGTTTCCTTGCTGTTTACCTGTGTACAAAGAAAACAGTAAATTTGGAGCACTGATGTTCGAATTTGTCAGCTGTGTAACATCTCTCTCTCTCTCTCTCTCTCTCTCTCTCTCCCGCCCTCCCTCCCCCCCCTCAACCCCCACCCCAGGGTGTTGTGTCCTTATCTAAAAGACTAGTCCTGTGAACAGTATTTAGAATTAGGTAGAGTAAAGATGGAACTTTGGGTGTGCCACAAGAATCCACAAAGGCCACACTTGTTGGGCCACTGGAGCCAACTTGGGCAGCCAGTTGTGAAAAAGTCATGTGCATGGACTACAGGAGCCCAGTAGAGTAACTCAGGAGACCTATAGAGATAAGGTAGAGGTTACTTGACAGAAATAATGAGGCAAAGACCTTAGAAAGTTAAGATAAATTACTCACTCGCTCACCCCTCTGCTCTACAGCCCTTGAAGGTCCTTGGCCTGCATCACAATATCGTGCCATTCTATCCAGCCCATGGCTTTCTGCCTCCATCCTCTGACACCTAGCTCTTTCATGTCTTCTTCAATTCTATCCACCCATCTCTTTCTGGGATGTCCCTTCCATCGTCTGCCTCCAGCCTTGCCATAAAAATTCCTCTTACATATTCTGTCTTCCTCCATTCTAACCACTTGTCCTGCCCATTGCAGTCTCCTTATTTTAATGGTGGTGTCAATGTCAGGTTCTTCAAAAAGTTGTTCTAGTTCCGCATTCAGACAGGTGCGCCAACCTTTGTAATCGTATATTGGGCCATATCGTTTAAGCAGAACTTTCTTTCCCAAATGTTAAGGATCTTGTCCTCATTTGCAGTCATGATCCACACTTCAGTACTGTATTTATCAACTCATCTTATTGTACTGTAAATGAGAATTTTAGATTTTTGTGATAGAAGCGAGCTCATAAGCATGGGTAGTGCAGCAGAGTAGTGCCTGTTTGGTCCTACTATTTAGCTTCCACCTTGCTGCCAATGTCATTTCTCTTTGTGATAGTCAATCCAAGATACTTGAAATCTCTCAACCTTTCATAATCCTTGTCGTCTATACTGAGATTTGTTAGGTTTCGGACGAGCTGTTCTAGGCGCTACAGTCTGGAACTGAGCGACCGCTATGGTCGCCGGTTCAAATCCTGCCCTGGGCGTGGATGTGTGTGATGTCCTTAGGTTAGTTAGGTTTAAGTAGTTCTAAGTTCTAGGGGACTGATGACCTCAGAAGTTAAGTCCCATAGTGCTCACAGCCATTTGAACCATTTGTTAGGTTTCATTGGTTGGTCATTGCCATATACACTCCTGGAAATGGAAAAAAGAACACATTGACACCGGTGTGTCAGACGCACCATACTTGCTCCGGACACTGCGAGAGGGCTGTACAAGCAATGATCACACGCACGGCACAGCGGACACACCAGGAACCGCGGTGTTGGCCGTCGAATGGCGTTAGCTGCGCAGCATTTGTGCACCGCCGCCGTCAGTGTCAGCCAGTTTGCCGTGGCATACGGAGCTCCATCGCAGTCTTTAACACTGGTAGCATGCCGCGACAGCGTGGACGTGAACTGTATGTGCAGTTGACGGACTTTGAGCGAGGGCGTATAGTGGGCATGCGGGAGGCCGGGTGGACGTACCGCCGAATTGCTCAACACGTGGGGCGTGAGGTCTCCACAGTACATCGATGTTGTCGCCAGTGGTCGGCGGAAGGTGCACGTGCCCGTCGACCTGGGACCGGACCGCAGCGACGCACGTATGCACGCCAAGACCGTAGGATCCTACGCAGTGCCGTAGGGGACCGCACCGCCACTTCCCAGCAAATTAGGGACACTGTTGCTCCTAGGCTATCGGCAAGGACCATTCGCAACCGTCTCCATGAAGCTGGGTTACGGTCCCGCACACCGTTAGGCCGTCTTCCGCTCACGCCCCAACATCGTGCAGCCCGCCTCCAGTGGTGTCGCGGCAGGCGTGAATGGAGGGACGAATGGAGACGTGTCGTCTTCAGCGATGAGAGTCGCTTCTGCCTTGGTGCCAATGATGGTCGTATGCGTGTTTGGCGCCGTGCAGGTGAGCGCCACAATCAGGACTGCATACGACCGAGGCACACAGGGCCAACACCCGGCATCACGGTGTGGGGAGCGATCTCCTACACTGGCCGTACGCCACTGGTGATCGTCGAGGGGACACTGAATAGTGCACGGTACATCCAAACCGTCATCGAACCCATCGTTCTACCATTCCTAGACCGGCAAGGGAACTTGCTGTTCCAACAGGACAATGCACGTCCGCATGTATCCCGTGCCACTCAACGTGCTCTAGAAGGTGTAAGTCAACTACCCTGGCCAGCAAGATCTCCGGATCTGTCCCCCATTGAGCATGTTTGGGACTGGATGAAGCGTCGTCTCACGCGGTCTGCACGTCCAGCACGAACGCTGGTCCAACTGAGGTGCCAGGTGGAAATGGCATGGCAAGCCGTTCCACAGGACTACATCCAGCATCTCTACGATCGTCTCCATGGGAGAATAGCAGCCTGCATTGCTGCGAAAGGTGGATATACACTGTACTAGTGCCGACATTGTGCATGCTCTGTTGCCTGTGTCTATGTGCCTGTGGTTCTGTCAGTGTGATCACGTGATGTATCTGACCCCAGGAATGTGTCAATAAAGTTTCCCCTTCCTGGGACAATGAATTCACGGTGTTCTTATTTCAATTTCCAGGAGTGTATTTGGTCTTTTCGACTTTCACTACCAGGCCAAGTTCCCTTGTACCTCTCTCCAGTTGTTGATAGGCATCGGCCAGCACAGTAATGTTTTGTGTGAGTAATGTCACATCGTCTGTGTATGCTAGCTACTGCAGTGAACAATTAAAAATGGTTCCTCCTCTGTTTAGCTCTATGTGACTTATGACTTTTTCTAGGCAGAGGTTGAATAGTTGTGAGGAGATATTGTTACCCTGTCTTAGCTCCTTCTTCGCTTCATTTCTCTGGAGATTTCGCCTTGTATTTTTACTTTACAGTTGGTTTCACTTGGGGTCATCACAGTAAGTTTCTTAGCTATTCCAGCCTCTTCCATTACATTCCACAATGCCACTCTTGAGATGCTATCATAGGCTTGTTTAAAATACCTATTTCTTCTAAAGCCACTTTGATAGCCACAGGTTCCTTGATAGTTCTGGCAGTTTAATTTATCTTTTTTTTAATGTTTGGAGTATATTATAGCTGTTTCCCACTCCATTGGCATGCTCTCTTCCTGCCAGATGCTCAGTATTACTTCATGTATTGCTTTCGACATTGTTTCCCCACTATATTTGAGAAGTTCTGCCTGGATATGATCTCCAGGTGCCTTATTGTTTTTTAGGGTCTTAATAGCTTGTATCACTTACTCCAGTGTGGATTCTAGTGTTAAGACCTTTGATTCATAATAAGTTATTTCAACCAGTTATTCTCATTATAATCGTTCTACTTACTTGGTTCAGCAACTCTTGGAAGTATTCTGCCCATGTGTCAAGTATTATATTACTCTTCCATATCAAATTCCCTTCTTTGCTCCTACACATATTTGTTCTGGCTTGAAACTCGGCCTTTCCTTCTTTAATCTTTTGGTACATTTCACATATTAGCTTCTCTTCTCCTATCAGTTCAGTTTCTTCCAATTCGTTTCTTTTCTAGTGCTCTTTTCTTCTGTTGGCAAATCCTCTTAGCTGTATGGTGCTTCTCATTATATTCATTCAGATTTGCTCTAGTTTTTCTCTGAAATAATTTCATTCGTGCTGTGTTATGCTCTTTAGTTCCTCTCATACATTCTTTATCAACTCGGTTCGATTTATTGCTCATAACACGTAATTTTACATGCATGTGCAGTTTCAACTAAGTATAACGTTTTTACAATTACATTTTTTTTAGTTTACATTATTTCTTATTACATTACCGAGCGAGGTGGCGCAGTGGTTAGCACACTGGACTCACATTCGGGAGGACGACGGTTCAATCCCATCTCCAGCCATCCTGATTTAGGTTTTCCGTGATTTCCCTAAATCATTTCAGGCAAATGCCGGGATGGTTCCTTTGAAAGGGCACGGCCGATTTCCTTCCCAATCCTTACCTAACCCGAGCTTGCACTCCGTCTCTAATGACCTTGTTGTCGACGGGACGTTAAACACTAACCACCACCACCATCTTATTACATTGTAATTCATGATAAATTCAAGTTATAAGGGCATTTTTGAATAAGTCACTGCTTGACTCGCTTTTTAAAAATGTCCCCTGTCAATATCTGAACTTCATTTGGTAACAAGTTATTATAAATAGCTCCTTGGACATAGGGGCTCTTCCCTGTTAAAGTTAATCATCTGTTAACCATATGAAAATCTTTTCTGTGCCTTGTTTCATAGTTGTGAATTTCCATGTTTCTTGTTGTGATCTTGGTGTCTTCTTTCACTAGCATTATAGTTTCTAGTATATTCATGGTATAAACTGTGAGAATATTGTGCCTAATGAATAGGAGTTTGGAAGAAGTTCATGGTTTTACCATCAAACCAATCCACCATCCTTTGAGTCCGAACATATCCCAGAACCTCTCCAGCTGCTTTGAGAGTTGCAGTCTGAAGTTTCCACATTATTTCTGTATATTATTTTGAAGTGTTGGTATTGTCCTTAGCCCCCTCATGTATTTTCATCTGATATGCTCTCCGCATTCCTTCAAACTTCAATTTCTTAATGCCAAAACTTTTTTGTTTGTGGCCTTTTTGTTTACTCAATAGTGAGATCCTTTGCCAAGACTTCATTCTCACTAGATGATGATCTGAATTGCAGTCAGTGCCTTGCTGGCTCCTAACTTCCATTATGTTCGATTTGCATCTCCCAACAACCAGTATATGGTCTATCTGAATTCTAGTTTGTCCATCTGGCAACACCCATGTTCCTTTGTGTATCTTTTTGTGTGAGAAATGTACTGATGACAAGTATATTTAAGTCTCTAATTTATCTATGAAAACGTTGGAAGCTGAACAAGTGAATTAAAATTTGTGCTGCAGCCAGGACTCAAACCTGGGTCTTCTTGCTTACTAGGCAGACATGCTGACCATTACACCACCACAGTGTTATGGTCAACATAGCTGGTCAACATAGCTGCACGAACTACCCAAGTCAAATACCTCCCCAACACAAACCACAATTCACATCTCCCCTTATATTGTAACTATCACCAGGGCTCTCTGACATTGGAATAGCACCCCAGCATTGGCGTAATGGGGAAGTGCTGTTCCACAGCATTATGGTCAACATAGCTGCAATAGCTGCACGAATGTGTAATGGTCAGCATATCTGCCTAGTAAGCAAGAAGACCCGGGTTCGAGTCCCAGCCACAGCACAAATTTTAATTCACTTCTTCAGCTTCCAACGTTATCGTAGATAAATAAGATTCTTAAATGTCTCAGAGGAAAATTTAATTTAAGATCTATTCAATCACATGTAGTACAGCACTTCCCCATTATGTCCAATGCTGGGGTGCTATTTTAATGTCGGAGAGCCCTGGTAATAGTGGCAATATAAGGGGAGATGTGAATTGGAGTTTGTGTTGGGGAGGGTATTTGACTTGGGTAGTTCGTGCAGCTATGTTGACCATAATGCTGTGGTGGTGTAATGGTCAGCATATCTGCCTAGTAAGCAAGAATACCAATTCTTCAGCTTCCAACGTTATCGTAAATTATGTTTTTGTTTTCAGCAAAATCTACAACCGTAAGTCTGTTGTTATTTCATATTTCATGGAGGCAATGTCTTCCTATAATTGGCTGATAGGCCTCTTCTTTGCCTATTTTCACATTCAAGTCTACTATTATTACCTTAACACCATGTTTGGGAGCCTGGTCATACAACTGCTGTACGTTGCTATAAAACTCATCCTTCTGTTGTTCATCTGCCTCCTCTGTGGATGCATGTACATTTATCATTGTTATGTTGAAAATTTTCCCGTTAATCTTAGCATGGACATCTGTTCATTGATTGGTTCAAAGTGCATCACCGCATGTGTCTGTTCTTTAGTGACCACAAAACCTGTTTCAGGTCTGTGTTCTCTCGTCACCTAATCTGTCTTTCCGATATATGTTCCACAACTCGCTAAATGTCTCGGAGCTTTCCACTTCGGGTTTCAACCAGCTCTCAGTCACAAGGATAATTTGAGTGTGAGAACTTTCCTGGAGGGCAGTAAATTCATGAACTTTATTATGAAAACTTTGACAGTTTACTGATGAAATTGTGACAGTCGAAGTGTCATATCATCGGAAGCTTCAAGCATAAATTTGTTTCAACAGCTTGGAAAATTTAGTTGATTTCTCGCATGGCCATGTATCATTGTGACAATCTGTACTACTATATGAAGACAAGTTATCATTTAATGTCATTAGCAAAAGATTCGAAAAGCTCTTGACCACTTAACTTCAGATTTTTATGCAATAACTCAATGTTCGGGCGGACATAGACTACCATACGACTACATAAAGGCAAGTCGCCGTTTAACATTGTAAACAAATATCCTGAAAGGCTTGGCTGATTTACTTCAAATGTTTTCATGATATTCTAATAAATATTAGAACAGATATAGCCTATATGATACTTTAATAAATATTCAGACAGATGAAGGCTAAATATTGTTGTAAACAACACTGTAAAAGTTTTCTGTTAAAACTGAGTGCGAGAAAGAAAATGCTGTGCTGTGCTTTGCTGTGAAAATATGTGGTTCTGTTTTCTTTCTTTCAGTCAGTTTTAACTGCAATAGCAGGGCATTAGGCAAATTGTTTCTCTTATATATGTTCTTTCTCCTTATATATAATTTTAAACAAAAAATTATATACACAGCTCTGTGCTATTTTGGTTCCTTCCTTGCAGCTGATTTAACAAAAAAAACAGGAAAGTTGTACTTATAGCTTGTTGACTTATGATTAGAATACTATTATGGAATATGAGTCATCTGAAACTTTGTAATCCTACTCGTTTGCTGAATGAAACTATGTGAAATACTTTCATTAAAGCTACTGTCCTCACAGATCCAACAGCAGGAGAGCTCTCTCATACCCCATATAACAATAATACCTACTGATTTACCCATTCACTTTAAACAACTTCAATTTACAATCAGAAGTTCGATGGCAAAAACAATAAACAAGGTTCCAGCTCAGAGAGGGGGTTAGAGACATGGATATAGAGAGGGGGAGGAGGACAGAGTGAGGAGACAGACAGGGGGGGGGGGGAGGAGGAGGAGGAGGAGGAGGAGGAGGAGGAGGAGGACAGAGAGAAGAGGAAGAAGGAGATTAGAATATATATCAAATTTCCATACATATTGAGCAATAGTGAAGTGTTGCCAGGTTTGCTAGTTCTTGTATAATTCGGTCTGTACATACAAACATTGACCAATGAACAACTTCTTGAATAGATAATCCATTATCAGGAGCTAGTGCACCTGGCATTGATTTATTTATGCTCCACTTCCCGATCAATGTTAATGTCCACATCGTTGCATTTTTTTAGTGTCCAAAGTAACAGCATTGCCTGTAATTGTAATTTGTTCCATCGCTAAAAATTCATTCAGGATTTTAATGTGGTAAGATGATTTTCAAAATCATTTTTAGAGCCTGTAGATACTGTTGAGCAAAATCTATTTTCTTCAGTATCTTCTGCTGACAGTTAATGTCAGGCAGAAAGGTAAAATTGCATGTAGCTGGAAAGAGCAAGCTTGCTGCAGATCCAATGTCGAGGCTTGACATGGGTCATGCATATCTTCCAAAGTGCTCACAGTTGTTTTCAGATTTTCTTTTGTGACTTTAACTAAATTGTAATGAGTGTTCCAGTGAGCATCAGATAATCATTTCAAACTTGTTATTGTTTTTTCTACAAGTAATTCCCATCTGCATGTAGAAAATGAGAAGAATGAATGTAACTTCTCTACAGCTCCAAAGAGGTGGAGCTAGAGGGAATGCATGAGAATGCATGAACTCCCCCAAAAATAGGGGGGGGGGGGGGGGGGGGGGTGAAATTGAGAATGGATCTCGAACTCCCACAATGTTACTTTCCATGTGGACATCTATAATTGTTGTGCTCATTTGATCTGTTCTACTGCTTTCATGTAGACTGCTGTCAAAAATTATTCTGTATTATATAGTCTTCTTTTATATCTCCAATAAATTTTTCCTTAACATATTAACCCAAATTAAAAATAAATTCTTTTGTATACCTTTTGAGGAATAAGAAGGTAATCTCTTTGTCCCACCAGCAGACTCCTCAAGTTTTAAACAATGCGTTTTCAATACTAGATCATCTTTTGCCGTCACAGGCACCAGTTCTAAGAAAATTTCTCAATTTTCCAACGAAATATCTTCATAACTGCAGAACGCAAGGTATTTCTGGTCTTAAAAATATTGTAATATGTAAAAGGCAATATAAAATCCTTCTCCATTTCTTGGTCTCGTCAAAAACTCATGCACATATTTTTAAGCTGTACTTATACTACACTTGTGTACATCAATATCAAAAAACATTTCATGTAGAATAATTGCATCCAGCAGACAACTGGTTATCATTACAGTTTTTAAGTTCTGTGCAGTGTTTTATCAGGATTATAAAAATTTTGTACACGCCCAGTAACAATTGCCACAGTGTGATCATAGGTAAGTAGGTACCTATTTTTCTATTCTGCGTGTATATATATTACTGAACAGACTTTGGCCTTGTTTGGGATTTGACTAAAAATTGTCTAGTGCTGGGGGGGCCCTCGAGATTTGGAGGCCTCCTAGGGTTAGAGGCCTGGGGCGCATCCGCCCCCCCCTCCCCCCCCCCCCCCCTCCGCCCTCTCTCCTCCTCCCATTAGTCTGCCACTGTTACGAAGTCTTTTCTGAAGGTATGTCTTTAGAGTGCAGCCTTGTACAGAAGTGAAACTTGGAGAATGGGTAGTTCAGAAGAGAAGAGAAGAGAAGAGAATAGAGGCTTTAGAAATGTGATGCACCGAAGAATGCTGAAAATTAGATGGGTAGATTGAATAACTAATGATAAGGTATTGAATTGAATTGGTGAGAAAAGAAATGTATTGCATAACTTGACTAAAAGAATGGTTCAGTTGCTAGGACACTTCCTGAGGCATTGTCAGTTTGGTAAAGGAGAGACATTTACATTTGGGGGGGGGGGGGGGGGGGGGGAGTGATAATCGTAGAGGGACACAAAGGTCAGACTGCAGTAAGCAGGTTGAAATAGATGTAGGTTGCAGCAGTTACACAGAGATGCAGAGGCATGCATAGGGTAGAATCATGCAGAGAGCTGCATTAAACGAGCTTTCATATTAACAACCACAACAACAATGTGCTTTTTTGAAGGTATGTTTTCTCATCCAAATGAGATGATTCGCTCATTCTGGCACATTTTAAAATCAAATCCCTTAGGTAGAACAGTTTTTCTCAAGTTTCTGTGCTAGCCTGGAAGCCCAGTTAAGTGCAAAAGCTGTAAATTTGTTGCCAAGATGGTGTTTCCATGTGATGTTCGTAATTTCACAGAAATTTCCGTATCAAACACATTTACCTCTGACATCAATGAAATATTTGCTGTGTGCATTTTACTTTGTTTTTGGGCATTTACTTGACTCCTGCTCCACTTGGCATTGTGTCCTTGCTCCCGTAATTGGCATGCCATTATCTTTTAACTTCTGCTTGTCAGTGTTTGCTTGCGTCTCCCGTCGACTTCTCTATCGGAGTTATAACACCTTCCTTGTTCTTATTGCCACTAAATTTAATGGCATTAATGCAAATTCTTGTGGCTTCCCACAAAGGTATTTTCTGTGATTACTCTTAGTGATCAGTTTTTGTGGTCACACTGCAAGGGAACAATGTGCACTATTTAGAATCGGGTCATGACTGTCATGTGACAAGTTAGATCCTAGTACAGCTGTAGAACCAGAGTGCCTTGCTGATTAACAACTGCCACCTGGCTACTTATTTATGTACTTCTTTTAATTTTCTTTCAGTAGAATACTGACAACACATCTGAGTAAATCTGTGATTCATTATTTTGCCTTTGATTGATTGGAGAGGAAGGGAGAGAAGCAATATACCGGCATGTACATCTAAACTTTGCAAGCCAGCATACGGTCTGTGGCAGAGGGTACTGTGTGTCCCATTGTCAGTTACCTCCTTTCTTATTCCAGTCGCTTCTAGTCTGCAGGATGAGAGATTTGGTAACCCTCTGTGTGAGCTGGACTCTCTCTAATTTTACTGCCATGGTCTTCTTTTCATGTGATGTGTGTAGGGAACAATATATTCATATGCATCTACATTTGCACTCACTCTCTGCAAACTACCAAATGGTATGTGGTGGATGGTACCGTGTACCACTGCCAGTCGTTCCCTTTCCTCTTCTGCAGCCTGTTGTAGATGACAGTTCTCTAAACTTTCTTAATAGTGTTTCATGAAAGGACATTGTCCTTCCTCCAGGGATTCCCATTTGAGTTCATGGGGAATCTCCATAACATTCACATGTTGATCAAATCTACCAGTAACAACTTCAGCTGCACACCTCTAAATTGCTTCAATGTCTGTAATACGACATTGTGGTGATCACAAACAGTGAAGCACTGCTCAAGAATGGGTTGCATTAGTGTTCTATATGTAGTTTCCTTTATAGATGAGCTGCACTTTCGCAAAACTCTCCCAGTAAACCAAAGTTGATCTTTCGCCTTCCCTACTGCCGTCCTTTGCAACAATATGCCTAGGTATTTAATCAATGTGACCATGTCGAGCAGCTCAACACTACTACTGTATTTGAACATTACAGAGTTCCTATTCCTGCTCATCTGAATTAACTTATGTTTCTACTCGTCTGCATTAACTTTCATTTTTGTACATTTAGAGCAAGTTGCCATTCATCACACCAAATAGAAATTCTATGTATGTCCTCCAGTACTCTTCTGCCATCACTCAATAATGATACTCCTGTACATAACAGCAACATCAGCAAACATTCACAGATTGCTGCTTACCCTATCTATCAGATCATTTATGTTTATAGTGAACAAACATGGTCCTATCACACTTCCATGAGGAACTCCTGGTTATACCCTTGTCTCTTATGAACATCTGCTGTCAAGAATAATGTCCTGGGTTCTATTACTGAAGAAGCCTCTGAGACACTCACATACCTGGGAACTTATTAGGTATGATTGGAACTTTAACAGTTTTTTGCAGTGAGGCACAGTGTAAAACACTAAGCAGAAATCTAGAAATGTGGAACGTGTCTTTCTGCCCTTCCTCTCACAGGATATTGTGTGAGGAAATGGCAAGCTGAGTTTCACACAGGCAATATTTCCTAGATCTGTGCTGATTTGTTTGATAGAGGCTTTACAGACCCAAGGAAATTTAATACATTTGAACTTAAAATATGTTCAAGAGTTCTGCAACAAACAGATGGTAAGGCAGGGTGTATACGACCCGGGACCACCGGGAGATCTGGGAAAAACCTGGGAATTTTTAGAATTCTGGGAATTTTCCATTGTTTTAGTTATCAGTTAAATTTTTGCTGGTAAGAACTATTACTCTAACAAAGGATATTACTGTATCCCGTTACTGCAGAATAATACTGCAGCAATAAAATATGAACGGGATAAATTATGAAAATAAAATCTAAGTTGCAAAGGAAATGCACCACATACAACAGCAAAACACAGTGCTCATACAAGTGTCTGCCACCAGCAAAATGTGTCAAAGGCTTTAAGAAAACTATGCAATGCTTCATAACAACAAATTGCCTCCGATGAGCGTGACGTCACAACTGTTTACATTAAATTCCTTCGAGCAGTTGCGAGCAGGCTCATGCACATGTGCAGTTGAGTCGCATACGAGTAGTACCTTCACCCGCTTCTGGTTACAGAAGTATGGCTGTTAGCTGTACAAGCAGTAGCAGCAAGCAGCCAGACGCTACCCGGAAAAATTTTACTATTGCACCCAAGCTGCCAGATTCACACATGCGCAGCAGGCCCGGATGTAGAGGTCTTTGTAGCAGGTGGAGGGGCAAACTGTTTCACAAAGTGCCTAGCATCCAGTACACGTTGGTCTATCAATTATTCATATGATTTTGAAACACATCCCTGCAGATTTCTTAACATTTTTTAACACATTCCAAGTTGATTTCTGAATGAAGCATAAGTTGAGTTTTGAATGCATGCATAGTGTATGTGATGTCTCTACCAGAGGACTCTCGATTGCGTCTAAAAATAAACTTTCCTGCATACAAAAGGGAATGGAGCTATACGAACTGAGCGAAATAAAGCCAAATGGATGAATGCCAATCACTGTTTGTTATGTGGTTGACTGGGTTTTCGAATGATTTGCTTCATTATAATTACCAGTGAAATCCATAGTTTTGGAGTACCAGAGTGCAAATAAATGACAAACCGGAATAAGAGTTAAGAAAAATTACATATTATCTTCTTGGTGTACCCAAGAAAATGAAATTTTGACTGAAAAGTTTTGGCCAGATTGCTACACTTACTAGTGTACAGCCCCCGGCTAGCAGCCTCTTAAGTTCAATTCTGGGAGCAGCGCGGGAAATGCGTTATATAGACATGTAATAACGCCTAACCAGAGAATAAATCTGGGATAACTAAACTGGTGATTGTGGCAGGATTAGTGAATCTAACCAGAGAATGAGTCTTAACACTGGCAGGAATAGTTACAAAATTAGTGATGACAAGATTGTTTGTTGAAACGAGGAAGGAGAACAAATGGGGACATCACACAAGTTATGGAAGAATATGACGATTCCAAATTTACACAAAAATTTCATACTACTACTTTTTGATCTCATCCTTGAGAAGCTGGAGTGTATGAATGAAATTTTTGCTATTAGTAGGCCTAATAGGCATCTGATATTGGTACTTCATGAATTACATTATGTCGTGCTATAGAAATGACCATTTGTGCCAAAACATTCTCATTTATTTGGTGTGTGTTACAATTGCTGCAATATTGGACAGGCCTATTTCATTTCATCTAGCAGACAGTGACAAAATAGACATAATCAGATCAAGAAATCACACCAGTCTTGGGTACTATTTGCTCTTTCTTATTTTTATTTATTTATTTAGGCCGGCCGGAGTGGCTGTGTGGTTCTAGGCACTACAGTCTGGAACTGAGCGACTGCTATGGTCGCAGGTTCGAATCCTGCCTCGGGCATGGATGTGTATGATGTCCTTAGGTTAGTTAGGTTCAATTAGTTCTAAGTTCTAGGCGACTGATGACCCCAGAAGTTAAGTCACATAGTGCTCAGAGCCATTTGAACCATTTATTTATTTATTTTTAAAGAAAGAGGGACCGGCCGACTGGTAGCAGGAGAGGCACCACGGAGGATATTTTATTTCCCTGTCGTGAATATAGTTTGATGACATCCATTACAAAATATACACGTTTGAATTCCACAGAGCGAAATACAGTGATGTACGATAGAAGAATGTTGTGTGAAGGGCTGTGGCAGCGCACTTTGGCATGCTAAAGACCAAATATCATGTCTTAACATTTCCTCAAATGTGTTTTTTATGTATGAGACTGTTCAGAAAGATGTGCACTACAAAATGAACATTTTTTGAAATGTCGATTCTTTTTAAATTTTTTACATCTTACCTCAACATTGAGTGATTTTGCTGTTTTTTAGTGCTCTCACGTCAAATGAAAACAAAACGGATTTGTGTGGCCAGGAGCTATCAAGTGAATTAAAATACCTTTACCTAATTGCAGAGGGCTAAAATGTTATTAGTTTCAGATCTTATTTTATTTCCACAGGGTGTATACGACTCGGGACAACCGGGAGATCCAGGAAAAATACGGGAATTTTTTTTCCTTGTCCATGTCTACACCGTGTTCCAACTTTCTGACAGTCAAGCATTCCTTGTAGAACAATGAAGTTATTTTTGTTGGTTTGCTAGAGAGCTGGACTGTTGTTAATCTTTCCGCTGAGACAGTCAATTTATTTGAAATTAAGTGTTTAATTCCACACTATTGGCTAGTTTCAACTGTTTGCTGCATTTCAAGTGCACATTTTCACCTTCTAGCATGTATAGCATTATGCCATAATAATGAACCAAACGTGAGATAATTCAGTATTGGTACTTCAAGAAAATTAACACTGAAAAGTTTAATGCCAGGTCGAGGCCTAGTTCATTGGCAATCTGGACATGCGAATGTGCACTATAAGCCAAATTATGCATTTGAATACGGTTCACGAATATCCGATGCTCTTGGTGTATCCTCTGGTGTCTTTCTTCTTTTATGACACAATGTAAGATCTTTAAATGTCTTACACGTACGAACATATGGGCTTCCTACGTCATCGTAGCTGCACAAGCGCGGTGACGCCTGTTATCTGGCACTCTTTGACAAATGCTGAAATGAACTTATTTCTAACAGGTCACGGGAGAATATTGCAAATGGTGGTTTGAAAAAGCTTTCAAAATAAATTTCCTTTTACACAAGGTGAACTACATGCAAAAATGTACAATGAATTTCTTAAGTCACAGAGCATTTGACTCTCATTTAAAAAATCAACTCTTTGAGGACAAGCCGTTTGGAAGAATTTCGTGCCCAGAAGATCAGACATTTATGTCGGTATTAAACATTTTAGTGGTACATTGATGTGATGTATCTTGAAGTGTAACACGTGCAAAAGAGATCAACATTATATGTGAAAGCTTAGATTCTCTTGCAGCTTATTAATCTATAGGCAGGGGAGAGCAGACGTCGTAATTACGATGATAAATAATCACTCGTACTCCCGTCACTTACTATGAATACTTTTATTCTCACAGCATATACACAATGTGTGTAGCATAGAGCGCATACTATAGAGAACTGATTTGGCAAATATGCAGTTGTTCTTCCTATGGTAGGGTAACGATATTATTGGGGGGTGAGCCAGTGGTTCTATGTCCCCACAAATCTTAGAGACCAATATTATGTGTGAAAGCTTTGCTTTTCTTGTAGCAACACTGTGTATACTAATTTAAACCGTTAACTTTTCCTATTTGTGTGTTCGCGCTACTTAACAGTGATGTTGCTATTGGCTGACTGCATCACGTGTACTATGCTCTGAATATCCTCTGTCATCAGGTGGCGAGATCACGTGACGTGAGCTGTGACTGGCTTACAAAAGTGCATTGCAATCTTGATTTCAATGCTTTGGAAAGTAACATGTGGTGTTTGGTAGAATTGGCATTTATACTTTCATACTTTCATAACACAAAAATATGCAGTGTCCATGTTGCTACACATCGAAGATCTTTCCAAAACGTGTCTCCCACCCCCACCTCCCATCCCTCTCCCCCCACCCCCTCACCCCCCAAGTTTTGTTTTCTAAAGTGCCGAGAAGTGTATAAAACCATAGACATTTAAAGGATTTATAACTTTTACAGTTCCGAGAGAAGGTATACTGTCACTTAACATGGAAAAAGTGTATTTTCACGCAGGGGAAAAGTTATTTTTAACTGGGAAGTCTCGGAAAAATCAGGGCTTTTTTTTTTCTTCCTTATCTGTGTATATACCCTGGTTAAGGATACTCGCCTGTAATATTACAGTCCGTTCTTTTACCCTTTTTAAATACGGGAGTCACCGGCACTTTTTTTACTTTCGCTTAAGACTTTGTACTGGGTGAGAGGTTCACAATAAATGGAAGTTAAGCAAGCAGTAGTGCCATAGATTACTCTCTGTAAAACTGATTTGGGATTCCATTTGGAACCTACAACTTATTTGTTTTCAACTACTTCAGTTGCTTCTCTATGCTAGGGATGCCTGTTACTGTGTCCTCCATATGGGGAGTGGGTATGACAGTCAAACGATGGTATGTCTGAATGATCACCCTGTGTGAATAATTTCTTAAATGTGAAATTCAAAACATCAGCTTTCATTTCACTGTCTTCTATTGTAGCGCCATATTAGTTGGCGACTGACTGGATAGAAGCCTTTGACATGATGTTGTGTAGGCCCAGAATTTTCCTGGTTCTTGGTAAGAAGTGAAAGTTGTTGTATGCTTCGTGCATCAATATTTTTATAGACACACAGTTTTCTACGAACTTTTGCTTACTGACATTTCCATGTTCTGTTATGGCCCTAGAGTGCAACGGTCTCTACATGCTCAGCATTGTCAACATATTGGTCGACTCTTTTACGAATGTACACTATCAAAATTTTAATAGAAAACCATACACCCTGACACACCATCTCTCTTGCTGAATCTGCCATTGGAATTGGATGACGCTTTCATGCTTACAAAATGATCCTGTAATGAAAAATGCTGCTGCTCTGTGGATCTTCTTTATTTCCTCTGTCAATCCTGTCTCGTACAGGTGCCAGGCTGGCGAACAATATTCTAGTATTAGTTGCACAAGTGTTCTATAAGTTACCTCCTATATGTGTGGACTGCACTACTGAGGATTCTTCCAGTGAATCTCAGTTTGGCATGTGCCTTAACTGTGATTAGTTCACGGGGGGGGGGGGGGGGGGGGGGGGGGGCGCACAATAACCCTGAAAGTGTGGTTCGGTGTGGGGAGGCATGGGGGTGAAGTGGACTGGACCCTGAAAGAGTGGTTCGGTGTGGGGAGGCATGGGGGTGAAGTGGACTGCGGTAGTCGTTAGGGGGTTGTGGACCACTGCGGCGGGGTGGAGTGGAGCCTCTCCGTCATTTCTAGGCCCCCAGTTAACATACAATACAATCCTCCACCCAATAGCAAACATCCAGATCATTACAGAATCATCTGAGCCCCTGATTTAATGTGTGTGTGTGTGTGTGTGTGTGTGTGTGTGTGTCAGTTTAATAAATTATGTTAGACACAGCATTTTCCAAAGCTCCTGCAAGGAGACAATTCTGCTTCCCTGTGGAAGAGCTGGGGAAGGCTGTGTCATTTTGCGAGGTGGCAGTGCAGGGCACATGAAGCTTTTACAAAGAATTCTGTGGGCCATTGTGCCATCCCCTATATGTTGTCACTGCACTATTGACACATGGTATCATGATTTAGTGAAAGGACCAACCAATATGCAGTGTTTGTTTGTGTACAGATCTCAGTGGTCTAAATTTTAACTAATTATGTTATTAAGGTTGGTGGCTCATCCCAATTTTTATATCATTTAATCAGTCAGTCAGTCAAATTTTTCTGGGTTTGAATTTTTACATTTACTCAGTTGATTAATATGGCTTATAACATGAGAGTTCACAGTAAAACGAAAGTTTACAATTTTACATTGCTATAGTTGAATTCTTATATCGTGACGGGTCGCGCGTGCCTGCCCAGACGCGGGAGATTGGTGCGTTGCCAGTTGCAAATGACGCATGCACCAAGAGAAGCAGCACCACAGTATAGTATAGTTCGCAAACTTATGTTTAGGGGGGAGTGCGCAGTTTATGAAGTAAAGCCACCACGGCTGCATTAACCCTATCGCTGCCACAGAGACGTGCTCCCCGCGTTCCGTGCTGTGTGCGATTTTGTCATCACTGCACTGTTCACCTGTGCTGACACATGGTGTTCCGACTGCTTTGACACACTTATCATTCGATTTCACAAAAACTAATTGGCCCAAAAATTTGATTTTTACACATCTTCTTGACTAATATCTTCCCCCCATAAATGACTTAATTTTGTTTCGATGTTCAACGCAGTTATTGTGCAGCATTAAATGTAGTAAACCATTGCACAAAATTTTGAAGAGTTTGCAGAGGTAAAAGTCCATAGCGTATACTTTCCGTATGGTCGATTTTAGTTGCCACAATGTTGAGAATGAAATGTAGACAAGATACCTAAATTTCATATAAAATTTACTGTATAACAATATCTCATTTAATTTAAGTACCAGATAGGTGTTGTATACAATATTGAGAAATATTCCGTCTTTTGCGACTGTAATAAAAGTTTTATTTATACCAGAGTCATTTCGCTTTTTTCCAAAAAGTTCTGATTAAAACAAAATTAGCGAAGTACACAAAACTGAATTGTGGACGTAATAAAACATAGAAACTAAAATATATTGTCAGTGAGGTGCAGTGCGCAAACAGTTTGTGTTTGTCACAACGGACAGCAAATACTTGCCAAAACATAGATCAGTTGACGAAAACATTGAATATGACGATGATGCAAAGCAGCGAAGCAAAGAATTGCTTCAGACAATCAAGTGGCTCGGCAACGTACAAGCCGAAATTCTGCTCTAAATAATACTTTTAATACTGTCGCAAAGAATATGTCTCAATATGAATAGTAAAACAGCGACAGCAGAAGAGAAGATATACAAACATAACAGATAACATGAATATTGTATGTGTGTCTTTTCATTGTTTTTAATTGCTGTGAAAAGAAATATTGGAGGACAAAATTAGAAAAACCGGCAACTTATTATGATTATAATGAAGAGACAAAGCACTAGAAATTTCAAAAAATTACATTCAAACGAATAAAATTCATAAAGTAAGACACTTCGATATTGTTTTTAAATAAAGAAAATATTAAGTACCGAATAAGGTTTGAACTCAAAACTTTTCACGTAGCAACCGAATACCTTAACCATTATGCTAACGCAGCTCCTCATTCAAATGAACTCCTGGAGGACTTTAAAACAGCATGCAAAATACCGACAAACAATGTTGGTATGACTATGAATTATTCACGTTTTGTCGAAGTACAATAGGAAATAAACAATTACCACCGTTCTTTATTGTGAAAAAGTGGTTCGTGAGAACCATACAAACACCTTTCCTTGCTATCGCCTGAATTAGGAGGCTTATTGCTTGTTTGGTTTAATTAATTAATACAATATGAAGCAATTGGTATAAAGAATGCTTTTCAAAACTTTCTATAAAAGAAAGTCTGCTATCAAGACATTGCTTTTGTTCAATTACTTTATTTATGACTGAACATTTCTAAAACTGAAGACACTCGTCCGTGCTCTGCACTGCAGTCGGCTCTGGCAACGTCATTCTCTGTTCATTGGCTGACTGTGTTTTGTGATGTCAGATGCGCAGAACGAACCTAAACTCAGCCGCCGTTGTAAATGATGCACACTATAGTGACTAGTGTATTGGGTAAAATCCCTCCCCTTTCCTCCCTCCCCCCTCTCTCTAATAAGTAAAGTGATTGTTTCTGTTATGTGGTGTTTTTGTGATTGTTTCTGTTATGTGGTGTTTTTAAGATAGTGAATTTGTTTCCAGCATTATAATTAATAGTAGTTATTTTCTGTTACAGCGAAGTCTCAGGAAGAGGAAAAACTCAGAGACTTTCAAGAGATAGTGAAATCTCTTCCAAAACCTAATAGATGTACTTTGAAATTTCTCCTGCAACATCTACTGAGGTACGTGTAGCAAATCAACCTTCTTTTATATTGTACTAGCTGACAAACATGGCATTGCATGGGTATTCATTTTGACAATTTTCTTTTAGAAACAAAACCTTATATGTGCTCCTGCAGTAGACTCAATGTGAGATGATCCCAGACAGTTTCTGTACCCTGGGTGCACCTGCTTCCCGCGTCTACAATGCGATTTTGTAAATGACTCTCTGGTAACACCTCTTCATAGCTCTATAGATAGCCATTGTTTTCACCTACAGTTGAAAGCACACTACCCCCACTACCGGACCAGAGCGGAGAGTGGGGAGAGTCACGTGGGGTACACAACAGCTGCTGCCAGTCGATGTAAATCCGCGGCCACCTGCAGGGATATCACTCACGAATTATTACTGCGACAAATGAAACAAATAAAGGAGAATGTACATGTGCCACATAATTTTATTAGCTTAGTGTATGCCTCTACCATCTGTAGACACTGAAACTAAAGAATTCCACGACAATCCTATATTTTCAACACTTTCTTCAACACTACTTAAAATATCACCTCCGGTTCTAGTGTTCTTCATGGCTACTACATCGAGGAGCTCCTCCCTCGCCTGAAGATCTCTATTAACACCTCTAATAAATATGGAAAGCTGCGCTGTTCCAGTGATATCAACACTTTTGTCCAGAGCTAGAGAATACACCATAAAATCCTTACAGATATTTGCAAGCTGGCTCTGGACGTCGCCTGCCATGTCCTGTATGCGACGCATAATGGTCATGTTAGATAATGGCACAATCCGAAACTGTTCAACTTGAGATGGACACAAATGTTCTGCTGCAACTACCAAACATTCTTTTATTAAATCGCCATCAGTTAAGGGGCGCAAGGATTTTGCTAAAAGCAAAGCAATTTTGTAATCCACTCTGAGAGCTGCCTCAGTTTATTTTTCTTCGTTGTCCAGATCTTCTTCGGATAGCTTCCTTTTAAGTTTAATAACTACCTGTGCACGATCTGGTCAATCACATTTTCCACGTCCGTAGTCTTTCGCGTGGTACGACATATAATGTCGCTGCAAATTAAATTTTGTAAAAGAATTCAGCGTTTTGTGACATACTAAACATTTTGCAACACCATCTTTTTCAGTAAACAGATACAATTCCTCCCAATGGGGGTTGAACTGCGAAAGCATGATTGGGGTTACACAATGGCGACTTCACATGATTCTTAACCAGCGAAGTGACTGTTAAGAGCTGATCGTAGTACTTTAAACGTTACACAGTCGGCGCGAATTCAATAGGCATGCTGCGGCCCTATTCAAACGTGCGCGCGCATTTCCCCTCCCTCCCTACTCCGCGACGTTGCAGCTGCTCGCGAGCACGTGCCTGAGCAGACGCGAGTACTCGGGCCCAAAACCGGTCAGTTGTTAAGCCCTGCCCTAGGGCAACATTTGGCCTAAATAAAGTATTTGTGTGGCCATGGTTCTCAGCTGTATTTTATAATAATATGCCTGTAGCAACTAAGAGCAGAATCCACAAACGTCAAATGTTGTTGAGCTTTTTTGGAGCCCACAGTGCAAACTGTGTCTCGTAGCGACATGATTGCGATAAAGATGTGCCAGTTACACTGCTCACTATATGATGTTTACTGAGTAAATCACGATGAGCTCATTTGAGCATATTGCCGTCATCAGGTCTTCTGTAAATGCATTTAAAGAAGATAGCCTTGATATTGTAAACTGTAACTACGATTTGAAAGTTGTTATACACAATTGGTGTTTTTACCTTACACGTAATATTGATGCTGCCATATGCTGTCTTTGTTGGGATTTGTATTTAAACATTACTTGGATGTTTATTGTAGGCGTAATGTTACACCTGACTTTTAGACATAGATTAGTCAGTTTTTTGTATGTTCGTAGTGATGTGTGGAAATTGAGTTATGTTTTGATCATTTTCTTAAGTTTGGATCTAATAATGTTTTTTACCTGAAATTTCATTTGCTTTTTGTCAAGATTTTTATGTTTAATTTTTTAATTTTCACATAATAATTTTGTTACTGACAGGTTTCAGATAGATTATATAATGGTAAGACAGAGATTTAGGAACCAGGTTTTAAACTAAAAGACATTTCCAGGGGCAGATGTGGACTCTGACCACAATCTATTGGTTATGAACTGTAGATTAAAACTGAAGAATCTGCAAAAAGGTGGCAATTTAAGGAGATGGGACCTGGATAAACTGACTAAACCAGAGGTTGTACAGAGTTTCAGGGAGAGCATAAGGGAACTATTGACAAGAATGGGGGAAAGAAATACAGTAGAAGAAGAATGGGTAGCTTTGAGGGATGAAGTGGTGAATGCAGCAGAGAATCAAGTAGGTAAAAAGATGAGGGCTAGTAGAAATCCTTGGGTAACAGAAGAAATATTGAATTTAATTGATGAAAGGAGAAAATATAAAAATGTAGTAAATGAAGCAGGCAAAAAGGAATACAAAAGTCTCAATGAGATCGACAGGAAGTGCAAAATGGCTAAGCAGGGATGGCTAGAGGACAAATGTAAGGATGTAAAGGCTTACCTCACTAGGGGTAAGATAGATACTGCCTACAGGAAAATTAGAGAGACCTTTGGAGAACAGAGAACCACTTGTATGAATATCAAGAGTTCAGATGGAAAAGCAGTTCTAAGCAAAGAAGAGAAAGCAGAAAGGTGGAAGGAGTATATTGAGGGCCTATACAAAGGTGATGTACTTGAGGGCAATATTATGGAAATGGAAGAGGATGTAGATGAAGATGAAATGGGAGATATGATATTGTGTGAAGAGTTTGACAGAGCACTGAAGACCTAAGTCGAAAAAAGGCCCCAGGAGTAGACAACATTCCATTAGAACTACGGACAGCCTTGGGAGAGCCAGTCATGACAAAACTCTACCATCTGGTGAGCAAAATATATGAGACAGGCAAAATACCCTCACACTTCAAGAAGAATTTAATAATTCCAATTCAAAGAAAGCAGGTGTTGAGAGATGTGAAAATTACCGAACTATCAGTTTAATAAGTCACGGCTGCAAAATAGTAACGCCAATTCTTTACAGACGAATGGAAAAACTGCTAGAAGCCAACCTCGGGGAAGATCAGTTTGGATTCCGTAGAAATGTTGGAACACGTGAGGCAATACTGACCCTACGGCTTATCTTAGAAGCTAGATTAAGAAAAGGCAAACCTTAGTTTCTAGCATTTGTAGATTAGAGAAAGCTTTTGACAATGTTGACTGGAATACTCTTTCAAATTCTGAAGGTGGCAGGGGTAAAATACAGGGAGCGAAAGGCTATTTACAATTTGTACAGAAACCAGATGGCAGTTAAGAGTCGAGGGGCATGAAAGGGAAGCAGTGGTTGGGAAGGGAGTGAGACATGGTTGTAGTCTCTCCCCAATGTTATTCAATCTGTGTATAGAGCAAGCAATAAAGGAAACGAAAGAAAAATTTGAAGTAAGTATTATAATCCATGGAGAAGAAATAAAAACTTTAAGGTTCACTGATGACATTGTAATTCTGTCAGAGACAGCAAAGGACTTGGAAGAGCAGTTGAATGGAATGGACAGTGTCTTGAATCGAGGATATAAGATGAACATCAACAAAAGCAAAACAAGGATAATGGAATGTAGTTGAATTAAGTCGGGTGATGCTGAGGGAATTATATTAGGAAACGAGACACTTAAAGTAGTAAAGGAGTTTTGCTATTTGGGGAGCAAAATAACTTATGACGGTCGAAGTAGAGACGTTATAAAATGTACACTGGCAGTGGCAAGGAAAGCGTTTCTGAAGAAGAGAAAATTGTTAACATCGAGTATAGATTTAAGTGTCAGGAAGTCGTTTCTGAAAGTATTTGTATGGAGTGAAACATGGACGATAAATAGTTTGGACAAGAAGAGAATAGAAGCTTTCGAAATGTGGTGCTACAGAAGAATGTTGAAGATTAGATGGGTAGATCACATAACTAATGAGGAGGTATTGGATAGAATTGGGGAGAAGAGGAGTTTGTGGCACAACTTGACTAGAAGAAGCGATCGGTTGGTAGGACATGTCCTGAGGCATCAGTGGATCACCAATTTAGTATTGGAGTGCAGCGTGGAGGGTAAAAAACATAGAGGGAGACCAAGAGATGAATACACTAAGCAGATTCATAAGGATGTAGGCTGCATTACGTACTGGGAGATGAAGCAGCTTGCACAGGATAGAGTAGCATGGAGAGCTGCATCAAACCAGTCTCAGGACTGAAGACCACAACAACAATAATTTTCTTATAGTCTATGATTTGCAATGTTTTCTTGGTGTTATATCTTCGCTGTACGCTGTTACTTTGGATATGTGTTACTTAGTATCTGTGGTTTGTTTATTTTATCCATTTTCCTGCTTGTTGTTGTTGTTGTTGTCTATTAAGAAAACAAGAGAGGCAGAGAAAAAAAGGAATGTAAGGTTTAATATTCCATTGAGACCAAGACTGTTGGGGACAAAGCACAAGTTCAAATTCGAGAAGAAAATGGACTGCACCCTCTCGAAGGAATAATCCTGGCCTATACCTCAAGTGATTTAGGGAAACTTGACAAGTTTCAAATCTAACCTTAAATCATTTCTTCTGGACAGTCCTCCTATTCCTTTGATGAATTTTTATTTGAAAACTGAAAAACTAGTTTTTAAGTCTAGTTTCATGACTGCGACAAAAAAATGTGTTTAATAATTTTAACATAATCTCATATGAAATATGTAACTAACTAAACCTACATGTGGATAACTGGACTGGGATTTGAACTGCCATCCTCCCAAATACAAGTCCAGTGTATTATCACTGGGTTAACTGGTATGGTTTTTTGTATTTAGTTATTACATTTAGTGTTCTGCACAAAGCATGACCACATTGAAGTGTACATCTCGTAACTAGCCTTAAGTAAAGTTCCAGTGTAGATGTAGCTCTAACTTTATTATTCAGGAAGCAAAAAACAAATGTAGCTTTAATTGTTTATGCAATATATCTGTCACTATGAGAACAATGAAGAGTTGTGGGGAGATTGATAGAGCACTCATTAACTTCTGTCAGTCTTTTGCCAATAATCATATGGTTTGCTGTTGGAGCTGTACTGAATGCCACATGATGCCATAGGATCAATCATCAAAGGTGTGTTCTGGATAGATCAAAGAAATTTGTGTTTATAAAATTGGCACATATGCAGAATATTGGTTGTATGCTTGTTTTGATAGGTTCATTAAAGGTGGCTATAATTATGTGAGGCCTTTTATTAGAAATAGGTTATGAATGAAGTCGGAAGTATTAACTTTTCCACTGAAAAAACAGGTATAGTCAATACTTTGAGATAGTAAAGGATGCCCACAAGATTCAGTTTGTGACCCAATGTTTTTGCTTGTTGACATAACTCCTACTGCTGGTAAAGGTAGGATATATGAGAAAAGCCAGAGACTGTGTTGCCTGTGCAGAGGACTGACCTTACTGCTGGCAGTAGCTGGAGATTCAAAAACCAAACCAGAAGACAACTCCAGTTGCATGCTACATACATACGAAGAATGGTGTACAGAAAACAAATTCCAGATGGCTTCACCTAGTGTTTGAGGGAAAGATCTAAAAAAAGTTAAAATTGTAAGATGCCACCTGATATCTGGTGTTGCTATTCCATGCTTTGTTTGAAGTAATAAAAGAAACAGCAATGCCAAAGCTTGAGTCAGGCCCGGAGGCATGCTAAAATATCATAATGATTATGGTGGTTGCTTGCAATAAGTGACAATCTTGGTCCTAGTCTGTCTGGCACAGATTTTTGTTAGTCACAACATATTCATTACATTTGGAATTAATTTCTGAGTGAACTTCAGTGGTATCAATTCATGTCATTAAGATTAATTCAGTTAAAGCTGAAAAACTTAACACAATTAGAAGAATTATGACTAAAATTCATCCTGACAGATAAGTTTTTATCTTACTTTGAAATGAGGAACAACAATCAGTATGCCCATCTGCAGAGGCTTAATACGACGATTAGATTTATAACAAATATGGCCTTCGCCCATACACAGTTTCTTAAGCCACATGTATCTGACATTTACATAGTACATATTTGGAAATTGTTTGAAAAGCATGTTGCTAGCCTTACTGGTGACATAATGCCGTAACAAAATGTGATGGACCTGAATGTGGCAAGAATAGTGGTTGGTATTAATCGATGGGACCAATGGGGAAGGGTAAACAGAAAACAGGTCTGGAATCAAGATGATGCACAGGTGTGAAACAGTTTGCATCCACAATGTGCAGAAGGCTTCTTTAAAAGCAGACCAGTGAAAACGATTATACTGCCATTTGTGTTCGTAGTATGTAAGTACTTTTGCAGAAGACCCACTATAATGATTGTATGACAGTTAAGACATTAGATACCACATCATGCAGACTACACTTAGCAAATGAAAACAAATACATCTTGACCTAGAATCAAACCCTTGACCTCCTGCATGCTAACCCAGAACATTATCCACTGCACCAATTGCACACACTTCACACATGCTGACAGTAGTCATTACCACACATGTGACTACAGTGTTGCCAGATTGCCTATCTTTAACATTCATGTATTGTTGGAAATATGTGCAGGACTAATTCTTCATCCTGTGTGTGTGTTTTAACTTGTATAGAACACCTGTGAAGGAACTTCATTACTGATATTATTTGTTTTACATGGAAGTGTTACAGTTAGTTCTACAACTCACTTAATTTTGTTTATATTATACTCTTGAGTTGCCAAATGTACGTAATTAGTTATTTTAGTGTGGTGACCCAGTTTCTTACTGTAAGTACAGAACATGAAGAAAATAAACCTCTATATCAGAAGTAACTCAATTTGTTCTTTTGCAGAGTGACTGAATATAAGGCTGATAATCAGATGTCTATTCACACCTTAGCTATAGTGTTTGGACCATCATTAATGTGGCCAGAAGAAGAATCTCAGAACATTGCATTTGACTTTATGATGCAAAATGTTGTGATTGAATTCCTGTTGAAAGCATTCCACAACATATTTGGTGATAGTTGTAATGTAAGTGCCTGAATGTTGTTAAATGTATTTATAAAGTTGGAAAAAATACCCTACACATCTATTTTGAGATTATTATCCACTTGCATTGACTGTAAAATCCCTGTAATATAATTTTGTGCCTTATCATTGTGATACCATTTTACCTTGTTGAATCTGTGGGTAGAAAAATGTAAATAAATACAGAACCAAGTGTATAAGATTCAAAGACTTAAACAGATGCAGAGCAATTTTGGAAATAGTATTATATCTTCAGTATTAGATGTTATTGTATATACCTTGTGAATATTGTGTAAATTTATGATTGTTAATGAAAACAATATGAAATTGTTACTTATATTTATTTTTTCAACGATCAAATCCATCCCAGCATCAATTAAAGAGAGACCCATCCTTAATTTCTCCTTGCCTATGTCGTGCAATCACTGTTACTGAAATAAATATTTAAGGATACCAGGAGAAATTAGAAATTGTCACCATTTTCTATTTTCCTGATGATAAACCAGTAAGACAGACCTGAATGACACTGGTAAAGTAAAACTGTCAATAACCCGAAGGTGCTTTACTAGGCATGATCCTATTAGAGATGGTGTGTCACTGCTGCTGCTCCTTTTAACTGATTTACCCAGAGTAGGGGAACATACAGTTCAATATGAACTCCAATCCACAGTGCAACTCGGCATTTTCCTTGTTAATACTAGGAGGATCGCTACCGGTCATTTCGACCGTTGAAGTTTTTCTTCTTTGTTTCTAGTTTTGATTCTTAAGTTACTTCAGTATGATGTCCTTATAGATCCACAGTGCATTATGCTTAAAAATTTCTATTGAAAGTATATTTAATTAAATAAAAAATATCAAAGTAAAGAACACATTGAAATATAAAACCAATTTAAACTTACAAATGCAAATAAACATATAATTATACAATAAAATTTTTTATCTGTATGACTTGTACTCAGTCAAAGTCCTAAACAGGTCATAAACATATATTTGATACAAAAATAAAGATATATGGACACAAATTTATACACAGAGGAGAGTTCTTCTGCTAATTTGAAAAGGAACATTCACCAGCTAACTTTTTCTCCTATTGTCTCTATGTAAAGGATCCAAACATTGATTCCAGCAAGGTCTATGATGTTGAAAAACACACGCATAGGCCACCGGCGGCAGCCAACTTGACAGTGTACAGGCGAGACATCTGGTCCAGAATATCAACTCCAAAGTAAGAGAATTGTAGAAGTTGACAGTTTCAGGGTGTTTATTCTGTGTTTTTCGTCTACTGCAACTGACTGGTGCACTGTGATCAATAGAACAACAGTCTTCTCAGTCTTCCCTTAAGAGGAAGTAATTGTTGTGACACCAGATTTGTATAAAATACGAGTAGTACTGTACAAATATCTGGCAGTAGATTTCGCTGATGGAGGAACTTCTCTTCTGGTTTTCTTCAGTTTATCCACCATGGCTGTGTTCTCCTGCTTCAGTAGCTCTGCAAGATGTTTGGCTGTGAAGAAATTGTCACATATTACATGACTTTCTTTCGAAGTATAAGTCTGCATGGGACATGTAATAACATGCTCAGCAACAGGTATGTTAATGGGTCTTTCACTTTGTTTATCCAAGTAAGGAGATCCATTCACCCTTTATTTACTACCGGCATTTGCTGGAAGCCAGAACTTCAAACCAAATTTTTCTGGTTTATTACTCATGTATTGCATATAGTGGCACCGAGCTTTGCATGTATAGAGCTGCTCATCTACGGTTATAAATGCACCTGGTTTGTAGTTCTGGATACAGTTAGCTACAAATGAATTCCAGACTGGGGTAGATGCTGTGAAGCTGTCTGTCTTGAGTCTTTTTGGCATGAGAGTGCTTGTCATCAGATCTTAAAAACTGTATGACTTGTATTCCATAGTGCGAGGAAAAAAGTGCCGGCCCACACACTTGAGACCACAGAAGTTTTGGGGCAAATTCTTTCCTCCATACAGTCCCCGTGCATACATTATAGCTATGGTAGCTTCTAATTGGGCAATAAATATAAAGTACCCAAGTGTAATCTTGAAGGAGTCCTTGGGCTCTAAATTCTGTAAAGTTTTTTATGTTCTGTAGAATATTATTGTCTTATCAACACCCGCTGTGCGCTCAAGTAACTGCCTGCGACTATAAGTGTCTTAGCGTTACACGTTGACCCAGGAGTTTTTACCAACATGTTGTGATGCCCTAATCTCTCCAGGTGCATGCCCTGGTGCAATTAAAGTCCACATTGTTCTGTCAGCTGCTGTCTCTGCACTTTCAGCTTCCGGATGCTGATATGGATGCGATTCCCCCCCCCCCCCCCCCCCCCCCTGCCCCGGCTGTGTGAGTAGAAATTTGATTTGTAGTGATAATGGAATCTAACATTTAAACACTGGTTTATTCATATGTTGTACAGGTTCTTAATATTCATCTTCAGACTTTGATGATTCGCCTTGTTCTTTTTCATGGGGCTGATTTTCCATGTCATCTTTATAATCTTTGTCATCCAACTCATTACATTCAAAAATATCTTCTCCTTCAGAATCTTCTTACAAAAATGCTGACATGCCATAAGAAAACAAGATCACAACAATGAAACAAAACAAGCTAATTGGATGAAAAAAATCCATTGTGCCTTTACAGACATGAATCATAAAAATTCTCTCTCAGGTCAGAATGGCCGGCTGCAGTCCATTAAAGTAAAAATGTTTATAATTTGTCCAGGTTTTGTAATTGGAATTTGTCTTTTACAGAAATTATAAACCACCAAGGTACAGTAAAAGTCATGAAGAATAAGTCCCATAAATTAAAACATACACTATTTATTAAATGTTGGTCACCGGTCAGATTGACCGGTACAGTACTTCTGGTGTTAAATATTGCCAGATGTGATAACTGACAGATGGAAATCCTGGAAGTGACCAAGGATCAAACCAGTGACCTTTGGATGTGTGATATGGCATATTACCATTGATCCACTACGACAGGAACAGCCGAACATTTTCTTTGCATGAGCTATCACAGCCATATATTTGTTGAAAGACATTTTAAAGATTTTCACCACAGTGGTCACTGACAAGCATTCACTTTATTAAAGCGTGCATGAACGACCAGTTTCAGAATGTGGTGGGGGTGTTTGGCGTACATAAACAAATATTTTACAACAGACAGCCTAAAATTGTACTTCCAGGTGTCAGTATATTCTAAAATTATTTAATTATTAATCTAATGCCATGTTATAGATCACGGTTTGTGCTCACTTCTCTCCATGCAGGAAACCAGTACAGCATTTTAAATCAGAGTGTAAATAGATCAATAAATGTGTCAGAGACATAATATACTACGAGGGTTGAGTCAAATGAAAACCTTAAATATTTTTTTAAAATACTATTTATTGTGCAGAAGTTTTACAAAGCTGTATCACTTTTCAACATAATCTCCCCCACACTCAATGCAAGTCCTCCAGCACTTACAAAGTGCATAAATCCCTTTAGAAAAAAATTCTTTTGGTAGTCCGCACAACCACTTGTGCTCCGCGTGGCATACTTCTTCATCAAAATGGAACTTCTTTCCTCCCATTGCGTCTTTGAGTGGTCCAAACATATGGAAATCATTTGGGGCAAGGTCTGGTGAGTATGGTAAATGAGGAAGACACTCAAAATGCAGGTCTGTGATTGTTGCAACTGTTGTACGGGCAGTGTGGTGCGTTGCATTGTCATGCTGCAAAAGGACACCTGCTGACAGCAATCCACATCACTTTGATTTGATTGCAGGCATGTAATGCTCCAAAATGACGCCTTTTTCGTCCCAAAAGGGAGTCAGCATAACCTTCCCTGCTGATGGTTCTCTTCGAAACTTCTGTGGTTTTGGTGATGAGGAATGGCGCCATTCCTTGCTTGCTCTCTTCGTTTCCGGTTGGTGGAAGTGAACCCAGGTTTCGTCCCCAGTAACTATTCGTGCAAGGAAGCCATCCCCTTCTCGTTCAAAGTGCCGAGGCATCCATCTTGCAGACACTTTGTAAAACTGGAGCACATCATGCACAATGTGGTGTGCTGACCCATGACTAACTTGTAAACATGCTGCAATGTTCTGTGGAGTCACAACTCATTCTGCCTGACCTGGACGAGGAGCACCTTCCACTGAAGTCACACCATTTGCGAACTTCCTACTCCAGTTGTAGACTTGCTGCTGTGACAAACATGCATCACCGTACTGAACCTTCATTCTTCAATGAATTTCAATAGGTTTCACACCTTCACTACACAAAAACCGAATAACAAGAATGCTGTTCTTCCCCGGTGCAAGTCGCAAATGGGGCGGCCATCTTTATACTGATACTGCGATACTGCATCTGCACTATGCTGCCACCTACAGGCCATTCTGCATGCTGTTTGTAACACACTTACCAACTTACAGGATAACGGCGCAAAATTTCGATTTGTTATTACAAATTTAAGGTTTTCATTTGACACACCCTCATATGTTATCATAATCATATATATATATATTAGGTCGAAATTCTAAAAACCAGAATAGTGTGCCAAAGCATCTAAACTGTGTGCAGAGTGGGGTGAAATCCAGGAAAAAGAGAAAGGAAGTCTTTATTGCCAACATTAGAAACCTGAATTAGCAACTGTATGACTACATGTATATACAAATAAAGTTTATGTTAGCTAGAAGTCGGCATTTTATAACTGAAGACAACTTGCATTCAGAGTCTAAATAGTTATTGCAATACATGACTCTGCCAGGTGGCACATAAACACGGGGTATGTAACAGTTGACTAATATATATATATATTGAGGAAAAGTGACAAGTTGTTTGCTAAGCAGAAGTCAGAAGTTGAACTGCTCAAGCAAAAACTGCCTGCAGCAAGAAGACCTTAACTTTAAAAATCATCAGCTTTGAAATGAGGAAATAGTTTCTCAAAGCCTATGTTTGGAGTGTGGCAAGTTGTGTCTGTGAAACCTGTGGAACTGAGGAAGAGAAGAAACTAAATTCTTTCAAGAGATGGTGTTATAGTTACTTGCTCAAAGTAAAGTGGACTGGCACGGTTACAAAGTAAGAGGTCCTTAAAATAGTGAGTGAGAAGAAAAGCCTGTGGAAATCAGTTGTTAAAAGAAAAATGCAAGTTATTGGCCATCTACTGTGACACAAAGGACTCCTGACCAAAATAATACTGGAGTATGTTAATGGAAAGAGACCTACAGTAAGACAATGACTAAGGTACATAGAGCCTGGACCGATGTCGGTAGCAGTCTGGTCCCTTTAATCCCACAAACCACACATAGAGCCTGCCCGGCTAGCCACACCATCTAATGCGCTGCTTCCCGAGCGGGAAGGCATGCTGGTCCCCGGCAGGAACCTGTCTGGCGGATTAGTGTAGAGGTCTGGTGTGCCGGCCAGCCTGTGGATGGTTTTTAAGGCAGTTTTTGATCTACCTCAGTGAATGCAGGCTGGTTCCCTTTATTCTGCCACGGTTAAACTATGTCAGCGATTGCTGTGCAAACACTTTCTCCACGTACGCATACACCACAATTACTCTACCACGCAAACATTTGGGGTCACACTCTTTTGGTATGAGACTGGCAGGATTTATGGTGAGATGAAGTACATGAAAAGTTCCAGAAAGGGACCATGACTGCAGAAGAGAACCAGGCAGAAATAGTTTTCCTGAAGTTGAAGGACAGTGGTGATATGCTTTTACTCTCCATCAAGTTAGGAGATTAAATGGTGCAGGTGAGGATGAAGGGCTTAATGGTAACCAAACTTGTGGCTATAATCAATTACGATAAAATAAACACTCATGTTGATTCTCTGATCAAATGTACTCGTATAGTTCACCTTTACAAAATTGTTTCACTGTACATGTATACTGAAGCTGACATTAGCTGCCCAATAGTGTGTGCTTTTTCTAAATTTATTGGTGGATTAGTATTGGGTTTACATGCTCAACATCAGTGGAATCTGCATTACAGAAGACACACAGGCTTGTCTCTAGTGTGTATTACTTTGTGTGTTTGCTATTTTGTTTCATATATAATAATTTCACTTGCCTTATATTGTATATCATGGTTTCTTAATACATGCTAAACACATTTGCTGATAATATTCATATGATTGTGATAATTGGCATATTAATGTGTAGTTTTCAATGGCAGAGTACTATAAATCCAAATATTATGGATGAGTTGTTTAGATAATAGATTACACAGTATAATTTCATTTCTAATAAGAATTATCTGTGTCAATAAAGTACAGAGGAATATACAGGGTGGTCCATTGATTGTGACTGGGCCAAATATCTCACGAAATAAGCATCAAACGAAAAAACTACAAAGAACGAAACTTGTCTAGCTTGAAGGGGGGAACGAGATGGCACTATGGTTGGCCCACTAGATGGTGCTGCCATAGGTCAAACAGATATCAACTGCTTTTTTAAAAATAGGAACCCCACTTTTTATTACATATACGTGTAGTACATAAAGAAATATGAATGTTTTAGTTGGACCACTTTTTTTGCTTTGTGATAGATGGCGCTGTAATAGTCACAAACATATGGCTCACAATTTTAGATGAACAGTTGGTAAAAGGTAGGTTTTTTAAATTAAAATACAGAATGTAGGTATGTTTGAACATTTTATTTCAGTTGTTCCAATGTGATACATGTACCTTTGTGAACTTATTATTTCTGAGAATGCATGCTGTTACAGTGTGATTACCTGTAAATACCACATTAATGCAATAAATGCTCAAAACGATGTCCGTCAACCTCAATGCATTTGGCACAATACGTGTAACGACATTCCTCTCAACAGCGAGTAGTTCATCTACTGTAATGTTCGCACATGCACTGACAATGCGCTGATGCATGTTGTCAGGTGTTGTCGGTGGATCACGGTAGCAAATATCCGAGATATTTGGCCCAGTCACTATCAATGGACTACCCTGTATGTCATGACTAAAGGTTTACAAGAAAACTTGATTGGTTACCTTTTGTTCACAGTGCACTGGACATCCACTTTATTATGGATCACATTCTGGTGTGTAACAAATTGTTAGTGTAGGGGCAGCAATGACAGTAGTCAATCAAGTAATACACTATTATTTGCAATGAATTATTTTATAAATAAATGTGTACATTATTCATGACAATGTCCAGGAAACACTGCATTCTGTGGTATCATTACAAGATTTAGGATCTTCTTCAAAGTGCCATTTCAAATGCAAATGGTACACTCCAAGGTGTTTTATTCCTTTTTTGACAAACAGGTGTAACAGAAAAACACACAACTTGTCATATATGAAAGCTTATTTTATTTTCTAGTTAATTTATTATAATTACATTCACTTGAAGTGCTGTTTCATAACGGGTGTGTGAGCATTACCGGGTCGTTTTATTGATTTGCATATCACACAGTTTCCCTGAAAATTAAAACAGTATGAATAACATACAATAATAAGCTAGTCTAAACCAATTAACGTTAAACAAGAAAGAAGGTTGGTTTGAACCCCGCAGTGCTTTACAAGGCATTGTCCTGTTGGATGTGGTATACCCTTACCTTCCTTCAACCTTACCTTATGTAGCCAGTTTGGGGGAGGGGGGGGGGGGGGGTTTGGTCCACAGTGTAATGTGGCTTGTAGATCACAGTGCAACTCTGCATTTTTCACGTTAACAAATGTCACCAGAAGTGAAATAAGTGATACGTGACAGATAAAAATCCTAGGAATGACTGTGGATTGAACGTAGAGTTTTGGATCTGTAGTATGGCATTGAATAACTGAGCCATTACCATTCATATTTTGCATGTGCCCTAAGAGAAAATAAAACCTGTTATCAGGTAATCATTTAGGAATTACTTCTTGCAAGCTTTGTATTACTTCTTACAAGCTTTGTAGTCATGGACAGAAAATTTTTCACCAACACGTATGTTGATAAAAACTCCTCTACAGATGGACTTCTTACCTATAAATCATTGAATGCACAGAATTCTGATTGAGTATCCAGTCCATTGTAATGAGCATAAATGAAAACTCTGGCATCCGAGTCCTCTGTCTCCTTAAGAGACAGAATTGCAAAGGGCACATGAAGAAGTGTATATATCTATTTTATAACTAATGGTGGTGTTGATAATTATATGATGATCTGGAAGGCCAAAATTATTATCCATAAACCATTATATAAGCAGTTACTTCAAAACATATTATGTCCATTTCATTGTGTTGTTGTAGTTATAACTCACTGAAACTAATGACAAAGTAGGATCAACTGATTCAGCAATGATGTCATCATATTAGTAAGAGAGACGCTATTCAAAACCAGTATTTCCCAGGCATGGAGTACACACTTCCAGAGGTGTTGTTTTTCATGGTAAGTGATGTGGTCCACCTTGGTACAGTTCACAGCAGTAGCTTTTCAGTTTTAGAATGCCGGATAAGGATTTATGTAGAATCATAACCATGGACACTACGACTGCATCCAGTTCTTGCTGCATATATATTTGATTAATAAAGATTCTTGTCTTCTTATTTGCAAGTAGAGACCAATGAATCCAGCCATAAATAATTTTCTCTCTGCTTATAAAATAATATTTTAAAATTTCTATTGTACAGATATGAATTGTAATGCACAATATACCATCAGATATTCATGTCATAAGCATTCAGCAACTACACTATGACCATGTGGTTGTATGTATGTGATTATGAGTAATTAATTATATTGAACTAAATTAACAAAATATTTTCTGCTATATGATAATGATATTTTGAGATTATTTTGAAATCTTACCACAGAATCTAATGTGGGCAAGCACTCTTCATGGAAAAGATGTTTGCAGAAGAACACAATGATGTTAGTTGCATGACTTATATCTGAAAATAATATAAAGCGTAATGATGTTGAAAATAAATTTTAGCTAAAGAATGTTTTCATTTATATTTCTGCTATTGAAAAAATGACCATTAATGTACAACAAAGTGAAAAAGGATAACACTGACTGTCAGTTGTAAAACAGCATCTATTACCTCTGACAATAATTTTTCCATGACAAGCACCACACACCTGTTCATCTGTAAAGGAAATAAGAAACAGTGAAACTCTTGATCAATTTAACATGCTTTCAAGGAGAATTATGCAAATACTTTACCATCTACACTGATGCCTTTGTCCTGACTCCTGACTAGTTTCTTGTGGAGACTGAAGTAATCTGAAACTATTATTTTCTTACATCCCTCCTGTACAGATACCTATGGACAGATAATTTTTTGGAAATGTTAGAAGTTAGCGCAGCATACTACTGAAATACAGATTTCTGTTTTTCCCCAAACATATAAAAATAAAATAAACGATCTTGTATCTGGCACCTTTTGTAGGTGTGAACAATAAAATTACATAACAAATTACTAAAATCATTATAACATTCAATTCAAAATTATAAAACCATCAACAAAATTCTTTGCAAATATTTTCTTTTTATGGTTATTTCAAAATCATCATAGAATCTCCCCTACCCTGATAAATAAGACATTCCTGCTTCTTGCAATATTATCTGAGTTGTCTACATAATCTTTTGACCTTTTTTACAGCACACAGTGCTATTTTTCTCACAGACTACTTCATTTCTACTGGCCCTCTGCTCTGCTGAAAGATTTTTTCATCCTGTCTTACAATATACAGGGTGTTTCAAAACGAGTACATCGGTTTTAATGCTTTGTAGAATTTATTATATTCATGTTACAATTATAAATAATACATCAAATGAAAGAGCAACTCAAACAGTTTTGTTTGTAAAGCTGTTACAAGTTCTAAATTCTACAGACCATGGTTTACAAGCCATCTTTACAACAAAAAAATACCGCTGGATGATGATGAAGATTTTCTGTATCATGTCGCCTTCAGTGATGAATCGAAATTTCATGTAAGTGGAAATGTGAACACCTAGAAACTTTCTCTAAGTCATCATGCATTTTCCTGCAGTCACTCAATGATGACTCCTTCCTGCACACCACAGCATCAGCAGCAAACAGCCCAGATTCTTGCGCAACTGATCTGTCAAATCATTTATGTATATAGAGATAAGTGAAATCAGGGCCTCTATTGAAGCATATAGACAGTGCATGGTGGAGTGTCCTTGTACCATTGCTAGTCAGTTGCTTTCGTGTTCCTCTTGCAAACGAAACAAATGAAAAATTACTGTCTTTAAGCCTCCATATGAGCATACACTGGTGGCAGTAGAATCATCCTACAGCTAGCATCATATGCCATTTCTTTAAATTTTCTCAACATGTTTTGTGAAAAGAAAATCTTCTTTATTCCAAAGATTCTTATTTGAGTTCACAAAGCATCTCCAAAATACATGTTGGTCAGACATACCGGTAACATAAGAGCAGTCTATCACATTTCCCTGGGCACTCCTGACAATATCCTTGCCTCTGACGAATACTCGCCATTGAGGACAACATACTGGCCTTTATTACTTAAGAAAGTCTTCGAGTCACTTACCTATGTGGGAACCTAGTATGTATTCTCATATCTTCATTAACGGTTAGCAGTGCAGCAGCACCATGTCACATGCTTTTTGGAAATATAGGAATATGCAATCTGCCTGTTGCCTTTCGTTCATGTCCACAGGATATCATGTGAGAAAAGGACAAGAACGATTCTTTCTAAATCCGCACAGATTTGTGGTCAGAAGATCTTCTGTCTCAAGGAAATTTATTATATTCAACCCCTCATAATATGTTCAAGAATTCTGCAGCAAACCAATGTTTAGGGTATTGGTCTGTAATTTTGGGTGTCAGTTCTTCTACTCTTCTTATACACAGGAGTCACCTGTGCTTTTTTACTGTTGCTTGGTATTTTGCTGGATGAGAGATTCGAGATAAATGCAATAAGTGAGGCTACAGTGCTGTAGAGTACTCTTAAACTGAATTGGGATTCCATCCAGACCTGGCAACATTTGTTTTCAAATCTTTCCATTGTTTCTCTACCTCAGGGATTCCTATTAGTATGACCTCCATATGGGAGTCTATGCGACATTTAAATAATGCTGTGTTGGTATTATCCTTCGACGCGAATGATTTCTTAAGGTGGTAGATACAGTTATTAGATACAGTTATTGCATAGTAAAATTATGGTACATTGTAATTTCTGCTACTCTATAATTCCATGCAATTTATTGTGCAAAGAAATATGCATGTAAGCACTGAGAAAGGCAGGTGCTCTGGTAAATGACTAGTTTGCAAATTAAGATTTAACCTTGCAACAGTGACATTGTGAATCTTGTCGCAGCTTGCTCTCTGAGGGCTGTGCTACATTTGGTGCCATGGGTGACACACTCTCCACGGCCTGCACCGCAGCATCCATGGGAATATGTCAATGTTGAATTCACAGTACCTCTCCTCATTTCTTACTAGCTATTGGTTGCTCATGCTTTCTCTAAATTTCCATATGTTATCCACTGTCCTTCCACATCAGCTGTGGCTTCAGTTCAGGCCCTCTCAAAAATTTTTGCTATTGAAGGATTACTTATACACTTGGGATGGATAATGGTCCACAGTTTGTGTCTCAGCCTTTGCACAATTTCTGCACCTATAAAGGCATTTGCCACATAATGACTGTTCCTTTCCATCCCCAATCTAATGGCATGGGAGAATGACTCATCCATACATTCAAGGTTCAAATGAAGAAGTATGTTACTGACTCTTCCACGGGTGACATCTTGATGCAGTTCTTAAGTTCCTACAAGTTTATGCCACTGGGGGATTGGAGTCCAACTGAGATGGTTCATGGTTACCAGCCATATATCCTCCTGCAACTGCTCGTGCCACCCCGGCCTGTTGGCATGGCCCTTGTCATAGCTCAATTCTGGCTCTGCGGCCTGGGCTTGGTGGTTTGGCCGCCAGCTGAAGTGGATTCCATGACTGTGATTAGCTGTGTCCTTGTACCATGGCAAGGGTCGCACGTCTGCCACCACCGTCACCTTCACCTCCTCTCTTAGTACTTGTCGTGGCCTCGTGGGGTGTCCCTGCTGCAGAGGCAGACCTGCCCTCATTGCGAATATCATTGTCTCCTGCCTCCCTTCCGGAGTCCAGTGCCACAATGCATGATGCCAGCCTGTCTGATAATGCTTTGCTGCCACCTGCACTTCTGCTGCCATCTGGACCGATGCTGTTGGGTCCTTCACCCCAGATGTTACCAGTGCCCCTCCTGGGTGGCTAGTACTTTCATCATTGGTGCAATTCCACCACATCACGGGCACAGACTTTGAGATGCTGCCAGTACCCTTACCATCGGTCCTCCCTTATGGTACTCTGTGTGTGTGTGTGTGTGTGTGTGTGTGTGTGTGTGTGTGTGTGTAGGGAGAGGGGGGGAGTGGGAGCAGCCACCATGCACGTCTGTGGCTACGCCGCTTCCTCCCCTACTCACCAGTCCTACCATGGAATCTCCATCTCCCGCCCATGGATGTGTCATCAGTCACCCCGATGCCTGCATCAGAGGAGGCACCCTTTCCCCAAATGGGAAGGGGCGCTATAACCCTGTACATCATTCCTGGCCACCGGCGAGCTACACTCAAATACTCCACCAAGCATCTGCATGGGCTGGCCACCGGAGACCATCTGCAACTTGTGCACAAGGCACAGCACAGTGCCGGCCATGCCGTTTATCGGAGCTCTCCTCTATATAAGGATGATGATGATGATGATTGGTTTGTGGGGCGCTCAACTGCGTGGTTATCAGCGCCCGTACAATTACCCAATCTTTTGCTCAGTCCAATTTCGCCACTTTCCTGGATGATGATGAAATGATGAGGACAACACAAACACCCAGTCATCTCGATCTATATAAGGACAGTGAGGCAGGGGCCTGTTTGCTGATCATGTTCTACTGCTTTGTTCTAATGCTTATTGTTCAGTTTCTATGTTTGTCGTTTACCTGAATGTGGATCAATAAACTCTTATTCTTAGTGGCCACACTATTGGTTGTGTCTAGCATTAGGACATCGTGAATGCTATAGACCATGATAAAATAAACTGTGGGCTGTTTCTATACGTATCTAAGCCCTTGGATGTGATCAATCATGATCTTCTGCTTAGCAAATTATACAAATACAGTATTCATGGAGTTGCCTACAACTGGTTTAAGTTGTACCTTCCCAGTAGGCAAGAGATGGCAGAAATATGCCATGAAAATGAAAGTTAATTTTCAGGATTCAGAAGAATTAGTTATGGTGTACCTCAAGACTCTGTGTCAGGTCGTCTGTTTCTGTTGATTTTTATTAATGATTGGCCAACCACTTGTCAGCAGCAGAGCTGATGTTCTTTGCAGATTATACTAGCATTTTTATAAGAGGACATAATGAAGCTAATTTACAGAGAAGGTCTCAGTGAGAAGACAAGAAGCAGGAAGATGGTTTAGAAACAATTGCATTGTGGTAAATGAGAAGAAAATGGGATGTGTGAGCTTTAGTGAGATGAGAGCAAAAGGAAGGAGCAATATACACCCACAATTAGGGGACTGTAGCATTGAACAAACATTATAATCGAAATTTTTAGGAGTTTGTGATCATTTAAAATGAGAAAAATGTGTTTAACTACTGAACAAAAGGTTGGGTACACACTGTTACATCTTCAGAATGCTTAGGATATGCTGTTGCATAGCAAACAAAACTACATAAATATGCACAGCCTGTGAAAATGCAAGTTTCACAAAATAATTATTTTAATTTCAGAGATAAGCAATAAGATTAATGAAAGGGGTTACCAGTAGGGAATCATGTGGAAACAGTTTTTGAATAATTAAAAATTCTGACTCTTCCAGGCTTTTACATATATGAATGTGTGTGTGTAACCTGACATTGTACAGTAAGTGTTCAGTATCAAACGACCAAATTCGTAATTATAAAATTAGAAGTTGGAATGACTTCCATACATAAGTACATGTTGAGGAACTTTATAAGAAAAATGAGTGGTTCCTGTTTTACTTGGAAAAAACAAGACGCAGAAGGTAGAGTTAGTTCACACAACTATGGATGATAATTTTTTAGTAAAACAATTGTGAGATAGAACCATATAAACACAAGTGTTCCTCGGGGTAGAGTATTGGGTCCAACTGTGTGTGTGTGTGTGTGTGTGTGTGTGTGTGTGTGTGTGTGTGTGTGTCTATATATACTGACTTTCCAGACAATACAAAATATGCTGATTATAGCAACATCATAGTCATTGATAAACCACCAGAACTCCTATTTGAGAAAGCTAATGAAACTCTCAAGGATGTCTACAAATGGGCAGTATGGAATAAATGAACATTAAACATAGAGAAAACAAACAGCATTCACTTCAGCATAAAGAGTGAACACAATTCTGTACATCAGACATAGGTGATAACTTCATGGATTGTTTATCAAACAGCAAGATTTTAGGTATGAATATTAACTGTAAATTAACATGGAATGAACACACAAATACGTTGGCAAGAAGAATGTCATCATCATTTTTTGCTCTTAGGGTTTTAGCATCAGTTTATAACGGCTAATGTCTTGTAGTGACATTATTCTTATGAACAATCAATTCTTAGTTATGGGATTCTTTTCTGAGGACTGAAGGCACAAAACTTGAACACAGTTTTTAAATGGCAGAAAAGAGACATGAACAACAACTACTAGTAGTTTTCAGGATCATTGTAAAGAACTGTTTAAAGAACTTGGTATCCTTACTGCATCAAGTGAGAACATCTACCAATCTGTTGCAAACATCAGGGAAAACATGACTTATTTCACTAACAGTTCTATACATAATCATGGAACAATAGTCAGTTTGGACTTACATTTACCATGGAAAAAAAACCTCAAAACAGCACTTTCTGTAAGGGAATAAAATTGTATAATAAATTACCCAAGCAGATGAAAAAGATTACTAAAATACATCTGCTAAAATGTTCTTCATTAGTAATATGCACTACACAATCAAAGATTATGTAGACTCACAGCAGCAGTTAGTAATGAAATAAGTACACATCTTGTCACATTACACTACTGTAATGCTTTTATTAGACGATCATGTGCCACAATCTATAGTGCATGACAATAATGTCTTGGCATTGTCCTGAGTTTAACACCTCACTCATCATCACAATGGGGTGCTGGCTTAGTTTCCCAGGTAGACTGAAGGGAGTCCACAGGGATGTTCATGGGGTCTGGTAGCATGTCTGTCGTCCTATAGTCAGTTGTCTGGACAGACTGACAGGAGCACAAGGGGCTCAAGCAGCATGTTTGTAGACCTGGAGACACCAGTGAGTGTCCATAGTGTGTGTAGTGACAGTGTACAGAGATGCGAAGAAACACTGCAAAACCATTTGTGTATTACAATTTATCTTGTCCAAATTCTGTATGAACAAAAGAATATTATACAACAGGGACCAATTGAATGAGGTAGTGGTGTTGTTAAGACACTGACCCAACATTTGGGAGGATGGAGTTTTTTCTCCATCCAGCTCCATTTTGCTTTAGGTTTCCCATGGTTTTCCTAAATCATTTCACACAAATGTGGGAGTGGTTCCTTTATGTAGGGCACAGCCGACCATCTCTCCTATCCTCATAAAGCATACTTATATTTTCTATGTGTATGTGTATTTTTTGAGGCATTTATTTTCATTGTGTTTTGATGACAAATCCTATATCATTGTAAGATGATACTTGGATGAATTATTTAAAGAAAAACATCTCATAACATCACATATTCTGCTGTAGAGTGACAGAATCACTCTGGAAATAGGGAGGAAACAGGAATTGGTCTGGACATGTAGGATTTTGTGTGTGTGTGTGTGTGTGTGTGTGTGTGTGTGTGTGTGTGTGTGTGTGCACGCGGGGGGGGGGGGGGGGGGGAGGCGGCAGCAAAGGAGGGGCAGGTGAGGAGGAAGGAAAACAAAATGAAGGCAAAGGCATCAGAGAAAGTGACAGGTTACAGGTACCACATTAGTAAGCAGTGTGCCAGTATCAGTGCAGAGATGATAGAAGTAGCACAGAGAACATAAGGATGTACAAAGAGGGTAACAGCTAATGAAATGTGGAAGTATTAATTCAATTAAAAATAATAAACAAAAAATGGTAAAAAAGGGAAGGAGAGCAATGCGGGGTGAAGGGTCAGATGCAGAGCAACTGGGTGCTGGACATCACCAATGTGCACAAATCTTCTATGCTTATTCATACAGTCTGGAGGTGGCCATCCCAATATCAAGTGCCAAGCAGTTAACAAGTCAGTTGGTAAATAACTTGGGGAGTTTCACATGTTGCCCTGCCTGCAGGTGGACTGTAGTATGGAATAGTGGGTGGGGGCATGAAACAGCTGGAGTAGAGATTGTGGTCTGGGAGTGTCACATAAGTTTGACAAGGAAGTTGCAAAGGTTAGGAAGGTGACAGAAGATGACAGTAGGTGACATGAACAGAGTACTGGGGAGAGGTGTTCTCATTTCAGGGACTGTCTTGGGAAAGTTGTAGATCTTGTGAAGTAATCTATAGAGGTATTTAAGGCCTGAGTGCTACTGCAAAACAAGGAGGGTGCTCCTGACTCTTTTGGAAGTAGGAACAATGCCAGTCAGAGAAGACTGTCAGGGAAATCTGTTTCTGGACAAAGTCATTGACTTTGTTGTAAGAGAGAAAAATCATGGAAAAAGATTATCAGCACAGGCTTTGAGGGATATGGATACCATTTACCATGGATACGTATGCTGTAGGGAAGGAATCGGATTGTAAAGCACGTCTGCTGCTGGCATGACCCCATGTTCAGTGTGGATAACATCAGGCATAAAGGGATGTAAGTGGTTATCAATCAATGATACTGACACAGACCACAACTTTCGTGGTGGTTTCTACGAAAATCTGGGTTGCAGGGAGGTCCAGGTGACTGTCCTTCACAGTATAATAATGCCACCACAAGCCTGTGTCTCTTCTTTGTTGCAAAGGCATTCTCCCGTGATCTCGTTTATGAAATTATTTCCCAAGAGTCACAAATCTCCAGTAACACTGCTGATTTACCTCCAAAACTGGACAATTTTAATCAATCTCATAAAATGCCAGGTTATAAAAGTGCACTGTGTAGGGGGAGGAGGGGAAGTTAATCTTATTCATTGAAGTCCATTGTACTAGAGAAACATCAGTGGGCATGGAATGAGTCAAGAGGAAATAAACAGACGTACGCAACACCACATACAAAAATGTATCATTAAGACATGCAAGAGGCAATGTGTCAGGAAGAGGTAATGCCATAGATAGAGGAAATGGCTATGAAACATGCAATGTTTCATATAACCACTGAAACTATTCTCTTTCAGAATGCTGCTGTTTAAGTGTATTACAAGTACACACGCAAATAAGTTTTCATGGTACACCATCTGTTTCCTACAAACCATCTTCATTAATAAAGGTTTCATCTTTATCACTGTGTTTTTTAAACATATCACAACCTCCTCCTACTAACCACAGAGGCATTATAAAATACTTGCAAGAACTATAAAATAGGCAAAGCATCAACTAAGCATATGGTAGCAGACTTCCCCCTCCCTTTTTCGGAGAGTAATTTCATAGAAATTAGAGGTGAACTTTGTCTACTCATTTAATGTAGTTTGTAAAATGTTTTGCTAATTTGTAATTCAGTTTGACAACACAGATATATAAGAGTGAAATGATAACAAAGAAGAAAGACACAACATAAGGAGAAGCAGCATTAACATGTAGAAAATAAAAACGTTGGAGTAAAGTGTGCCCAGAAGTAGTACTGAAATTAATTTAACCACAATACCCACAAAAAATCATTGTATCTGACAAAGGAGGAAACAATACCAAAGACAGAATACAATCACATGAGAGAAATTTCAATATAAATGAACTCCTTTTACCAAGCATGCTTTGTACATTAAAAAAAAAAAAAACTGCTTATATTCTACAACAAGAAAACTTTTATTCATGTATATTCATGTATCCATTACATGTTTTAATGGAAACAAGAGTACCGTAATAGACAAATAATGAAGCAAATGCAAATTTAGACTTTTTCAGTGAATCTCAATGATGAAATCTTCTGGGGTTATCATCCGAGCCAAGGTGTTGTTTTGTGGCAATGTTTCAACAAGTTTCTTCTTGTCACCTTCAGGTGAAATGTCAGGCTCGTGTCCGGTCTGGTTCTTTATAGCTGCTGGACTGCCTTGAGTCCACTGACATCTCCAGAAGACTTCATCATTGAGATTCACTGAGAAAGTATCAATTTACATATAGCACACCTCTATGGGGAGGAGATACAGCACAGCTTGAAGATGCTGCAGAAGCTTCGTAACAAGAAGGCAAACCTGCTCAGCAGACTAGCCTTCCTGCAACAATGTTGGGACAAGGAAGTACTGCTACAGTTCACTCATCTGTGACATCCCACCACCACAACAAAGACATAACACATTTTACAGCATGCTAGCTCGGCCTTGGTGCATGAATGCATATGCATCACAAGGCTTGAACTAGACAAAACAGGTCACACTCCACCTGTATGCCACTTGGAACTGGCATCCAAACTCTCACCTTGCTCATGGGAGTGGGTCAATGGTAACACATTCGCAACCAGTGAACTCTGCAAACGCAAAGCCACTGTAAATGTCGAGTGACTAGGGCCTCCCATCGGGTAGATCTTTTGCCAGGTGCAAGTCTTTCGATTTGACGCCACTTCGGCAACTTGCACGTCGATGGGGATGAAATGATAATGATTAGGACAACACAACACCCAGTCCCTGAGCAGAGAAAATCTCCAAACCAGCCGGAAATTGAACCTGGGCCCTTAGGAATGATATTCTGTCACGCTGACCACTCAGGTACCGGGGGCGGACAAAGCCACTGTGAAACAACAAGACAAGTTCCACCAACTGCTGGGGGCACAAGTGCAGAATGTCGAAACAAAGATTTCAAGGACCATTATCAATTTAAGTGGAAAGGAACTGGATGAGGCAACAACATCAGTGCTGTCAAAAGGATTAAATTTTGCACCAGTTCCAGCCACACTACCTAAACGGGAGGTCATCAGTAGTGTCAAGCAGGCCATCGGATGGCTTCTCTCTGACACGACCAAAGAGGTCAGAAGGGAGACTTGCAGGGTCTTAGAAAATGTAAAAATGCCAAAAACCAACATTTCCACAGCTGAACGCAGGGCGATATGTGACCTACGAGAAGACGAAGATATGGTCGTCCTACGGCAGATAAAGGAAATGCGACGGTACTGCTAACAAGATCCAGCTTACAAACAAGTGAACAAGGAACCTACATCAGGGGTGACAAGGAAGACAATCTCATTGCAAAAGAAATCGGGAATGGACAAGGGTATGGTTAGAAGGATGTACCCCACAGCACCAATACCACCACACTTGTACAGACTTCTGGAGATACACAAAAAGAGAGTTCCACTATGTTGAATAGTGGATACCAACTTAGGAAATAGCCAAACACCATGCAGCTACTGAAGTGTCTCGTGGGTCATTGTCCTCATCCTGTCAAAAACTCAATGGAGTTTGTGAAGATACTATGATGGATGGTCTGGACAAAGATGACATCCTGGCCAGCTTTGATGTCACGACCCTCTTCACATGGGTACCTCTCGAGGACTTGGCATTACTAAGGGGCCACCTCAATGAAGACACATTGGAACTGTTACCCATGCACTCACTACCACATACTTCCAATGTGGTGGTAAATTCTACCAACAGATAGACGGAGTGACCTTGGGTTCCCCCTTGGTACCATGTATCACAAATCTATACATGGAACACTTCAAAGAAATGGCTGTTGAAATGGCGCACCTGAAACTAAAGGTGTTCTACTGCTATGTGGATGACATGTTTGTGACTGGGCTGAATGGCAAAAAAATCTACAAGAACTTCTTAACCACCTCAATGGCATACATGACAATATTAAATTACCTAAGGAGATGGAAGAAAATTAATGTTTGCCTTTCCTCAATATCATGATAAATAAGGAGACTGGTGGCACATTAGGTTTTTTATTTATTTATTGTTCTGTGGGACCAAATTAAGGAGAAGTCTCCATGGTCATGGAACGAGTCAATACATGAAATTATAACACGATATTAGAAACAGATAAAATGAAATATAAAAAAAACATATTCAGGTGACAAGTCGTAAATTTAAATAAAGAAAATCAACAATGTAACACTGGAATTTGCTTAATTTGTTAGCTCTTCCAGGAGCTCCTCGACAGAATAGAAGGAGTGAGCCATGAGGAAACTCTTCAGTTTAGACTTAAAAGTGTTTGGGCTACTGCTAAGATTTTTGAGTTCTTGTGGTAGCTTATTGAAAATGGATGCAGCAGAATACTGCACTCCTTTCTGCACAAGAGTCAAGGAAGTGCATTCCACATGCAGATTGGATTTCTGCCTAGTATTAACTGAGTGAAAGCTGCTAACTCTTGGGAATAGGCTAATATTGCTAACAACAAACGACATTAAAGAAAATATATACTGTGAGGGCAATGTCAAAATTCCCAGACTATTGAATAGGGGGCGACAAGAGGTTCTCGAACTTACACCACATATAGCTCGAACAGCCCGTTTTTGAGCCAAAAATACCCTTTTTGAATCAGAAGAATTACCCCAAAAAATAATACCATACGACATTCTGTTTACATGTTTACAGGTAGAAGACACACACCAACTATACCTTAACACCAGTAGCTCCCACCATCCAGCACAACGCAAATCCATGTCACCACCTTGGTACCCAGGGCACGAGACATATGCGACAAGGCAAGTCTACCTGCCGAACTGCAGTGCTTGAGAAAAAGCTTTCACAAAAACAGCTCTTCTGAGATGCAGATAAGACACACTTTCCAATTGAGCAAGAAGAAGAGAGAAGACGTACGTGAAGAAGATACTAAGCTCTTGGTGTTCCTCCCATATGCTGAGCCACCCATGGCAAAGATAGTCAGGATATTAGAAAAGAGCAACATTAAAACCATCTTTCGCTCATCAGCCAAAATCAAAAATATGCTGGGCTCACTGAAGGATAAACAAGGAATACAGATACCTGGAGTCTATAGCATCAACTGTGAGTGTGGAAAACAGTACATCGGTCAGACACAGTGATGTATGTTACAGCGCTGCTCAGAACATGTATGGAGCATTTGTCTAGGTGAAATGGAAAAATCTGCAGTCTCAAGGAAACCATATGTTTGATTTCGAACAAAGCTGCTGTGCAGGGTGAACAGGTTCTGGAATTCCATCTTTAAAGAGGCTGTGGAGATAGTGGTTTTCAACTTAGCACCACATAGGATGCTGTGATAACAAAAACACAACAATGCTCCAGTGTGAAAACAGTGCAGGCAGCAGACAGAATGGACAGGTCCTGGCAGGATGCGATGCTCACACCTGCCAGCACGCAAGGAGCCCCCCCCCCCCCCTCCCCCTCAACACCGGCTGTAAATTCCCCCCCACCAACACCATGGTTTGCGACACCCCTTCCGGAGGCATGCAACTGGCACTGCCAATGCAGATGAGGCAGAGGAACCTGTGGTTCAGCGGCTATAAAGAACCAGACAGGACATGAACCTGACACTTGACCTGAAGATGACAAGTAGGAACCTTGTTGAAACTTTCCCATGGAATGATGCCTTGACTCGGCTGATAACCCAAGAAGACTTCATCATCAGATAATGTAACATTTTGCAAAATTTTTTACTTGAATTTAGGATACATATCTAGGTCGATCAAGCCAAAGCCATATATTCAAAATAATTTATTCATTCAATAAGTTAAAACTCAGATTCATCATCATTTGTCTGCAGATTACTTTACTATTAATGCTTTGTTGTCAATTGTAAGACACTGTCATGGTCATTCTGTAGTTACATGAATCAACAATTCTTTGCATATTAATATAAAATAATAATAATCCTAACACCACCCTTTATACAAGCAGCAATGAATCAAGCTGTTAAATAATCATCTTGAGGCTGAAGCTCTTCTGTCCATGTTCGTTTTCAAATAGGGCTGTTTTTGGAGAGGGTCCACCATGAACAAAACACAATTTTTCCTGTTTCTTTTCATTTCCCAGACATGTTTTGTTGAAGTTTCAGCACCATCAGTGGTTTTTTTTTTTTATCATCTTTCTATAAAACCAGAAAAATGTACTTTACTACTTGTACACATGTAAGTTTGACTTTTTACAATAGTATATACATATCTGACGGACAAAGTTTTGCATGTATACCTTATTATCACATGCTGTGGATTCCCAGGGTTTTGCATCATTTAATGCAGTTATTTTGTTTCACAGTTTGTCATCTGCAACCACATAAAACTTAATATAGAACAGTTATTTACTTTGAAATTTTATGACTGGACCTGTTACCATTAAATAATACTATATGGAAGATTGTGTGTGTGTGTGTGTGTGTGTGTGTGTGTGTGTGTGTGTGTACAAGAAAAACACACACACACACACACACACACACACACACAGCTACGTAGTATTAGTTATTGGTAAGCATAACCATAATATGCCCAGTTGGAAATTTTCAAAGTAAATAACTGTTCTATATGGTTGTAGAAGACAAACTGTAAAACCCAGAAAATCCACAAAAACAAGATATATATACAAAACTTTGTCTGTTTTTTTTTTGCTCCAAATATGTGTGTACAAGCAGTAAATAGTATTTTTCCTGACATCTTGGGTTGTCGGGTGTTCTGCCGGATATCAGCGTCGTACTTGCACGATATTTTGGTCACGTAGCTCGAGACCTCATCAGGTGTGACCTGAGACTGCTCCTCGAGTGGACCTGGTCCAGTATTTATGCCTATGGCCTTCCCCCTCCACCAACGGCTGCAGGCGCTTCCTCTGTGGTCCGCGCCCATTCCCTGCGCAGGGAATGGGCGCGGACCACAGAGGAAGCGCCTGCAGCCGTTAGTGGAGGGGGAAGGCCGTGTCGCAGGGAATGGGCGCGGACCACAGAGGAAGTGCCTGCAGCCGTTGGTGGAGGGGGAAGGCCATAGGCATAAATACTGGACCAGGTCCACTCGAGGAGCAGTCTCAGGTCGCACCTGATGAAGGTCTCAAGCTACGTGACCGAAATATCGTGCAAGTACGACACTGATATCCGGCAGAACACCCGACAACCCAAGATGTCATTAGATCGCCGGGAAAGCCTGAAGAGTTACAGTATTTTTCCTGTTTCATAGACAGATAATTTAAAACCTACTGATGATGCTGAAACTTCAGTGAAACATGTCAGGGAAATAAAAATGAAAATAAAAAATTGTGTTTTGCTCTTCATTGAGAGGCAGTTAAAGAAACGGTTTGCTACAGCCAGTCAACTTCTTCAATAACAGAACCAAGCAGGGGAAAAAAAAAAGATTTCCAGGAATTTTCTAAATGGATAATGAACACCAGGAATCAATAATTTACATTCAATAATAATAAGTTGTCATCATCTTCTTCTTGTAGTCATCATCATCTACAAATGCTTCTCTACACCAGCAAGACAAATAGCCAGAAGGACAAGACCATGTGAAAACATTTCATGAAATTCCTCACTCTGTTCATGAAAACTACTAGTAAAAATAAAATTAAATTCTATCTTTCTATTTTTTAACAAGATATCCCCTGCATAATTTAAGCAAAATCCTCATCTCTACCTATAAGCTAACTTCCTAACTTAATTTCAATTGCATGGTTAATAACATTGTCCCAATAGCTGGAAGTGCATGCCAGAAACTCCATATTCCACAGGATGACTGGTGCAAAAGCAATGTTCTGCAAAAGCAGAGTTGCTCAACTATTATAACTGTGTGTGTGTGTGTGTGTGTGTGTGTGTGTGTGTGTGTGTGTGTGTCTGTGTGAAGTTTATGCTCAGTACACCAGTTCTCCACGATCCTGATAGTCTGACCAATATACAACACACCACAATTGCTAGGAATACGATAGAAGCCTGCCTTATTAAAACCAAGGTCATCCTTTATGGATCCTAAAAGGACCCTAATCTTGGACGGTGGTCCAAAAACACATTTCATATCATATTTCGACAAAATGTCACCAGTCCTGTTGGAAATGCTTCCTGCGTAAAGCAAAAAGACTGTGAAAGTGCCACCTCGATATTATCATCACTCACCTGGCGCGCAGTTGGTTCAGCCATGTGAACTAAGATACACAGTACCCCTTCATGGTGAGCCAGGTGGTAGCAATTATCGGCCTGTAGATAGAAGTCAGTGTGAGTTGACTTCCTATAAATGGCATGTCCCAATGTACCATAAACCTTCCTCCTGATCAAGACCAAGGGAAGGGAAGGGAAGGGAAGGGAAGGGAAGGGAAGGGAAGGGAAGGGAAGGCAGCCATCATTCTCCACCTTTTTCATCAAACGAATATTTAGGTGTACTGAATTCAGCGAAACCACACAATGAAAGTATTGTCTACACATTTGAAAAACATGTACGTTTCAGTGTCGCTGACTCCAAGCACATTCCTCAGAGTCTTCCCTAAACAAATTGGCAATAACAGGTGACAATGGACTTTCCATCGCAACCCCCTATGTCTGCCTGTAGCACTGGTCATTGAATAAAAAGTAAGTGGAAGTCACCACATGTCAAAATACATTCATTAATTTAACACCAAACCTAAACCCAATTAACTGTAACAAATGAGACAAAGGAACATGAGTGAAGAGAGAGACAACATCAAAACTTACTAAAATATCATAACCATAAACAACAAAAATGATCAGTTTTTGACAATATAATGTAATTGGATAGATAAAAAATCTACTCACCAAGTATCGGCTGAACATGCACATAAAAGGAGGTCACACTTATGCAAGCTTTTGGAGCCAGTGGCTTATTTTTCCAGCAGAACGGGAAAGAAGAGGGGTGAAGGAAAAGGGTTAGATTTTGGAAAAGTCACCCAGAACTCCAGGTCAGGGGAGAATTATTGGATGGGATGAGAAGGAAAGACTGATTGTTGGTGACCGTACTGCATGAGATTTGAAAACCTGGCGAGAACCAAGGACATGTAGCATTAGTTACCACCTGTGGACTTCTGATGAATGCGCTGCAACATGTCCTTGGTTCTTGCCACCCACACCTGGCCAAAATTTATATTAATTTCAGGGTCTCAGCATGTCTTCACAGTAAGTACTCCTTTCTTTATTCTGTTTTAGTTTTCTACATCTATCATTTTCTGACCCATCTATTTTTTTGCTGTCCCCGTCCCATCACTGATACATACAATACACTCAGCTTTTCACTCTTATTAACTCGTGCACGATGTTTTAGCAGTAATCTCTTCTTGCATATCACCCTGTCTCCCACCTTTAATCTCTCAAGTTTTCAAATCTCATGCGGTGCAGTCCCCAACGATCAGTCTTTCCTTCTCATCCCATCCAATAATTCTCCCCTGACCTGTGGTTGTCAATTCAGTTATGTCATACAACCATAAAAAATGTTAACCTCTATGGAGAGGAAATGTATCATTTCTTGCAGAGGTCGGATGAACTCCACAGCAGTGGAGAGAGACTGCAATCTGCATTGTCATTTTTGGTGAGGTTTCAAAATCATAATATTGTTCCAGTGTTTGCCAAAGTTGTGCATCGTATTAATTCCAATCACATCGAGCAACATGCTGGTTTAGCTGTTGTTTATGTAAGGATTCATTACACTTGTTGACAGATGGATTTTGTCTCCAAGGAATGTTTCAGCTTGATTTATGATAACTTACAGAATTTTGTGTTTTTATTAGAACTGGCTGGATGTTACTTCCTCATCACAGTCTGATAGGGAAATTTTTTCTGTAACTGCGTGGCATATGGCAAAGTCTGAATGTTTCCATGGCTAAGAGTCTAGTACTATACCTCAACATTCTGGGGCCAATCTCACAAAGAAAGCTTTTGATGCTGCAGCTTCATCTGTGATAGGGAAAGGTTTAAATTTTGCATCACTGCCCAAGTGTTTACTAACTGAATTTATAAATTCTGCTGAACAGGCTGTTTTCAAGCTACCTCCTGATGCTGCAGATGAGTTTAGGAGGGAAGCATGTCATGTGTTGATTGAGACATGTCAACTCAATAGTAGTATAACAGCAGCTTAGATGGCTGCTTTACATTCACTTAGAGCAGACCTGGACATTGTTATTTTACTTGGGGACAAGAGCAATGCTGCAGTTGAATTGTATGAGCGAGGTTATTTTCAAAAGAGGCAATGTTTACTATCTGATCTGATTCAACATACTGCAGGATCGGTGCTGAGAGAAAGACTAACAACCTCCAGAAGAAAAGTTCCTTGCCTCAGGAGAGTATCATGAACTGTTGTGCCCCCCCCCCCCCCCCTCCCCACAGATTATATTACATCCTGAAGATCCACAAGGAAAGGATTCCTCTTAGGTTCATTGTGAGTAACATTGATGCTCTGACATAGCATATAGCAAAACACCTTGCTACTCTGTAGCACCCACTAGCTGGGTGGTGTGAGCATCATATTAAGAACTTGGCAGATTTCTTATGTCAATTAGAGGGAATGTGTTTGAATGACTCTCTTACTAAGTTTTTGTGCACATTCTCTCTCTCTCTCTCTCTCTCTCTCTCTCTCTCTCTCTCCACTCGTGTTCCTCTGTCTGATTCATTACAGTTAACTGAGGTTAGGTTTGATGTTCATTAATGAATTTATTTTGATGTGTGTTGATTTCCATTTACTTTTTATTAAATGAACAGTACTATGAACTGACAGACGAGGTTACAAAGGGAAGCCTGTTGACGCCTATTATTGCCAATTTGTTTGTGGAAGACCTCAAGGAAAGTGCCTTGGAGTCAGTGGTATTCAAATCTGTATGTTTTTTTCAAATATGTAGACAATACTTTTGCTGTGTGGCCTCAGAGTTGTGAGAATTTACACGACTGTTTAGGACATCTGAATTCAATCTACCCGAACATTCGTTTCACAATGGATGTGGAAAAGGATAACTGCCTTCCCTTCATTGATGTGTTCATCAGGGGGAAGGGTAATGGTACATCAGGACATGTTATTTGTAGGAAGCCAACTCACACTAACTTGTATTTACAGCCTGATAGTTCTCACCATCTGCCTGATAGTTCTCACCATCTGGCTCACATTGAATGCATACTTTGAACCTTGGTTCACGGGGGTCATTCATTTCAGACACTGAGAGTTAGTCACCTTTAGCAAGAATGGTTTTAGCAAAAGAGAGATCAGACATGCATTGTACTATCAACCAATAACGTGCCAGATGAGGAGGATAATACGGAGGTGGCACTGAAATCCACAGCCTGTTTGCCTTACACAGGAAGCATTTCCAACAGGATTAGTGACATTTTGTGGAAATATGATATGAAATTTATTTTTCGACCACCAACCAAGATTACGGTGCTTTTAGGATCCATAAAAGATTAACTTAGTTTGCTTAAGGCAGGTGTCTATAGTATTTTTTGCAGTTGGGGGCTGTCATACATTGATCAGACCATCAGAACTTGGATGACTGGTATGCTGGGCGCACGTGTCATACATGATTACAACAGTCAAGAAGTTCTGCTATTGCAGAACATTACCTTGGCACTGGTCATCCTGTGTAATATAACAAAGAGATTCTGGCATATACTTCTGGCTATTGGGATAGTGTTATTAAGCAAGCAGATGAAATTAAATAATGAAGTTACCTTAGAACTAGAGATGGAGGTTTGTACTTAAACTCTGCATGATATTCCGTGTCAAAAAACAGAGGCACAGAGTTAATGCTACCTCACCAGTTGATTATCAATTTTCACTATTGATAACTTTTGACCTCGGTCTTCTTTGGTTGTGTGATGGTGCTAGTGTTTACAGAGAGAGAGTGTGTGTGTGTGTGTGTGTGTGTGTGTGTGTGTGTGAGAGAGAGAGAGAGAGAGAGAGAGAGAGAGAGAGAGAGAGAGATTCCTTGCTGCATTTGTGTCTTCAAATTAAATGACAGGGTGTGCACCTGTCAAAACATCGGTGGTTGTCAAAGACAACACCTGGGTGTATTTCCCGTAAGTTATCTGAACACTGTACACTCCCAGAGAAACTCAGGTTTGACAAGATTAAAATGCTTAACGCATTTCCTGAAGCAGTCAACATGTAAAGAACAAAACAAAAATACACTAAAATCATGTAAATGCAGAGGACATCAAAATCGTATTCCTTTTTGATGACCTTATGATAATTACACCTTTACTGTAGTTTCTGTACTCAACAGTATTTTAATGGAAAATAAATCTGACGGGGAGTCTAAATTGCACAGAGATTGGGTGTACTCTGATTTTAACAGTCGGTTTCTGAGCAGTAGAAACTATACAGAAGCTGGCATACAATGCGTGCATTCACATAATTTTAGAAACATTTCAGTGCACATTTTCATTTCAAACTGTTACATACAGTGCTTGAGGTGTGCATAAATAATGCAACATACTAATTACAAGTGAATAAATAGTACAGTACCTGTAAGTTATAGTCTTTCATCATTTTAACAAGAGAGTTTTTCAGACCAGGTATTTCCATCCCAGTTTTAATTCTCTGTACCAGTTTTCTTGGATCAATGTAAGTTCCAATTTTCTGTAGGAGGAATGTAATGAATTCTGAAATAAAACCTCTTTGTTACTACTAGCATGTAAATTAGATTAACCATGTGCTTTACAATATCATACTATACCATAATTACACCACTTTTAACAAATTTATACAGAATGTATACAAATAGGGACGAGCCTGTGAACCATATTCAAAAGCTTAAATAAAATTCTTAGCAGCAGTCAATGAAGTAATAATGTGGAATATGACTATCATTCGTCCCCCTCATTCTGTTTGTGAATAATCTTTTAAGAATAACTGCTTGTACAGCTCCGTATCAGCACAGATTTCTCAATTTCTGGTTGTTGTGTTGACTAAGTGATGAATACTGGCAGATAGTGATATGGTTCTTGATTCCTAATGGAAGTGGAGAATGAGGAACTGGACAAGGCACAGTGTTGCATACACCATATTGTATTGTGTGTGCAAAAGGTAGGTAGCTTGGTTGGTTGGTTGGTTTGGGGCATAAAGGGACCAAACTATAGGGTCATCAGTCCCTTTTTCCTGACACAAGCAAGGCTCAAGGTACAGAAACACCCAAAGTACACTTGAGAAAGCAAAAGGGTGGAAAGGAAAGGGGAACCTCACCCAAAAAGAAAATGAATGGAACAAACAAAAAACAGGAATAACATAAACCTCATGGAAAAGTAGAAGAAGGTATTAAAACCATAGAGCAGATGTTCTGGGCTGGCTGATCACAAGAATAAAAGAGGATGAGCCAGCTACTGCAACACATTAAAATGTCCACCCCCAAAAGACAAGACGAGGTGAAAACATGTAGGGAAAGGACGACCACCAAGAAAAACAAATGCAAAGAAAGTGCGACAGAGTTAAAACGGAGTGAAGGTGGTGGCCCCAGAGAGAAGGCTAAATGTCCACCCTTAGATGGTATGATAAAAAAAACCTCATGAATAAAACGTAAAACTAAATCTGCTGTTGAGGCATTGTCGCCCAACACCAAAGGTAGGGTGCAGTGAAGGTTAAAAGTCTGCTGCAGAGGGGGGGCTAAAAGTGGGCAGTACAGCAAGATGTGGACAACAGTCAAACGTGAGCCACAGTGACACTGAGGTGGGTCCTCGCGACGAAGGAGGTAGCCATGTGTTAGCCATGTATGGCCAATGCAGAGCCAGCAGAGAACCACAGAGTCCCTGCAAGAGGCCCGCATGGAGGACTTCCACATATTCATAGTCTCCTTAATGGCATGTAGTTTGTTGTACGTACTGAGATTATGCCATGCCATCTCCCTAAGCCGAAAAACCTTGCGGCGTACGAATGATCGCAGGTCAGTTATGGGGATGCCGATCTCCAGAAGCAATTTCTGTGTAGCCTGTTTGGCCAGCGTGTCAGCAAGTTCATTTCCTGGGATTAAGACATGGCCTGGGGTCCACACAAACATCACGGAACGTCTGGACCATTCCACGGCATAGATTGACCCCTGGATGGTCACTACCAAAGGATGGCAGGGGTAGTACTGGTTGATAGCTTGTAGGCTGCTCAAGGAGTCAATACAGAGAAGAAACAACTTGCTATGGCATGAGCGGATGTGCTCAAGAGCACGAGTCTAGTACCCAAAAACACATCTGATCTTTGTCCAGACTTGGAAAGGTGATGTATGGCACCCAATGCTCAAGACATACCTCTCCCAACATTCCTGTTTCCAACTTTTTATAATCTGGCGAACGCAAGCACCGAGCCATTTAAAAGCTATTAGCTGCTCTCGGGAAGTGTGCCACTTATGTCGCTGTAGAGCTTGCTGATGCTCTTTAATGGCCTCAGCAATTTCCGGTGACCAACAAGGTACTGACTTTTGCCGGGGCCACCCTAAAGAACAAGGGATCATGTTTTCTGCCGCAGACACAATTGTTCTAGTGACCTGCTCAACTACCACATCTATGGTACCATGTGGGGGAGATTCAACGGTGACAGTAGAGGTGAAATCTTCCCAGTCTGCCTTGTTAAAGGCCCATCTTGGTAAACGTCTGGGGGAAAGGCACTGGGGGAGTGACAGGAAGATGGGAAAGTGGTCACTACCACACAAGTCATTGTGGGCTCTCCAGTGGACAGATGGGAGAAGTCCTGGACTGCAGAGGGATAAATCAATTGCCGAGAAAGTACCATGAGCCACACTGAAATGTGTGGGGGCCCCAGTATTTAAGAGGCACAGGTGGAGTTGAGACAGTAAATTTTTGACAACTCTACCTTGGCCAGTAAGCACGATGCTACCCCACAAGGGGTTATGGGCATTAAAATCTCCCAAAAGTAGGAAAGGTTTAGGGAGTTGATGAATCAGTGCAGCCAATGCATTCAGCGGTACTGCACCATCTGGAGGAAGATATACATTGCAAACAGTTATTTCCTGTGTCATCCATATCCTGACAGCCACAGCATCAAGAGGGGTTTGAAGGGGCACAGGTTCACTGCATACTGAGTTCAGGGCAAGAGGTTGAGGGGAGCCTGTTGGCATGAGTAAATTGATTCAGTAGAGGAAGAGCTATCACAAGGTGCACTGATAGCACACTTAGATGCACTGGAAGGGGATGATTTCGATAAGAGTTACTCATAGAGGACTCTAAGCTGGGGCAGTCCGTCAATTTAGCCACATTCAAACAATGAAAAATCCATGATGGAATGTAACAAAATTATCAAAAGTATATGTGCTACTCACCATATATCACAGATGATGAGTCACAGATAGGCACCACAAAAACATTATCACACAATAAACTATTGGCCAACAAGGCCTTTGTCAAAAATAAACACACACACACACACACACACACACACACACACACACACACAAATGCAACTCTCTCAACACATGACCACAGTCTCAGCCAGCTGAAGCCAGTCTGAATTTGTGTGTGTGTGTGTGTGTGTGTGTGTGTGTGTGTGTGTGTGTGTGTGTGTGTGTGTGTGTCAGACTTTTTGTTGTGCCTATATGTGTCTCAGCATATCTGCTATGTCATGAGTAGCAACAGTTCTTTTCATAATATAATTTAGCCACATTGAAGGAGAAAGCATTGCATTTACAGGGAAGTGATATGGAGAAAATGGAATATTATTTAGAAGAATAAGCAGAATTGCTTATCCCTCCCGGACTATTGCCAGCAGCTCTGATAACACAGGATAGGACTTCCACTGAAAATGAACTTTTGTTGTATAAGAAACAACATCGAGTTCCACATCACCTTCAATCAGGAATGGGAGAGTTTACAACTCAGCAGCTCTGTGATGGGATTATAAAATAAATTACCAGCCCTTGTGAGGCGTCTATGGTAACTGTGCCCAAGTAAAAGCACACATGGGAATAAGGCATGTCAGTGCACAGTCACGGGTCTAGTGCAAAGTATTAAGGAAATTTTGTATAACCTAAGGCAATACCAATATTTCACAACTACTATCTGCGAAGCAGGTACCATTTGTTGAAAGTAGGATCAAAGGATCGACCAAGACCACATTTATGATTCAATTCAGCCATTACCAATACCATCAAATTTCACTCGAATTTAATAAATGTGCCAGTAACTTTCCAGTACATGTTACAGGGGGTGCATGAAACCCAGGCAGTGCATGGTGTACTTTGATCATAGTATCGTGTTTTTCAAGGACAGCAATGAAAAAGTAGTGTGGTTACAGAAAGTGTTTAGTCAGCTATGAGCACCACAGATAACACTGAATTTGGGGAAATGTAATTCTGATCTATAGAAAGTTTGTAATTAGACCATATTATCAGTCAAGATAGTGTACAAACAGATCTTGGCTCTTACTAGCTGTGCAGGAATTTCCTAATACTAATACAGTAAATGAGCTGCGCTCCGTTTTAACTTGTGCTGAAATTTACAGAAATAGCAAGACATCTCGCACAACCCTTAGAGAAGGAGTATGCTCCATTGCACAATGGGTACCAAAGAAACTTTTGTGGGACTGAAAGATGACCACTCATCCTTTCTCTGATTTCTGGATTAGTGGTAGTAGTTTACACTGTCATGCCATGGTAGCATCCACATCTTAGGGAGTGTGTTAAGGATTCAAACCAGTAATGGATTGCCCAGCATCAAAATGGCTTATGGGACTGAAGGTGGTTACTACAAGAAGACAGAAGGAGTGGCCATGGTGAGTCCCCTTTCACCAGTTGTCAACAATTTGAACATGAAACATTTTGAGGTGGAAGTCGTCGAACTAACCCAATGGAAATTTACCTTTTGAGCTGGCAATGCCTTCATCATATAGCCACATGGAAGAGACCAGCTGAATAATGGCTTCCTCATACATCTCATTTCTATACACCGGAACATCAATTTTACCATGAAAGTTGAGGTGGATGCAGTGCTCCCCTTTCTCAATGTCCTAGTAAAAATAAGAGTGGACACAGTATACACCATAAGGAGACACACACTGACCTATACACACATGCAGCCCTCAAAACAATAGAACATAGGGCTCACACTCCCTCAGGTAATGTAGCTACACAGAGTGGCAAATTGGAAGGGCCCTATGTCCTACACCAGCCATTAAACCAACAGAAATAGAAGACGAACCTCATTTTGTGGTGGATTGTTTCAAAAGATGGGAAAAATTCTCCACAACACCAAGATCAGATGGTCTTCCACCCACCAGCTAAAACATGGGCACTGCTTGGTAATGTCATGGACTACCTTGGGCACTGGATTTCTTGGGCCTATCAGATACCCCGCCAATATGGCATGACACATAGGTCATACAGAGCGTACTGTCAAAGATTGTTGTCAAGAACACCAATGGCACACCAGACTGCAACAGCCTAACATGTCAATAGTCACAGAATATTGCCTGTAGGAATTACACAGAATGGATTATGAGCACATTAAGGTTCTGACACAGATGTCTAACTTCTGGGACTGTGTCGTTAAAGAATCTATCCAAATTTGTGTAAGGGAACACCTAATCATGATAGGGACTATATCCTTAGTAAGGCCTGTGAATGTGTAGTTAATCACATTAAGAAAAGGAAGGAGATATCCCACAATGAACTGACTTCGGGGACAGTCAGGGCTACAGCAGAGAGGCTGTTAGCGTGTGTCCCTGGGCATGAAGAAGAGGAAAGAGCAACATGTCGGTGGGTAGAGGAGGAGGGTAAATGCTGAGAGTGTCGCCACCACTGGCTGCAGACTGCAGACAGAGTAGCAGGTTGGAGGGTGGGAGGGAAGAACATTCACTTGTGAACTGTATCATCATGAATTATGCCAGGAGAAGCTGTAGAATCACATTGCACACTTGCAGTAAGATTGGAATCTCCATTGAACATTTTATCAAGTGTATATTTATAAACACTATCTGCTTTATGGTAGATGTCCCCACAAAGAAGACAATGCTGCGAACACGTCAGTCGGTATATGTTGTGAGGAACACGGTATGAGGGTCTGCCATTAACTTCCTTCTTCTTCTTCTTCTCCTTCTCCTTCTTCTATGGCTCCACAGTTCATTGTGAACCTTGGCCTCTTCAAATTAATAAAAGTAGGTTTTGTTAATAGGTTAGGGTGAATGCTTGAAAGTGGATGTATGGGAAAGATTTTGCAGTAGGACATATCACAATGATAGGTTCCTTGATACAAGGCTGGTGATTTTGTAATTCAGCACAAGTTGACTAGATGCTGCAAATTATTGGTGGACAACAGAGGAAAGTTTGGATATTTCAGAAGATACACATTTAATTTATTTTAAAGAGCTCATAAGTAAGTTGTAATAATGATGGTGATGCAAATTTACAGTGATTCCAGCGGCTATTACCTGGTTTTTCGAGAGAATACTGGATCAAATCTTCCCATAGTTCATTGTCATTGTGTTCTTTACAGAAATTAATTGCACGATCTATATCATTCAGCTGTTGCATAATTATGTTAAGAGCCTGTTTAGGTCTTCCAATTCGTCCTTGAAAACAAATAAGAATTGACAGTGTTTAAACCTTTAACATGAGAATAACAAAAAATAAATTATTTGCAGAATAATAAGTTCAAAATAAATGATTTATTTACACAAAAGAGTGAAGTCAAAAATGTCTTATACTGACACCATCAAGTATATGCACAGATTGTCATCTGACAGTGTACTTCCATCCTCCCTTTTACATCACATTTTGCTTCACAAAGCACAATCTAATTTAATAGTTTATTATACAGGTATAATTAAATATTTACCCAGGATGAAAACGAGCTCTGGATAGAAGGACCTTTCTTCACAGACCTGAAGAGATTCCACGATAGGGTACTGGTCACTACGTCGAAGGAAAGGAAGAAGTTTCTCTCTAGCAAAATCTGCATATAATCTGACAAGCAAGCCATGGTACTTCCGACTTACTTCTTTTGTATCTCTTTTATCAAGAGCATCTAAATACTGAAAATACAATAATTTATTATTGATATTTGAACAACTCTTTACACAAGATAAAACTATGCTCATCTCCAAATCAATGTTGCTACAATGATAGTTTTATTGTTCTTTGAAATATGGAAAATCACCATATCTGGTACAATTTATAATAATGAAGTCCAATTTCCACATGCCCAAAATTAAAATCAGACAGCAATTTAGAAGCACTGTTGCAGGGGTAATGGAAGGGCAATTCTTTTATTCCTTTGTGAATTAGTTTCTCAAAATTCTGAAAGGTTGTTCACATTATAAATACTGTCCTCCTTGTACTCTCACACATAGGAACAATTTTTCCCCTTCAAAACATCTACATAACACACACTTCTTGATGAAACAGATGTGTACAAATTACACAACCCTTCGTACACTGATCAGCCAGGACATTACCACTGCCTACCTAACAGCCAGGACACCCACCTTTGGCATGGAAAACAATGGCTACGCAACATTGCGTGGAATCCACTACCTTGCTTGGCTTAGCAGGTTGCTAGTGGGGGTTGGCACACATTTGCACAAACAAGTCACCTAATTCCCGCAAATTCCAGGGAGGGGGTGACGAGCTCTGATGTCACATTCAGTCACATCCCAGATGTGTTCAACTGCGTTCAGATCTGGTGAGTAGGGGAGCCAGCACATCACATGGAACTTGCCACTGTGTTCCTCAGACCACTCTGCCGTCAGGAAACATGATCATGCTGAAGGGGTGTATGTGGTCTTCAACCAGTGTACAATACCCCTTGGTCACCAAAGTGCCTTGCACAAGCTCCACTGGACCTATGGATGACCACGTGAATGTTCCCCAGAGCAAAATGGAGCCACCGCCAGTTGATCTCCATCCTGCAGGAAATGAGTCAAGGAGCTGTTCCCCTAGAGGACGATGGATTTGCACTCTCCCATCGGCATGATGAAGAAGGTATTGGGATTCATCAAACCATGCAATGCTCTGTCACTGCACCAACACCCAGCACTAATAGTCATGTGCCCATTTCAGTCATAGCTGTTGATGTCATGGTGTTAACATTGGCACATGCATGGGTTGTCAGCTGTGGAGGCCCATCGTTGGGAGTGTTCAGTGCACTGTGAGTTCAGACACACTTGTACTCTGTCCAGCATTAAAGTCTGATGTTAGTTCTGCTACAGTTTGCTGCCTGTCCTGTTTTACCAGTCTGCCCAGCCTAAGACGTCTGACATCTGTAATGAAGGGTAGCCGCCAATATCACTCAGTCTGGACATAGTTTCACCTTGGTTTTGCCACATGTCGAAGACACTCACCACAGTACTCCTCAAACACCTGACAAGTTGGGCCATTTCCCAAATGCTCATGCCTAGCCTCAGGGCCAGCAAAATCCGCCCTGGGTCAAAGTCAGAGAGATTGTGTGCCTTCACCATTCTTCACATGGGCAGCATGCTCACAGATAAGACAGGAATCATGCCTGTGTCTGGCTACCACTCATTCTTTGTCAGGTAACACTGCTACTGCCTGGACAGATTTATATCAATAATATGTAAGTGGTCATAATGTTCTAGCTGATCTGCGTAAATTTGCTATATGCTGACTTTATACAGATGTGTTGTGACATATCATCCCTAGCCACATCACAGGGTTGTCCTCTTGGTTTTTGGGGATGACAGATTGATAGACGGGCTTTGTTCAACCTGGAGTTAACAGGTTGGTCTTTCTGTAATCTGTTTAAAGTGGTTTGTGGTCAGAATATATTAGACTGGCTTTCCAAAGAAGACATGTTTTCCAGCATTGGTCAGAAATAAACTTGCGAAAAGTCCTCTCAGGAAAAATCACTTTCCACAGGAGTGCTTCTAAGGCAGCAGGAAATTAGCAATGGAATGCCTGCGTTCTGCTCCTGAGGTTAACTAGCTGAAACACCTGAATGTCAAAACAGTTTCATGGAGCGGCTTGGAGCCGGTGACATGGAATTGGTCAACACCCCTCCTGACAGTATACGACACATTGTGAGACCTGTGGGCTGAAAGTACAGTAATTTTTTGAGAGAGTCAGAACTGAGTGATCTTTGTTGATTGATAAAGCTATAATGACAGTATAAAAAGCTTAAATGAGTTCACATGTGCATTCCCAGTTTTATAGACCAGTATTCTAGTTTAGTGCATTTGCACATAATTGGTTGGAAAAATGTTTTGTACAAAAAATTCGACCATTTAGCTATCTGGAAGTGGTGGTTATTGAAAGAGACAGACTTGGCCATGCTTAACTAAAGGCCAGTACATTAAATTTCTTATAGTGGAAACTTATAAGCGTGGTGTTTACTTGGGACTTTTGATTTATTGGATTTGAGCTGTTATATGGTTTTGTCTGTGTGAAGTTTATCATCAAAAGTTGTTAGGAACCAGCTGGATGTAGTGCACTGACTGTTAGCTGTGCACACTTTCCAGTCCAATGGTCAGGTCTCTTGCTGAACGCAGGGCAGCATGTAAATAATAGGCTTCGGAGCACTGACCAGTTTACCCCCACCTCATATGTCAAAGCAAGAATTCTGTAAGTGTGGTACTGCAGAGTATAGATCCAGGTCTCAATACATGTTTCCTAATTAATCTTTAGATTAGATCAGATTTACTTTCATTCCAATTGATCCATAGTGAGGTGGTCCTCCAGGATGTAGAACATGTCAGATGAAATACTGTATGTACATTGTTTCACATGCCAGGAGCATGTGGTTTCCAGTTGCAGTTGCAAGATTTCTTGCAATGGCTCTGAAGCTCGGAGAACAAAATAGTCCATGACTAACATAACCAGCTACATCATTTACTTATAATTACAGTCAACAGCAATAATCCACACCCTGAGGTATTTCTGCAGTTACATTCATTTCTGATAATGACTCTTCATCTATAATGACACATTGAACTATACATGTCAACAATTCTCAGTCTATACAAGTCTGGTCAGGCATCATATAAACATATATTTTGTTTATGAAACTAAAGGCTTTCAAAATCCATTTCAACACCACTGTCTTTTAAATTTTGTTAATGAAGTCACAGAGAAAGGTTTCCTATGACAACTGTTTCAACCACTTAGGACCAGGAAAAGTAATCAAATCTTTAGTCCAGCTGTGAATCAAAATCCTACACCAAACTAGTGTCTGTTATTCAAGTTAGATATCCTGCATATTGATCATCTTAAAAATGGAAGTGACTTGTACGTTATTTCAGTCACGTGAGATGCACTGCATTTCTGATAACCTACCATTAAAATAGTTGTAAAAGAGAACTGTTCCTCTGCTTATCTAATAAAGAACAAGAAAGTCACTAGATTTGTTAAAACTTAGAGGGATTAAAACCATGTGCCCCACGGGGGCACAAACACAAAACCTTGCCTTTCACAAGACAGCGCTTTTACAGACAGTTATCCAAGCAGTAATTGTGACCTACCCTCACAGGATCACTTCCACTAGTACATCTGACCTACATCCAAACTTAAAAAAGTTCTCCTGCATAGCTTGTGGGACTAACACTCCTAGAAGAAAAGATACTGTAAAGAAATGGCTTAGCCACAGCCTTGGAGACTTATTCTGCATTGGAATGCGTGCTCTTCGAAACTGTCTGGCAGACTAAAATTGTGTGCTGGACTGGGGCTCAAACATAATGCCTTGCCTTTCATTGGGGAATGTACTAATTCACTGAGCAATCCAGGTACAACTCATGACCTGCCCCTAACTGCTTCTCTTCAACCAGTAACTGTCTCCTAACTTCAAAACTTTACAGAAGCTCTCCTGCAGAATAAATGTTTTATGGATACACTGCTTTAGTTTAAACAATGGCAAGACAGAGATTTCAAAACAAGACCTTAAACTGCAAAACATTTCCACAAGTGTTGGACATGCTGACCATAGTCTATTGTGTATGAATTGCAGATTAACACTGAAGAAAAGTGGAAAATTAATGAACCTGAGTTTAGGTGAATTGAAACAGACAGAGATTGTAGAGAGTTTCAAAGGAAGAATTAGGCAATAACTGACAGAAGCATACGAAAGAAATACAAGGTAGGACAAATGGATAACTCTGAGAGATGAAATAGTAAACACAGCAGTGGAACAACTAGGCAAAAAGACAATTCCTAACAGAAAACCTTAGATAACACAAGAGATTTTATGTTTCATTGACGGAGGTAAAATAATCCATCATTCAGATCCCTGGACTGGGAAAATATACAAATGAAGTAGACAAAAAGGAATAGAAATGCCTACAAAAAAAAAAAGATGGCACCTACAGGAAAACTAAGTCCACTTCCATAGCTCATGGTCAGTGTAGATGGCTGCCATGTGGAGGGTCTGGTTTCGACTCGTTGTACTGCTATGGATTTTCCCTTGGTGGGAGGACTGGTACGGGCTGCACTGAGCCTCATGATGCCAACTGAGGAGCTACCTGACTGAATATTAGTGGCTCCACAGTCTGGAAAGTCTGCAAAACAGCCAGGAGAGCAGTGTGCTAACCACATGTCCCTCCATACTGCATCCATATGAGACGCAAGGCAGAGGACGACATGGTGGCTGGCAGACATCCCTTGGCCTTAATGACCTGGACAAGGAGCTCATCTTTTATAGGAAGATTAAACACACATTTGCAGGAAAGAGAAGCGTCTGTATGAATATCAAGAGCTCAGACGAAAAGTCAGTACCAGGCAAAGAAAGGAAGATTGTAAGTTGGAAGGAACATACAGAAATGCCATACAAAGTAATTGAACTCCAAGAGAGTATTATGAGAAGGAAGAGGAAGTAGATGATGATGAGATGGAAAATGTGATACAGTGGGGAGGAATTTGACCTGTGTGGAAAGTGTAATTGGAGTAAATAATTTTTCCTTAGAATTATTATGATCTTTGAGAGGACCAACTATGACAAAACTATTCCACTTTGTACGCAAGTTATATGAGACAGGCCTGTAGAAGAAGACCGAGGATGGTGGGTTCAAGTGGATGGAGGTTGCAATAGTCATGCAGAGAAGATGAGAACTGGACAACTGCTATGAAGAACTGAATCAAACCAGACCTCAGACTGAACACCACAACAGCAACAACATTTTAGTACAAGAAATATCAGTTTGTGGACACTACAAAATTGGAGAACTGAACAAAATGCTGTCATATCAAAGTGGAGATAAAAATCAGATGTCCATCAGTGATACATTATTCTACTAAAACCAAGAAACACTATCCAATGGAACTAAAAAGAGGTTAAGTGGCAAACAGATTAAAAAAAATTAGGAATATTGGTAACATGGGAGCTCGCAGCTAGAGACCTCATTGGCTGATACTGCAGGGAGAGTCTTTCACTCCATGCCCACCACACCCAGTCATCAAAGTACATGGTTAATAGCTTACCACAAAATCCTAATTCCTTCAGAAATCTCTGGGTTCATACAACAGCTGTTTTGTTGTATTCAACTATGAGGGATGGATATCAGCTTAAACATCACAGTTGGCCAAGATGGCACGCATGATGAGAACATGAGTCAAAGACAGAGGGGACAACAATCATACCAAGGTGGGTGCTCTTGTAATACTGATAGACATATTGATGGATCAACTGGTATGATTACACGTATGTGGCATGGTGTGGAGTGATATATCTGCCAGTGGTAGGTCATGTGGGTAAACAATGCTGGGAGGTTTAAGGACAGCTATGGGTCACCTCAGCCTCACTAGCCTCAACTCACTGATATGTACTACATGCTCTCCAGTGAACTTATTTATGACAACCTTGTGATACTTGCCTAGTTTCTAGATATTAATTTGGACTTTGTTATACTTGGGCATCAAAGTTTGGCTTCCAGATCTATTTTCCTAATGTGGTGTGGTCTCTGTTGTTCTCCATTTGACAACCTGCTGTGCCTACCGTGAGTGCACTAATGGTGTGTGTGTGTGTGTGTGTGTGTGTGTGTGTGTGTGTGTGTGTGTGTGTGCGCGCGCGCACGCATGCGCGCACCAAGAGAGTGGTTTGTCCTAGAGTGCTTCACAGCCTGACAAAGTTACAGAATTCTCCAGTAATAATGTTTGAGCACAATTCAGTAAATCTCCAGAGCACTTTAACTGTCAATAAGTCTTCTTCCTGTTTCGTTCAACAAGAGTTGAGATCTATTATTTTCTGTGATTTAGTGGTAATTAATTGTTGTTCAATAAAAGCTGTGTTGAAGAAGCAGATATTCAACAGTGGAGGTTATTTGGAACTATAACCCATCCCATTCCAGAATAAACTTATCACACCGCTTTGCTGAGTGTTAGAACCAAGATGGACAAGCTGTTTTTTGAGCTCTGGAAACAACATTTCAATCAGCAGCATGAGCTCTTACAGAAGCTTACAGACCCAGCATGTCTACAGTTGCTTCCAGAAAACTCTGCTCTCCAGCTCAATATGACTTTTAAGTGTACTAAAAACATTTAGCACTTCATTTGTAGGCAAGTGACATTAAGAGCCCTGAGAGACTGACTTTTTTTTAAATTATTTCCAAACCCACAGCTCAGTTATCTTGTGCAAAAAAACTGTCTGCATCTAACCACTGTTAACTCACTTGTAAGTGAACATTTTCCAACAAAATTGCATGTGATGGCTGCTTGTTTAAAGTCCCTGTACTGTACAGCAAACTCGGACAGAGATGTATCTTGGACCGTGAATCTGTAGGGCCTGAGTAGAAAATGCAAGTTGACATGTACACATGGAAAATAATATGCATAATCACTAAATTGTTACACGGTGATCAGAATAAGCACCAGACAGTGAAGTTCATGGTCAACCCTTAAGACTATCAGATCCTTCTTAACTGAAGTTTTTGCATATTGCCACAGCTTTTGGGAGTACAGAATCACCTCAGGCTGTGCTTTCCACAAAATAAGATTTATCAGCATCATCATCTCGATCATCAAATGTGGCATGACCTAGTCAGACAGATGATGGAATTGCAAAAATGTTATACAGTCCGGGTGGAAGTGGAGTGGCCACCATTGACCACAAGGGCATCAGATTCTGTGCCATCACTGTTTTTCACCTTGGTCTTGCCAAAATTTTCATAAACTGCCCAGTTGTCATTATTGTTGTTCTTTATATGCTAGACAAAGTTGCTGGCATTAAAGGGATGTCTGCCAACAGTGTTTCTCTAAGGTCATATAGTAGATGTTTGTCAGAACTGACCGTGCTATCACTGGACAATTGTGGCACATTTTGATACAATGACCTCAATTCCAATTAAGGGTTCCCTGGAAATGTGACTTAACATCCATTAAGTCATTTTTTTCATTTCCAGCAATAACTGCATCTGTACGAACCAGTCTTTGTGTTCACAACTTATTATTACACTCCAACAGATGCAACACCCTCTAGAAACATCTGATGGCTGTGTTGCTCCAAGTCGTCATTCCACCAACTGCTGCAGTCAATAGACAACTTCCACGCTGCTCCTAACATCACTGTGTGTGCACTGTGCTGAGATGTATTTATCAGAGATGGGATATCTGTACTGTGAAACTTACGTTTGCCAACATCACATAGGAAGTAAATAGTGACTGCAAACAAAATATGGGAAGTGATAGTGATAGTATATCCAGTACATAGTATGATTATGTGACCACCTAATTGGAAGAAAACATACAATTCAGAAAGGAAAGTGGAGAAACAGGTTGCGAAGAAAAAGACATTCAGGACGGTGTTATATTTCAATGAAAACTGGTAAGAATGTCTGTTCCAAGAAATTTGCAGTCACTAAGAAATGTTGCACAAAGGATGCTATCTAAAAAGATGCCCAACAGATCAGTAACAAATGCATGAATGATTTTGGGCTTTCGGTGACAAGAGCACACAAGATACAATGATGTTAAGTTTGACTCAAAAGAAAACACAATCTAGAACATCTAATGCACCTAGGTCTGGTCGGAATCGTAGCTCCAACCATATATACCATCTTAAATGCACAATAATAAGATAGTAGTCTATAAATCCCTGTTCCAAAGTACCTTGGAGTTACCAAGAGTAATTTGAAAACAATTTTAAAGGCACTGAATGCTACTGCTCTTACAGTAGAAGACAAAATAGGGAAACAACAACAGACTGTATAAAATTGCAACAGAAATTTAGGACATGGTCTGCTCTCACTGAGACCAGTTTCCTTCTGAACCATTACATTATTGTTAAAGCAAGTCAGAAACGAAATATTTTGTCAACCCTGACCTTAGTGTTGCAAAATTATTCACATCATTCAGAGATCTTTTCTCCATAAAATGAATATGGTACTCCAGATGAAGTATAAAACGTATCATGTGTTCTTTAGGGGAAATAGTTCATATTCATCTCGAAAACCAAGGAGTAATACCTGTTGTGTGAAGTTATATTGAGTGTCAGTCCAAATAATATTCATAAAGACAAACATGAAGAACACAAACTGAAGGTTGTGGAGTGCAATAAACTCAGGGACAAGTATTTGAGGTCAGCCAAACTCGATAACACAGATAGCTAAGTAATCGAGTTTGATTACATACAGAACCTGCCTCTGCCTAAACTGAGTATTACTGCGCAATTCTATAAGAGACTATTGTGGCTCTATGTATTTAAAGTTCACTGTCACAATGACCAATCAAGTACATTTTATTGGTTTCTTGAAGGTTCAGCAAAACAAGATTCAAATTCTGTTTGTTCCTTTTTATTTGACTTCATAAGTAGGAAACTCCAGAGGCCCAACAATATTAAGACTATTATACTTCTATCAGATTCACGCAGAAGCCAAAATAAAACTATGATTGTGGTATGATTTTGTACTTGGCTTTCAGAATAAACAATGTAACCATACAACACATATTTCCAGTTCGGGGGCACTCATACAGACAATGCGACCGTAACTAACGCCTATATGGAAAAATACTAAGGAATATTGAAAACATTGATAATATGTGCCAATATGTTTCAGTGCTTCAGAGCTGCAGAAAAAATCCATTACCCTTTGGGGTGGTGAAAGGAGTGGACATTATTGAGGACCGGGCATCAGCTTTATCACCATACTATGTCACAAAACCCAAAGGAAAGATACTCTTTGGAATACAGAGATACATCATTTTGTATTACAACAGAAATACATTTTCTGTCTCGTCTACTTATGCAGGAATATTCAGTCCTTACCAAATAAAGAAACGAGAATGTACATTGCCAATGTGCAAGACACACATAGTGATGGCAAAGATGTCTTCTCCTGGAATTACGGATGCAAGGAAGAAAGATATTTCGCACTACTCAAGTTCCTTCAAGATGACAATGCAGGAATTCTGAAGAATATTGTCAACAGTTACGCATCTGCAACAGACAATGCTCAGGATGCGAAACAGACACAATTGGTAGTAACCATGCAAACACTGTTGCAGATCATTGTTGAGGGCAGTGTTGTGTCCCATACATGTATGTAATTGAATCAATGCATTTCATTTACTTTGTGAATGGTTATGTTAATACTAGTTTTTTAAAGATTATTATCATGTGTTATGTTCGTTGGGATATATAATGCCTTCGGGAACAACTTTACAGTGTAGTTTTACTTTGAAAACTAATTATGTTTGTCGAATAAAAATATATTTTGTTGCTTCGCAATCTGAGTATGCTACTTTTAAATTTAATGACTGGTTAATAGTCAAATATGGAAAATGTCATCGTCTTGTTTGTGTTATACAGTGATCTATGGAAGAACAACTTAAGTGTGGTACTCTATTATCAGTTAAAATCACTATGTACGAGGGTGGTTTGAAAAGTCCATGGAATCAGCATGAAAGGTCAGCGCTAGCACAACGAGTTGTTCACATGATATTTATTGGGCTGTTGCCTGTAAACACGTGCCACGTCAGTGCTCTTGGAAGAGAGGACTCTGCTCCTTCATATTCAATTGTTGCCAAGTGGACAAATGAATTTAAATTTGGTTGGGAGAGCTTAGATGATGATCCGTGCAGTGGTTGTGCAAAATGTGTCCCTACTCCAGAAATCATTGCAAAAGTGCACAAAATGGACATGGAGGATCACCGATTGAAAGTGCATGAAATTGCTCACACTTGCCAGATGTCATCTGAGAGGGTAACTGAAGAATTAGAAATGAAAAAACTATCTGCAAGATGGGTGCTGCAACTCACGATGCACACCTGCCCACATGTGCCATTGCCATGGCAAAATTACATGAACTAAGGTTAGGTGGTTGGTTGGCTGGTTTACAAGAGGGGGAGAAGGGACCAAACAGCTAGGTCATCAGTCCCTTGTTCCTATTAAACAATTTCACAATAATAAGAATAAAACAAACAAACACTCACAGGAAAAAACTGGGATAAAGGAAAACATCACAAGAACAACAGAAGGGCAACAAACACTACAATGAACAAAAGATTACAAGAAAACTAGAGAAATACACAAGAAACAGGTAGAAGGGACTAAATCAACAGAGCAGATGACCATGGCTGGCTGACTACAACAATAAAAAGGATAAGCCAGCCACTCTGGAACACATTAAAACCTCCAGCCTAATAGCAATAGGGTGGAGGACACATAGGGACAAACGACAAGTGCTAAATATTATATAGAAGGGTAAATCCCCCTCTCACACATAAAATGTAAAACTAAATCAGCCAATGAGGTGTTGTCTGCTAAAATTAATGGTAGCGAGTCCGGTACCTGAAGATTATGGCTCAGGGCAGCCAAGGTAGGACAGTGCAACCGGGCACCACACCGACACTGAGGTGGTTTTTCACGGCATACGAGATAGCCGTGGGTCACCCAAGCATGGCCAATGTGCAGCCAGCAGATAACCACAGAGTTCCTGTGAGAGGCCTGCATGGAAGACTTCCACACATTCGTAGTCTCCTTAATGGCACACAGTTTGTTGTGCATACTGAGATTATGCCATTCCATCTCCCAAAGCCGAAAAACCTTCGGCGTAAAAATGAATGCAGGTCAGTTATGGGGATGCTGATCTGCAGAAGCAGTTTCCGTGTAGTCTGTCGGCAAGTTCATTGCCTGGGATTCTGATGTAGCCTGGCGTCCACACAAACACCAGTGAACAACTAGACCATTCCAAGGCATAGATGGACTCCTGGATGGTCGCTACCAAAGGATGGCAAGGGTAGCACTAGTCGATAGCTTCTAAGCTGCTCAAGGAGTATACCATCACCTTGACCTTTTCAGGTAATGTGCCACCCTCGAAGGCCAAGATGAAGGCACCGGTAACAACCTGATTGACCCTCGGACCTCGATGGCTGCACCAACCGGACAAAATGAACACCTCGTCACTCTAAGTTGGTGTGCAGCTCATCATCAGGCTGCAAAAGAAGGTCCCTATGGAATATAATACCCTGGACCATATTTAAGCTCTTATGGGGCGTGATGGAAACAGAAACTTCCCCAGCTTGTCACAGGTGAGTAATGCCCGTGACTGGGCTGAGGATGCTGTTTGTATTAAGACTAACCCAGATCACATTTTGGACAATCCCTCCACCTCCCCAAACTTGTCCTCTAAATGCTCCACAATACACTGAGCCTTCATTGACATGAAAGATTCCCCATCAGCTCTTGAACATACGAGGTACTGGGGCGAATAAGGTTTGCTGCCACCCTTAGCCTGGTGTTCCTCCCATTGTATGGCCAGGAAGGGGAATGATTTGGGGTCATACTTCTTCGCATTAAAGTTAGACCTCGACCGCTTACAAACTGCTGGTGTTGGACCACCAGCAAGAGATGACGTAGTACACTTCATGGCGTGTCATCCACCCTGATGCCACTCACTCGAACCTGGCGCCCTCCCCACGGGCGCCACCCAGCCACAGCAAAGGCCACCTGGCACAATGGCCATTGCCAGGAGTCCTGATGCAACAGGGAGATGAGCATCTACTCCTTGGCATAAGTGGGTAGTTAACAGTGCAGGCATCAGCAGAGCGATCCCTGTGTAGTCAGGGGGCTACAACCAATAGGATACATGGCGGCCCCACCACAATGGATATGAGGTGCAAAGAAGTCCATGATCATCATTGGTGCAGAACACAACACTGCACAGCGGATGGAGGAAAACGCTCCCAGAAAGGTGTCCTCGCCTGACAGATGGAGAATGAGTGGAACTGCAAATCCACGATGATAAAGTGGGCTAAAGATCTCAGTGCACGATGGACATGATGCACCATGTAAGGCACCCTTCCCGAATCGGCTCACTCTTTGGAAAAATTTGGAAGAATGGAGGTCAAACCCCACAGGGGACCATCACATAAAAGCCAAAATGTGTGAGACTCCTTTTACTCACCTCTTACAACAGACAGGAATACCTCAGGCCTATTGTAACCCATGGACCCCCAGGGGGAACGAACTAAGGTGTGAATTGTTGCCACACCCATCTTATTCACCTGATATGGCTCCATGAGATTTCCATCTCTTCCCAAAACTGAAAATTTTTCTTGGTGGACAAAGATTCCCTTCAAATAAAGAATTGATAGCCAGAGTTGACAACTATTTTGCAACCTGGAGGAAACTCATTTTCAAGATGGGATCAAGGCACTGGAACATTGTTGGACCAAGTGCATTTATCTACTAGGAGACTACACTGAAAAATAAAAAAAGTTTCACTGATGTAATATTTTTTTTTTCTATTCCATTCTGAGAACTTTTCAAACCACCCTCATAAGTTGTACAAAGTACAATATCGCATCACTTATTCTGAAATAACAAAACGACATCAAATATCTGAGGCTTGCGCGCCTCAGCGATACAGATAGCCGTACCGTAGGTGCAACCACAACGGGGGGGTATCTGTTGAGAGGCCAGACAAACGTGTGGTTCCTGAAGAGGGGCAGCAGCCTTTTCAGTAGCTGCAGGGGCAGCAGTCTGGATGATTGACTGATCTGGCCTTGTAACATGAACTAAAACGGACTTGCTGTGCTGGTACTGCGAACAGCTGAAAGCAAGGGGAAACTACAGCAGTAATTTTTTCCCGAGGGTATGCAGCTTTACTGTGTGGTTAACTGATGATGGTGTCCTCTTGGGTAAAATATTCTGGAAGTAAAATAGTCCCCCATTCGGATCTTCAGGCGGGGACTACTCAGGAGGATGTAGTTATCAGGAGAAAGGAAACCGACATTCTACGGATCGGAGCATGGAATGTCAGATCCCTTAATTGGGTAGGTAGGTTAGAAATTTTAAAAAGAGAAATGAATAATTTAAAGTTAGATATAGTTGGAATGAGTGAAGTTCGGTGGCAGGAGGAAAGAGACTCCTGGTCAGGTGAATACAGGGTTATAAATACAAAATCAAATAGGGGTAATGCAGGAGTAGGTTCAGTAATGAATAAAAACAGGAGCACAAGTAAGCTACTACGAGCAGCATAGTGAACACATTATTGTAGCCAAGATAGACATGAAGTCCACGCATACCACAGTAGTACAAGTTTATATGCCATCTAGCTCCGCATATGACAAAGAGATAAAGAGATTGAAGAAATGTATGATGAGATAAAAGAAAGTATTCAGATAGTGAAGGAAGACAAAAATTTAATAGTCATGGGGACTGGAATTCGATAGTAGGAAAATGAAAGAAGGAAAAGTTGTAGGTGAATATGGAATGTGGATAAGGAATGAAAGAGGAAGCCGCCTGGTAGAAATTTGCATAGAGCATAATTTAATCATAGCAAACACTTGGTTTAAAAATCTTGAAAGAAGTTGTAAACATGGAAGAGGCCTGGAGACACAGGAAGGTTTCGGATCGATTGTATAATGGTAAGAGAGAGATTTAGAAACCAGGTTTTAAACTGAAAGACATTTCCAGGGGCAGATGTGGACTCTGACCACAATCTATTGGTTATGAATTGTAGATTAAAACTGAAGAATCTGTGAAAAGATGGGAATTTAAGGAGGTGGGATCTGAATAAACTGAAAGAACCAGAGGTTGTAGAGAGTTTAAGAGAGAGTATTGGGGAATGACTGACAGGAAGAGGGGAAAGAAATACAGTAGAAGAAGAATGAGTAGCTTTGAGAGATGAAATAGTGATGGCAGCAAAGAATCAAGTACGTAAAAAGACGAAGGCTAGTATAAATCCTTGGGTAACAGAAGGGATACTGAATTTAATTGAGGAAAGGAGAAAATACCAAAATGCAGTAAATGAAGCAGGCAAAAAGGAATACAAACGTCTCAAAAATGAGATCAACAAGAAGTGCAAAATGGCTAGGCAGGGATGGATGGCTAGAGGACAAATGTAAGGATGCAGAGGCATATCACTAGGGGTAAGATAAATACTGCCTACAGGAAAATTTGAAGAGACCTTTGGAGAAAAGAGAACCACCTGAGTGAATATCAAGAGCTCAGATGGAGAACCAGTTCTAAGCGAAGAAGGGAAAGCAGAAAGGTGAAAAGAGTATATAGAGGGTCTCTACAAGGGCAATGTACTTGAGGGCGATATTACGAAAATGGAGGAGGACGCAGATGAAGATGAAATGGGAGATATGATATTGCGTGAAGAATTTGACAGAGCACTGAAAGACCTAAGTTGAAACATGGCCTGGGAGTAGACAACATTCCATTAGAGCTACTGATTGCCTTGGGAGAGCCAGCCCTGACAAAACTCCACTATCTGGTGAGCAAGATGTATGAGACAGGCGAAATATCCTCAGATTTCAAGAAGAATATAATAATTCCAATCCCAAAGAAAGCAGGTGTTGACAGGTGTGAGAATTACAGACTATCAGTTTAATAAGTCACGGCTGCAAAATACTAATACAAATTCTTTACAGACGAATGGAAAAACTGGTAGAAACCAACCTCGGGGAAGATCAGTTTGGATTCCGTATAAATATTGGAACATGTGAGGCAATACTGACCCAATGACTTATCTTCGGAGATAGATTAAGGAAAGGCAAACCTACATTTCTAGCATTTGTAGACTTAGAGAAGGTTTTTGACAATGTTGATTGGAATAATCTCTTTCAAATTCTGAAGGTGGCAGGGATCAAATACAGGGAGCAAAAGGCTATTTACAATTTGTACAGAAACCAGATGGCAGTTATAAGAGTTGAAGGGTATGAAATGGAAGCAGTGGTTGGGAAGGGAGTGAGACAGGGTTTTAGCCTATCCCCAATGTTATTTAGTCTGTATATCAAGCAAGAAGTAAAGGAAAAAAAAGAAAAATTTGGAGTAGGAATTAAAATCCATGGAGAAGAAATAAAAACCTTGAGATTTGCCAATTACATTGAAATTATGTCAGAGACAGCAAAGGACATGGAAGAGCAGTTGAATGGAATGGGTAGTGTCTTGAAAGGAGGATATAAGATGAACATCAACAAAAGCAAAATGAGTATAATGGAATTTAGTCTAATTAAATCAGGTGATGCTGAGGGAATTAGATTAGGATACGACACACTTAAAGCAGTAGATGAGTTTTGCTATTTGGGAAGCAAAATAACTGATGATGGTCATAGTAAGGAGGATATAAAATGTAGACTGGCAATGACAAGGAAAGCCTTTTTGAAGAAGACAAATTTATTAACATTGCGTAAGTATCTGGAAATGTTTTCTGAAAGTATTTGTATGGAGTATGGCCACGTATGGAAGTGAAACATGGACGATAAATAGTTTGGACAAGAAGAGAATAGAAGCTTTCGAAATGTGGTGCTACAGAAGAATGCTGACGATTAGATGGATAGATTGTGTAATTAATGAGGAGGTACTGAATAGAATTGGGGAGAAGATGAATTTGTGACACAACTTGACTAGAAAAAGGGATCTGTTGGTACAACATGTTCTGAGGCATCAAGGGATCACCAATTTAGTACTGGAGGGCAGCGTGGAGGGTAAAAATCATAGAGGGAGACCAAGAGATGAATACACTATGCATCAAACCAGTCTCTGGACTGAAGACCACAACAAAAACATCTCTATTTCCATATACTGCAGTTAAGTCATTGTTCCAGAGAACATCTCATTATTAAAAACTCTATGTATTTCAGATTGGGGTCTCCACTCTTAAAATCAGCAGCAGCGAAGCTGCAGGCTTGTACTCATCACAAAATTCCAATACTAGTTCAGACAGTTCTGGAATTAATGTATAATCAAGTAACCAGAACCCTTCCTTTCTCTTTAGTGGCAGAACGCTTAGTGGAAAATACATTCGGGCTTGCTGCATACACAGCATTGGGGTTTTCTATTGAATGCTTGGTCCAATCAGTTCATAATGCCATCCCATGCACAGACATGGATTATTTGTGTCTCCAATATGCTCCACTGTTTTCTTTAGGCCTGGGAAATTATTCTAATTTTTTCTCTGCACTGCATTATAAGAATCAGCAGGATTAAAATAAAAGTCTTGTGGGATGAAGTTAAAGTAGAATGAATCAACAAGAGAAGTTATAAGTGCTGCCTCGGATCCCTTACAGCACATAGCATCACCTCTAGTCACTGTTCACAAACCAGACAGTGTATTACGCCTTTGTAGTGACTTAAACATGGTAAATGCTCAGTTTATTGTGGGCCCATAATGCCTTTCACATCCTGATGAATTATTTTCAAAACTAGCAGGGATCAGAATTTCTCTAAGATCGATCTTTAGAAAGATCATTTTCAACTTCTTATGGATGAGGTGTCTAAAGCCATTCTGGTATTAAATACTCATTATGGCCTGTATCCAGGTTACCTTCCAGTGTTGCCAGAGCACCAGGGATCTCACAGAAATTTCTAGAACTATTCTACAATATGTTGATATGGTAGTGACAGGAAAAACTCTGGAAGAGCATATGTCAAATCTCTGGCAAGTATTTACGTCAGAGCTGGGTTAAACTGTAACTTTTTAAAATGCTCCTCCTTTTAGACTTCTATTAAGTATATACTAGCCAGAAAGGACTTAAATCAGTATCAGAAAATGTGGCAGCCATTTCCCGTATTTGAATACCAAATCACATAAAGGATCTGCAGGTGTTTATGGGTAAAGTTATGTATTATACCAGATTTATTCCCAAAATTGTGACAATAGCCCATCTGTTGAATGAACAGCAAGAAAAGGAATCCTTTTCCTTTTCCCATGCTCTGTGGATTGTCACCAAGCATTTCTTAAGCTGAAGCAACAGCTTCTAATCACTCAATACCTAACCTTGTATCAGCCTCATTTACCTCTCATGTTAGCCATGGATGCGTCACCGTACAGCATCAGGACCGTTATATTGCATAAGTACCCAGGCGGTTAGGAACAGCCTATCGCATTCACTTCTAAGATGCTTACCACAACATAAGAAAACTATTTGCTAATGGGGATGGAGGCACTGGCACTTATATTTGGTATCTAGAAGTTCTGCATTTTCCTGTATGGCATCACATTTCATCTAGTCATAGATCGTAACCCATTGTTGTCCATATGATACATCTTGGCTGTAATACAAAGTTGCCTGAATGGATATCTCGGAAGTTAGAACAGTGACCTCTTTTCTCGTCAAATTTCCAATATTCCATTTATTATCGTACGTCAGCTTAACACGCAAATGCCGATGTGCTGAAAAGATTCCCTACAGGTCCAGATGAGGAAACTGGAAAAAAAAAATGTTCTCACACTGTCACAGAAAAGTCAGTGGAAGAGTTTCCAATCACTTAGAGAGATGTCTCAGCAGTCACACATAAGAGTCTACTCTTGAGACAGGTTTGCCAGTTCATACAAACTGGCTGGGCGCATGTACTTCCTTCAGCAGCATACACAGAACTTCATTGCTTTTCTATCACAATGGTATGTCCTTCACTTTTTCAAAGGTCTTCTATTGTTGAATCAGAATGGCTGCCAGTGTTGAGTATTGATTCTGGAGATTTTGCACTCCCATATAATTCAGCTCTTATGTTAGTCCCACTGGGGCATATCCAGAATGAAGAATCTTACCCAGCAATACATGTATTGACCATATGTAGGCGAGAACGTCACACAAGTGGTTCAAATATGTCAGATATGTCAGTCACAGCAAACAGCACTGCCCCATATCTATCAGCTGTCTACTATCCGGGAGATAGGGTGCATGCAGATTTTACAGGCCCATTCCATGGGGCCATGTGTTTGATTTTGATAGATGCATATTTTCACTACCCATATGCACTAAAAATGCAATAGACCTTGATGGAAAATATCACTAAGGACTTTGCAACAATTTTTTTTCTATTTAAAGAATCCCATGTACCATTATCAAAATAAAGTTTTGCTGTTTACTTCTGCGGGTTTGCCGTAGTTTTGTACCCAGAAAGGAATTACATATGTTACCACACGTCTGTTTCACCCTGTGTCTAATGCCATGAAAGATGGTCTTGTAAGAACATTTAAGACAGTGATGGGAAAAATCTTGACATCCACCCCTACTGTTTCTACACTGATCTCAGTTTTATCCCCATACTAGACAACACTGTTCCGACATCTAAACCCCGCAGAACTTTTGCTTCTACATCCTCATTGTTACTTGCTACACACATAAAAAAAAAGTTTTGCATCACCCTGGTTCCCAAACTCTTGGAGTTAGACATTGACTGTTCAGAGATGTCACTAAATCTGCCAAAAGATGTAAACAACCATGCATGAGTAGCACCTATTAGAAGGAGGGGGTCCAACAGCTGACCAGATTTAGTTATTCCATCAGGAAGGAGGTACACAGCTCATGTCGTCTGTAGTTCAACCATGTCTAGATGGTCAATACCGCAGTTCGATCGCGTCCGCATTGTTACTTTGTGCCAGGAAGAGCTCTCAACAAGGGAAGTGTCCAGGCATCTCCGAATGAACCAAATTGATGTTGTTCAGACATGGAGGAGATACAGAGAGACAGGAACTGTCGATGACATGCCTCGCTCAGGCCGCCCAAGGGCTACTACTGCAGTGGCTGACTGGTACCTATGGATTATTGCTCAGAGGAACCCTGACAGCAGTGCCACCATGCTGAATAATGCTTTTTGTGCAGCCACAGGACGTTGTGTTACGACTAAAACTGTGCACAATAGGCTGCATGATGCGCAACTTTACTCCCAACATCCACGGTGAGGTCCATCTTTGCAACCATGACACCATGCAGCACAGTACAGATGGGCCCAACAACATGCCGAATGGACCACTCATGATTCATTCTCTTCACTGATGAGTGTCGCATATGCCTTCAACCAGACAATCATCAGAGACGTGTTTGGAGGAAGCCCGATCAGGCTGAACATCTTAGACACAATGTCCAGCAAGTGCAGCAAGGTGGAGATTCCCTGATTTTTTGGGGTGGCATTATGTGGGGCCGACGTACACCACTGGTGGTCATGGAAGGTGCTGTAACGGCTGTACGATACATGAATGCCATCCTCTGACCAACAGTGCAACCATATTGGCAGCATGTTGATGAGGCATTTGTCTTCATGGACGACAATTCGTGCCCCCATCATGCACATCTTGTGAATGACTTCCTTCAGGATAATGACATCGCTCGACTAGAGTGGCCAGCATGTTCTCCAGACCAGCATGTTCTCCAGACATGAGCCCTATTGAACACGCCTGGGATAGATTGAAAAGGTCTGTTTATGGATGACGTGACCCACCAACCACTCTGAGGGATCTACACCAAATCGCCGTTGAGGAGTGGGACAATCTGGACCAACAGTGCCTTGATGAACTTGTGGATAGTATGCCATGACAAATACAGGCATAAATCAAGGCAAGAGGACATACTATTGGGTATTAGACATACTGGTGTGCACAACAGTCTGGACCACCACCTCTGAAGGTCTCACTGTATGTTGGTACAACATGCAACATGCACTGTGTGGTTTTCATGAGCAATAAAAATGGTGGAAATGATGTTTATGTTGACCTCTATTCCAATTTTCTGTACAAGTTCTGGAACTCTTGGGACCGAGGTGATGTAAAATGTTTTTTGATGTGTGTAGATTTGTTACAGCCTCCATCAATACAAGAAGTAGAAGGAGAAGCTACACTTTTTAAGGTGGGTGTCCCTGTCTGGGTGTGCACATTTAGACATACTTCTAGCTGGATAAGAAGATCCATTTCGATCCAGATTGGCTGCCAGATGGTCGTGGTCACCACACCTTGGAACATCATTTGCTGGCACTGCAACCAGCTCCATTTGCACTATCTGAGGCAAGCTCTGCCTCCGGATCTGCCACACCAAAGGGAGAAGCCTACAACACCAACTTCAAGAAACAACAAAAGTGGACATAAGGTTGAGTTCCAAGACAATACCCGAGAACACAGACATATGGCATTCCTGGTTCTCCATACACCATCCATCACCCCTATGTACCTGGAAAAACACACAGGACGACTTCCAATTTGTGCTGAGTCTGATGTCAGACCCACAGACCACTCAGAAACCATCAGCTACCCACCAGTCCAACCCACCGTCACCTCCTGCATTTCTAGCTTTTGAGCTGATAGTGACACTTCTACCACCAACAGCATCACAAGCCATAGCACCTACCTTTGGGGCAGGCTACACTGCACCCACCTTTTCCTGCCCTGCACCAGCCAGGAAGGCTCCAGCCCTATTGACTTCTTCAGGGGGGGGGGGGGCACACAATCTTGTAATCCAGCCAGATATATTGATAGATCAACTGATGAGGTTGCTAGGAGTGGAATGATACATCTGTCGGAACCACTTGGGTACACAAAAGTGGCAAATTTAAGGACTGTCACAGTGGACTTATTTATGATGACATTCTGATACGATGCTATTTTCTGGAGATTGATTTGGACTGAATTACTTCCAGCTGTTGGCTTGCACACAGTCATGTCTATTCTCCTCATGTGGTGGTGTCTCCATTCGACCTCATGTCATACCTACTGTGACTCCACTGACAGCATATGCGTGCACCGAGACAGTGGTTTGTATTAGAGTGTTTCCCAGCCTGATCAAGCTTCAGTGTCCTCCAGCACAAATGTTTGAGTTACTCAGTAAATCTCTGCAGCACTTTAATTGTCAAGAGATATTCACATCTAGAAGTTTTGTTTGTGTTTGGTTTCTATGATTTATTTGTACTTAACTTGTGTTCAATAAAACTTGTGTTGTTGAAGGAGCACATGTAGAACAAGTCCACATATCACAATGTAAAACTGTGAGTAAGCCTGGTGTCTCAAGCTTTCAGTTTGCATACTGTAATACACTGATGAGCCCAAATATTATGACAAGTTTCCACCACAATATTAAATAGTCTGGTGATACTGTGGGAACATAACATGGTAAGGAAAGTATGTAAGCAGAGCAGAGACAAACAGGGAATCATTCTAGAGCCAATACAGGCTGTCAATGGGGAAATTTACTAACATAAGCTACTCTGGCAAAGGGGGAGGTTGTTATAGACCAGCAACAGTATGGCAAATTTTATGACCTTTCTTCTTTTTAGGAGAACTATATTTTTTCCGTGGCATTGAAATGAGCCTTCAAAGAGGCCTTCAGAAATATAGTGGATTTGTGGCACTTGATCAAATAGTGACAAGGTATGCAGCACCACAAGCAACATTCCTGCAGTCAGGTGAATAGGTTACACAAACATCTGCCTTACAGCACCAAATGCAAGCAAACACATACTGCAGATACAGTTTAACTGCACTCTTGAATTTCCTCAGTCTGGGTTCTGCTGATGTAGCAAACAGCCAACTTCCTCATGAAGCTATTCAGAGATTCATAATGTCTACAACAGTTATGGTTTTTGCTTGTGGTGAATGTCACCAAACTATTACAACAGCAGTGCAGTTGTATGCTGAAACCTATCCTTATTGTGCTAAGCCAATGCAATCTGTCTTTGCATGCATATTACAAAATTTCAACAAACTGGAAGTGTGGAGAATGAAATATGCCAATGAAAAAGATCAGCAATTGCTGAGAGAAATACAAATAACATTTTAGCATCTGTAACATACAACCTACACATCACTATGAGGCAGCTTGAAAAATGCTCTGAATACTATGATCAACACATTTCATCATTTTTACATTTCACTCCATCAACATATTCATGGCAATGACTTTGAATATCAATTACAGTGCTGCAAGATGTTTACACAAACTGCAGAGTGAAACAGCATTTCTATTTGAGATTTTGTACACAGATAAGTGTCACCTGCAAACCATATACAAATCAATCTTCGCAATATGCACTACTGGTCAGTCCAAAAACCACACTGGCTAAGAGAAGTGGATAAACAACCACCTTGGTTTGTCAACATGCAGTGCCGGCTTTTCAAGAATTGCTTCATTGGACCATTTTATTAATGAGACTCTGACAACCACCAGTAGCTTCTGTTCCTAACAGATATGCTGCTGAAATTACTGGAAGACTTCTCACTTTACACCTCCCCATGTGGTACCAGTGTGATGGATGTACCACCCACTCCACCCAAATTATTACAGATCTAACAGAATATTTTGTGTTTACTGGATTTGTCATTTGGGAAACACAAAATGGCTGCACAACCACTGGACTAACATCTTTGTACTTTTATCTGTGGGGAGAATTGAAACAAGAGTTCTGCAAGGACACACTTACAACTGCCAAAGATGTCAAGTACTGTACTGTACTGTGAAATTCATTAGGCAGTAATGTCTGTCCTACATCATTGTAGAGCATGCATCAGTGTTCAAGGTCAACATTTTGGGCACTTGAAATGATAATCACAACACTAAACATACAAACTTAACTGAGTTACATGTTTGCTTTTACTTGGTACTGTAAGGGAGATATTTGTGGGGCCTCTTCTTCAGATGGTAGGAGAGGGGTGTTAAGTACTGTTACCTCGTTATATCTGTACAAGTTCCACACATGTTATGTCATTGACTTCCTCTTCAAACTCTTTGCAAGGTCACAAAAAAGTATGTAGTTCTATTTAAAAAAAAAAAGTTGGTGTCATAAGGCAACTATAAACAATAAAAATTACCTGTGAATGTCTGAAAATTTGATATATTGTCCACTATAACTTAGTGAAAATCACACCTTGTTATTTTTACTCATTCTGGATAAATTTTGGGTGATTTCTCTTAGCTGGCTCATCCTATATACAGGGTGATTTTTTTTCCACTGTGGACAAACTCTTGGGATTGATCTATCAGAGGATATGGAACAAAAAAGTTCTAATGAACTTATGTCAGGAAATGCATGGTTTCGATGCTAGAGACCATTTATTAAATCATACATTGTAACAGAGACTGTGGTCTTATGCGCATTGTACCATGCAGCCACAGTCACAATAAGTGTTGAAAATGGTTTCCATGTGCCTCAACGCATACATGTACACGCTGTAGCACGTTCTGTCTCACATGTTCACATTGGCCAGGCAGCATGCAAACTGTGTCAAATGCAGCACGAATATGATGCTTCAGTGTCCCCTTATCTGGAATAGGCTCCACACAAATGATACTTTTGAGATGGCCCCATAACCACAAATTGCACAGGTTGAGATCCAGTGAATGAGCAGGCCACGCAACTGGACCCCCTCGTCCAATCCAATGAACAGGGAAGACACATCTGAGATGCATCTGGACGTTAATGGTATAGTGGGCTGGAGCACCATCATGTAGCAGCCACATCATCCTTCAAGCCATCAATGAGACTTCTTCCAGTAGGTGAGGCAAAGTCACCCGCTAGAAACACCGATAGTTCTGACCTGTTAGATGGCTTGGAAGGAAAACTGGTCCCTTAAATATGGTTGCCAGTTATGCCGACCCACACATTCCGGCTGTACTGACGCTGATGATTCGCTGTCACCATACCATGGGGGTTCTGCATACTATCCCACAGATAACCATTATGAAAGTTGAAGGTACCAATCCACGTAAAGGTGGCTCATCTGTGAGGTGGCTCATCTGTGAGGTGGCTCTTCTGTAAATAGGATGCATGACATAAAACCCAGAATTGTGGGTGCCTGGTGAAGCAACCAGTGAAAAAACTGTTCCCAATTTGGAAAGTCTGTTGCTAGTAATCCCTGCACACACTTCAAGTAATAAAGGTAGTAACAATTGTCATGGAGAATGTTCCCCACAGTTGCCTGGCTTACCCTGAACGTCAGGCCAACTGCCTGATACCGACATGGTGGTCACCTTCCACAGTGTTAATCACATTTTCCTCCACGTCTGATGTCCGAGCATTTCAGGTACATCACTCATGATTTTCTGCTTCCTGGAACGACCCTGTCTCAGACAAATGGTGAAACACTGTTGCAAACACTGAATGCTGAGGTGCCCGCCACCCGTTGCCATTTGCCTTTTTGTAAGTACACACCATGTCGAAAAGCTCTCGATTCAAATAGGGAACCAGTCTGACAACGGTGTATCACATCCACTACAAGGCGAAACAGCAAGAGAAGTGACTCGGACACTACATTACCAATTACTATGGCAAGAGCGGGTGCTAGGGCATGACGTATGAGGAGCAGTAATATCCTCTAGGAGGAAACCAGACATACTGTAACTGTGGCTGGATGGTACAGTGCATATTAGACCACAGTCTCTGTAACAAAGTATGATTGAACAAGTGGTCTCTAACATGGAAACCGTGCATTTCAGGACATAAGTCAATTGGACCTTTTTTGTTCCGTGTCCTCTCATCGATCAATCCGTAGAGTTGTACACAGTGGAGAAATCATCCTGTATAATTTCTGCACCGAGGTATTTGTGGAGGACAAAAAGTTGTAGCTGCAGGAAGATGGTAAAACCTGCATGCTCCTGTGGTCTATGGAACAAGTTAAGATGTAACTCAAAACTAAGTATACTTTACCGTTATACCTAATGAGGAGGTCTTTGGATGTAGTTTACTAAAAGGAGCTGGAAGGCATTTCTTAAAACCTCCACTCACTCACCAGTTATCCTGTCAACTCTGAAGCAGTGCATAAAAAGCCTATAGTGTAGGTTATACAAGATTAGTGGGTAGTGGCTGGGTATTTGACAGATGATTACCACACAGTTCACAAGTACAACTAGTGTCAGACTCTTGGCAGTGGCATGCCAACCTCTTCTAGAAGCCCACTCATGGAGCTTGTCTGACACCGTCCATATTTTTGTTATATAGTTGGTTTTCAGCTGGGATATGTGTAGCAGCCACATAAGTTTGTTACCAAAGAAACAACTCAGGAATTGGAATAGCTCAGCCAAATTTAAGAAATCATTATTTATGGAGACATCAAGGTGAGGATGTACTGCCCTGAAATGGTGAAATTACATGACATGTTTCTAAATAAGGGGCATAAAGAGAAGGGGAAAGGGGGTGGCTGAAAATCAAGCATTAGCTATGCAATTGGCTTCCTACAACTGGTGTTTAGCAGCACCCATTGATGTAGTGCTGCAGTGTAGATAGAAATCACTCACATATAGTGACTGTGAAACAAAGGACCTGACCACAATAGCAAAAAGGGTGACACTTAGGACAAATCTCTGGAGTATTCTATTCTTTTGTATGTGTTAATTGCTGAACACAAGTCAAGGAGACAAGAAGTTCTGGATAAAAGCCGAATTCCCCATTTACCACAACAATGGTAGTGCCAAGCAGTGTTGTAAACTTTCTGAAAGTCAAAGAAAACAGAAATTAAGTGATGAAGGTGCACAAAAGCTTTTCTGGAAGTGGATTACAAGCACAGCAGATGATAGGTAGTGGATTACAAGCCACAAATGGCCATTTTTACTGGGACAGAAATTCACAGAATTCGAGGCACCATAGCAGACATTGGTTCAACATCCTTTCAACTGTGTCGCACAGTTCATCAGGCAGATTGATCTATAATAGTTATGAAAACATGGGTCCTTCTCAGGTTTCAATAGTGTAATGACAATACTTTCTCTCCAGTGGAAAGGAAATTCACCTCTCTGCCCTACATGACTGAAAATCCTAAGAATATAAATCTTACTCTTGAATTTCAAAATGTTCCCAGCAACATGGATATTCAAAGGTTTGTGCTTGCAGCCAGTTGTCATTTACTACACTCCACAATATTTTGACTGGGCATCTTCCAGTCATCTTCAAGAAAATCGTCAAAAACAGAAGAAGACTATCCTCACCCCTCAATTTTTTAGCATGTTGTGTGTATTCTGTGCATGCTATAAGATTGTGGTGACAGGCCGATAACACTACTCGGCAGGCTATGTCCTTGCTGGTGGAATTGGGCAACTCACCTATCATCACGATTAGTGCTCCATAAAGTGTGTCACACCATCATTTCTGTGATTTGCTCCAAATGAAGATGACAGAGCATGCCAATGACAACAGCAAGTGACAGCCACAAGGACAGCTGAGTTCCGTAATTTCACCAGTGAGAGCACTGCCTGCCAGGTAGAGTGGTCAGCCAGTAACCACAATCTCACACATTTGCAGAACAAACACAGCTCACTAATAAACTGTGGGATGGGGAAGGTCATCTTCAATGTTCCACAGATCACTTGGAGGTGACTGGCTAGTGTCCAGTCAAAATATCATGGTGTGTAGTAAACGACCACTTGTCTGCATGCCCGAAACTGTTAAAAATATTTTACTCTTGATGCTAAGGTGTTTGATCATCTCAATATGAATTCTGTAAGGATCTGGAGGTGTGTCTTGAAACAATGCTTGTTAACTGTGAAGCTCTCATTCACAAAATGGGTTACTATTGAACACTGGTCATTGTGTACAGAATGACAGGCTGACATACTGCTACTTGTTTATGGGGAAAACAAATACAGTGTGATAGTTTTTGCTCAAGTAGTACAGCACAAAGTGTTGACAATACCAAAAGGGTTCACAATAGTACCACCATTAAATTCAGTTCTGACCACTGATACAAAAATATAATGGCCACAGAAATGACAACAGTTACACCACACCTATGAAGATGGGATATGTCCTCTCATGGATAACATCCAGGTTCCTTTTCTCCTTTCTTATTAAATAGCATGCCTTCATGTACAATATTTTTAATGTGATCAAGCTGGTCATGGAGGATGGTTTTTATACAACTGAAGTAGCTGTTAGCACTCTCTGGTGGCTGCTGCATTCTCCTCAGACCACCAAAGTACAATTTTCTGATGGAAAAGAGACAAGATACAAGAACTCGTCTTTTCAGCAGCATGTACAAGTTTCCATCATCATCCTGCAGCTAAAAGCTGAAAAATCAGCTCTTAGGAAAGCAAAGTGAATCTACTGGTTTCTGGTTTGGAGAAGAGACGATAACTAGATAATGGTCACTGTCACACATCTGATCATGAATTGGACTTGCACAGAGAGAGAGAGAGAGAGAGAGAGAGAGAGAGAGAGAGAGAGAGAGATTCTGCTGCTATTCATACACTGCCCACACAAGAGGTATGTCTGTATTTATTTCCTTATACTTGGATAGTGCTGAGTCAGTATATTTCAAGCCTCCCGATGAAAGTTTTTTCCTCAAATTTTTACTTTCTTTCTTACTGTTGTTTTGGTACCCAGTGAAGGGCTCAAACTAGTAGAGTTGCCTCAGGAACAGAAGATGAGCACACTCATTTCATCTTCTTCCCCTGTAATTCTAGAGGAGACTGGGGTTTATCTGGCTCTGTCACTGAAGTAGCAATGAAGGAAAATGTATTCTCTTGAAGGTCAGTGTCTGTATCAATAGAAGACTAGAGTCTGGAGTTAAAAGTTTTGACAATCTTAGTGCAGTTGTGCCGCATGCAAATTTCCTCACAGAAATGACAGAGGTCAACAGCAGACTAACATGGTGATGTATCCTATACCTCTAGATTTCTTTCTTCTTAAACGTGGGACATATCCTTATTGGGGAGAGTGCTGTCCAGGCAAATTTACACATACCGGAGCTCATTCAGAATGTGCTCTCTCGTTCATTGTCTTCTGCAGCCTTCACACATTTGTAGGCATGTGTAGAGTGCGGGAGGAAGAGGGGGGAGGGCTGTATAGTGAGAAGATATATGCCCAAAACTCAGACACTTGAAACAACTCACAATCTCTGTCCCTGCAGAGTGAGTTGCATTATTTCTCAAAATATTCACCAAGAAACTCTTGCCCAATACAAAAATTTCATCATCAATTCATCAGACAAGACTACAGCTGTAAAGCACAAAAGCAACATCTACACCAGATAGGATTTTTGGAACATCTCCAAGATCAGTGTAATGACTATTGAAAAAAGGTAAGAACAAGTAGAATTTTAATTTCCATTGCAACTTAAATAGCTTAAGTACTTAACAAAGTATATCAGTGAAATAAACATACCAAATACAGATAATGGTGGTTGTTTTCCAAGGCCTTTACAACAACATCAACAGGAACTCTATCTTTCTCCAAAAACATATTAATAGCCTGTTCAGAGTCTAGATCCATCAATTCTTCTATTGTGTCATAGATTGAACTGTACAGATTGTGTTCCTGGATCAACTGGAAGGCATCCTTATGATGCAGCCTACAATGGAAAGGTATTTTTTTTAAACAGAAAAAGAAAAAGAATCCAAAAGAAACAATTATTTCTTGGTTTAGGAACTTACTTAAGGTACATAGCGAGAGCCTTATCGTGTTTGTGCTCATGGGAATATAAGATGGCCAACGCTTCCAACAGTAGTGTCTTGTCTGTATCATTTACCAGCAGATGTTCCAGTACAGCATTCACAACAGCAGGAACATTGTAAAGTGTTGGTGACCATTCCTTCACTGTTTTCAGAAAGCCCTGAAAAATAAAATACAGTTAATTAATTACAAAGAAATATGCTGTATTTCATAATAACTTCATAAAATGTCAAGTAAAATGCAAAAATTAATTGATCACAATTAAGACACACACATTAATGACATGCATTGACAAAAGAATTAACTCTGCTTTTTTTATATATAATCATTATGTAAATAGTTAAATTTTATTCCCTACAGCCCTGTAATACTATGAAGAGATTATGACAGGTGACATCTCTCTTTGTGTGTGTGTGTGTGTGTGTGTGTGTGTGTGTGTGAGAGAGAGAGAGAGAGAGAGAGAGAGAGAGAGAGAGAGAAAGAGAGAGCACTGCATGTAAGGCACTGATGCCCAGTAACTCCTGTTTTTGCAAGATCTGCAGCCTGAGCAGATGACAATTTAAATCAACATGGGGAGTATGGTAAATAGACCTTTTCTTGCAGAGCCATTCCATCTCTACAAATTTATGCAACACACATTATGGCGGGAAAAAAAGAAATATTGAAAGTCACAACTTTCAAAGTATAATTAGTTTTGGTAAAATATTTGTAAGCAAAGAGCAGTCTGATCCATTCCAGTGCTCCATGAACATTACCTTAAAATCCAGGTTATACAGTGCACCCATGCTCCGTGACTGCCATGACACATGTCAAAAGTTACAGTACTTTTTGTGTCTCCCAATACAAAACTTCCAACTGAATGCTTTTTAAGCAGTGTAAATTTTGCACTTAACACTTGGTGGATCAGTTTATTGTTTTCCTTCATTACTTGAGACTTTTGAAGTGAAACTGGTCAATAGTACAAATGTTACTTTTGGGATACTGAAACTTTGGTGACATCCAAAGTTTTTAAGATATTTACTTCAATGAGAAAAATCCACTGAACTACATACATTCCAGACAACCAAAATTTTACTGTTTCATATATGTCCTCTTGGCTACAAAATAATATTCACAAAGGAAAGAATGGCTGCTTCAGTTCTAGAAAGTTTCCATGCTATCACAGGTGGCCAATGGGTGTCAATAATATGGGGCAAGAATACTTCAGTGTTTGAAGATTATCTATGCCTTCCATCATGAAGGGCTTCAGCTGTCTGCACATGCTTATCAGACAGTTTCTTTGCTCAGGCTGGTGAGCTCCCAGTACACATCTACTGACATTTCCTCAAGGTAAGCCACACATACAGATTCTTGTTTAATCAGCACTCACTGGTATCCCATGTAGTTCTCTAAGCTCTCACGAATACAGGATTTCTGCAAAAGTAGACCTAGTGACCCTTGGCATCAAACCAGACTGCAGTCTTTATCCTAAGAGTTTAGGTTGGTTGGGTGGTTGATTTGTGGAAGCGGATCAAACAGTGAGATCATCAGTCCCATCGGATTAGGGAAGGAAGTCAGCTATGCCCTTTCAAAGGAACCATACCAGCATTTGCCTGAAGCAATTTAGCGAAATCATAGAAAACCTAAATCAGGATGACCAGACGCATATTTGAACCATCGTCCTCCCAAATGCAATCGTGCTAACCACTGCGCCATCTTGCTTGGTAAGAGTGTAGGCTACTGACATCCTGAAGATCAAAAAGGTTAAGATTTATTTTAGATTTCCTTCACTTCCTATGGGACAGTTCAACAGATTAAGATTGTTAATTAAAATTTTACATTGTTTTATATTGGCACTACAGTGGTGTACCTGTCAACAACTTTGGTTGCTGTGTAATTTACCCAAAACATGACCTCAGAATCAGCTTACTGGATAAATTTGTCATCTATGAAACACAGATATATGTATGCAAGATCCTTAAGGCACTGCTGCAGATTAGATGTAGATGAGCCAAAAAATCCTAATCTACTCTGACTCCCTCGGTCACATCATGCTAGTCATTACACGAGGACATGCTGAAAAGTAATGCTTCCAATTTTTTTATGTGAAAACTCTTAAAGCTTTTTAAATAAAACGTGTTATTAGCATACTGCATCTTTATTCTTCATGTCTACATACTTATTTCTCAACATAGTCACCCTGGTGACAAACACATTTCTTGCAATGAGAGACTGGTTTGTTGATACTGTCACTGTAGAATGTTTGACTTAATTGACAGAGCCACAACCTCATCTCTGCTTGCACCACTTCATTACTATCAAAGTGCAGTCCTCGAAGGTGTTCTGTAAGTTTGGGAAACAAATGAAAATTGGATGGGGCCACGTTGTGACCTTATGGAGGCTGATCGATGACAGTTAACCCGTGGCACTGGATTGTTGCTGATGTTGCACTGCTCATGTGTGCTCTGACACTGTCATGCTGAAGGATAGGGTGTTCCATGTGTGGACAAACCCTTCAAATTCAAAACTTGATTACAGCACACTGTTTCTCAGGCACTGATGTTGTTTCATTACACACTGCCATGTTACATGCTACAATGATGAGCCCTCTAATGATAAAGGGCTAGAAATAAGTAGACATGAAGAATGAAGAAGCAGAATAGTAGTAATTTTTGTTTTATTTAAAAAGGTTTTAAGAGCTTTCACTTAAGAAATTCAAAGGTGTTACTTTTCAGTGTGCCCTCATACGTACCCAGCAGACAAGGCAGTCTACAAGATTCACAGTTACCTCCTCTATCTCTACTTTAGCAACTATGAAGTTACATGATCTGTTGCTGCCATTTGGATGAGACAGTTGTAATTCGGTGCTCTATCCAGTTTGGTTGACACTATATATGACCATTTTCTAGCCATTGTCCCCCCCCCCCCCCCCCCCCAACATACACTGTAGTAGCAGACCCTCTACAGACTAACTGCTGTTACCATTGATCTTTCCAGTCACACATAACAGCGCACTATTGGGCAAGTAAACTCATTCCTTGGAAATCTTAATCCTTTGTTGGTGGTGCACTGTTCTACACATTCTCCTAGTGTGAATTCACTTAAGCTGTTCTTTTTTGTGTTGCAGTGTTCACAAAACTGTGCAAAGTAACATCTTATTGACTGTTGCTTTTGAGATACTACTTAGTTTCACATGTGTGCGCGCACACACACACACACACACACACACACACACACACACTTGTGGCCAGCGTTGCTGCCTCTGGATCACGGGGTCCCGGGTTTGATTCCCGGCCGGGTTGGGGATTTTCTCTGCCCGGGGACTGTAATCATCATTTCATCATCACCATCATCATTCGTGACAGTGACTAGATTGGATTGTGTACAAAGTTGGACTGTGTAAAAATTGGGCCTTTGTACGGGTGCTGATGACCGCGTAGTTGAGTGCCCCACAAACCAAACATCATCATCATTGCCACCACACACACACACACACACACACACACACACTCTCTCTCTCTCTCTCTCTCTCTCTCTCTCTCTCTCTCTCTCTCTCAATGAAAACAGCTCTATTACCTTTGGGTCCATTTTCAAGTACTCGTACAAAACCATTTCATATATGTGAGGGTCCAGAGAAGGTTCTCCTCTCGGCAAGTATGGGCTCACAGCTCTTAGTTGATGCAGCCGAGCAAATTTAAACACTTCTTCTTCCCAGAGCCTCTTGTCTCTCCCTGAATAAAAGGAATGGAAAAAAAAAACATAACTGCATTCTAATTAAGAACAGAAATCATCCACTACCAAAGTACAGACACTGGACTTACCGAGTATTTTAACACAAAGCTCTGCTGCTTCTTGATATCTTTGAACTGACAGCAGGTGATCAAGATATGCTCTCCCAACATTCAACAAATCATGCTTTTTGAGATCACGTCCTTCAAACTGGATAACCGCCTCCATTGCAGCCTCATACTTTCTGAAAATTTTCCACAACATGGGTACAGGAGAAAAATTAACACAGTGTAACTTCAAAATGAGACAACATACAAATTCATGTGGATTGCCACATTCAGTGACTAGCATTACCTAGGGCCTACTGTATATTCCTTTGGGAATTAACTAAATTGAAAACTTATATAGCATGAAATATAAATGTGACATGCAGCTGCCTTTGAATGAAAGATATTTTACACGAAAAAGGAAAAAAAACATAGGTTTAAATCATAATATGAGCTATTGTTTCACCAATAAAATTCTCTCTTCCTCTCTCAAGAGAGAGACAATTGATTTTAACAGTAATCCATGTTTTATTACGTACAGAAAGACAGAAAAATGTCAAGAAAGATTCAAACTCTTCCATATTTAGCAGTGCATCATGGATACAACATTTATGGAAATATGGCAGCAGCAGTTGCAACTGCAAAAACTGCATATGATAAACAGTAATGCCAGTTTGTGAACCTACTGAAACTGCAGAATAATTTACTGAGGTACACATTGGAGTGAGATATGGTTACATTAGCATTAACATTACTGGTTACTACAGTGATGTTGACAACACATGTGTTTCCAGCTTCTGATAAAATGAAGGAAGTTTCAAATACTTTTCTGCAATGTTTTATCATGTTTTTCAGGCCAGAAATATTTCCATTACTGGCAACCATTCAGTGTGCAGTCTTTAATTTTTTATGCAATTGTGCATCTAGTTCCCAATCTTGATGGTTAAGATAGCACAATGGGAAAGTCGGATCACTGTCTACGTTCTCAAGACACCAGTGTTCAAAATTTTTTCATCTAAACAATGTATACTTGACAGTGACTTAGGTGTAGTAGGACAGTATCCTTTACAATATTGATCTCAAAGTTAAATCTGCTCTATCCATGAGTAGCTGGATATCAGCACGTGTCAAAACCCAGGAGAGAAATGGGAGAAGTCACAAGGCAAGGTCCCAGCATGTGATGGCAACAGTACAAGCAACCATAACTGGGAAACCATCCAACATATGTTGCTGCTTGGTGTCAATGTGAAAGTAAAGGATTCCCTGTTGGTCGAAGTCAGGGTCCGGCCCAGTGGATAGACACGACAATGTGTCAACACTGGAATGCTGTGCCATGGGCTTTTACTAGAAGATATAATTGTATTTACTCAGAAACAAACTTCAGCACTGGAGGCGTTTGGGGTGTCCATTCTGGGAGGCTGGAGTGCAGCCCGAATAATGCCACCAACAGCACGTGATCCATAATTAGAGAGAACTTCATCCCAAAAAAAGTAGACATGAATTTGTTTTAATAGCAAACACTATTGCCAATGTCTCTTTTTGGTCTGGCAATAGTTTTGCTGTGCTGGGGTAAATGTCTTTGACTCTTACATTACAGGCTGTTCTGAGCCATTCCCATTCCTGTGAAACAAGACCATCCTGGTGCCATAGGCAGATGCATTGGCTGCCAAATCCACCGGGTGACTAGGAGTGAATGGTATGAGGCAAGGGACTGATTTCAGCATGGCTTTCAATCCAGTAAAAGTCCAGTCACTGGCAGGGGTCCAGTTGTAAGGCACACCACTTTATGCAACTAATTAAGGGGTTGTGCAATGTGAGCTGTGGGGGATAAGAACTTGGAATAATATTTGACTCTGTCCAGAAACACCTATAATTTAGTTATGTTCATCGGGCAGGGTAGGTGATGATGATGTTTGGATTGGGGGGGGGGGCGCTCAACTGCGCGGTTATCAGCAGCCGTACAAATTCCCAACCATTGCTCAGTCCAGCCTCACCACTTGCATGGATGGTGATGAAATCATGTAGACAACACAAACATGGGCAAGGTAGGGAATCTATTGCGGCAACATTCCCATCAGTGGGCCTGATTCCTTCTTTGACAAGCCAGTGCCCCAAATACAGTGCCCAGCTGAAAAAAGCCTACACTCCTCCAAATGACAATGAAGGCATGTATCCTGCAGGATTGTGAAAAGCACACAAAGGTTTTGCAAATTATGCTGGGGGCAGAGTCCCATAACAATGAGGTCATCCAAGTAATTCAAGCAAGCCAGAATACGCTGTGTCAGTTGTTCCACAAACCTTTGGAAAATTGCAGGGACTGAGGAAATGCCAAATGTGAGTCACTTGTAAATCCAAAAGGCTTAGTAATGACAATGATGTTCTGCGATTCCTCATCTATGGGTAATTGAAAGTAAGTATCAGCGAGGTCAATTTTGGAGTAGAATTCCCCTCCAGAAGTTTGGTGAGGAAGTCTTCTAGCCAGGAAATAGGATAGGTTTCCACCTGTGACTGGGCACTGATTGTACCTCCACACGATTGGTGAGAACCATTGGACTTTCTGATGATTACTAGTGGAGTGGCCCATGTGCTAGATTTCACTGGGTTGATAACCTGATCAGCCTGTAGACAATCTTGTTTCTGCTTTACAGCAGCACATAAGGTAACTAGAATTGGTCTGGCACAGAAAAAACAAAATGTGGTATCTGGCTGAAATAGAGGTGCAAGCACAGTGCAAAGATTTTCCAGTCCCTGGAAAGGGACTGCAGTTGATAAGACCTTGACTTCATCAGAGGTAGAAAACCCACGCCACATAAAGGCATCAAGGGCAATTTGTTGACATCAGATGGGTAGTCATTGACAAATAATGTTGTGAGCCACGTAACATGCCTGTAGGCCGCAGTGATTGAGAACTGCCAACAGAGAGGAATAGAACTATCCCCATAGACTACCAAATGCCATGAGGATGGGAACAACACAGGTAAGTCCGGATCTGCACGTCACTTGATTCATAAAAGATACGGTGGCTCCTGGGTCCATCTGGATACAGACTTCCTGGTGAGAAATGCGAAGCATGAAAAGCAATTTCCACGTGGAGGGGTCACCAGGAGTGATTACTGAATGCAGGGCATGTAAGGTGTCAGGTCACTAATGAGGTGGTATGAGAGCAAGTTGCTCTGTTTTGACACACTGAGCGGAGATGCACCTGTTTGCCACAGTGTGTGCAAGACCCACAGTGATCTGGACAGTGTGCTTGGAAGTAGGTGGAAAAACACTACAGGCAAGAAGGGTGTGGTCTCTGAAACCATCAATGAAGGGGCAACTGGAGGCTCAGATACCACAGAAACGTCGGACAATGACAAATCACAATGTTGCTGCAACCTGGGTGTCATCCAATGCCTGTGACATGGAGGTGGAACTCATGGTTGCGCCTTAACTGCCACAATTTGTGGCCTCACCAAAAGTTGTTTGTCAGCAGCCTGCAAAATTTTGACAAGGAGTGCGATGCACAAGATGTCCTCCTACAACTGGTTATCCAGTTTCAATTGCACTGTGCTACTCTCCGGATTGGGTGCCAGCTGAACTGTGATATTATGAATCGAGGAGTCTGTGTATGAAGCCTTGCAGCCTTGACCGGTGTAAGTGAAATCATTTATGGCACTGATGAAAATAAAACCTGAAGGCAACCACATGATGATAACCACATGGAAATAATAACTAGTCAACAGAATGAATATCTACTGAAAGGAGAGCATGACGGGATCAGACAGAGGTCTAATTTTCAAAGCAGAAAAAACACATCTGATAATCCCGTGACAGAAATTACGACTGCTGCAATGAATCATCTGTGACATGAAATGCCTTGAAATGTTGCTTCAGGTGATGCAAATATGTGTCTCAGTCCTCTGTAGTGTCACTGAAAGACAGAAATGATAGAGTATGGAAGGGGGTGTCATTAGCTCAGGATGCTGAAGACTGGAGCAAATGGTCTCACATGCTCAGAGTTTGTCCATCTGAAGCTGAAGCTACTTTTGTATCAAGCCTATCTGTAGCTTTTTCTGCTGCATTAGTTGTTGCTCCAGCAAGCAAATCAATTTAGTGTCCATGCTACTGAACAACTGCCTCCTCACCAATGCTATATCCACAAGTGGCTGGGTATCAGTGCACGTCAGAACCCAGGAGAGAAATTGGTGAAGCTGCAAGGCAGAAGGATTGCCTACAGAAGAGAACATGATACCAAGTGATAGCCAAGTTAAACACAGCTGACAGACAGTGGACAAGACACAGACTAGGACAATCCCAAAGCAGCCTACACAACAATGAAGTGCAAAGTGAAAACATTTGCCTCAATGATGTCAACAGGCCAAGAACAAAGAGAGAGAGAATCCAAAATGTGACCAAAGAGAAGAACCGAGTGCTAAGCAAGGCTATTATCAAATAGTCCATAGTACAATGATGATGATAGTAACTGACAATATCAGATGTGAGTACAGAACTGACTGACTATTCACTGGCAATGCTATGCCCACTATAGGCCATCTAGGTCCATGTCCTTCGATGGGCATTGAACTCCCCTGCAGCCTGATACCAGAAAATTGATACAGCACATCATCATCATCATCATCATCATCATCACCATCATGAGATCCTGCGTCACCCTCACAAAAGATGCATCTAACTCATTTAGGAACATAGTTAATAACACCAAAACTAAAGTGTAAGATCACATTTGCCCAAGAATGTGGCATAAAAAAGACATGCTTCCACAACATTATATTCAAGTGTAAGTTGCGGTGGTGGTGGTGGTGGTGGTGGTGGCAGTAGTTCACAATGTGTTTTTGTAGTCACAGCTGCCATTAATGCCCACACCACAATACCACGTACTCTATGCTTCAAACAAGCTTGGATATGTACCTGCTGTCTGTAACTAAGGGACACTGGTGTCTCCATAACCTTAACTAAACTTATTGGCACATCAGCTATCCATCTCTGGCTGTAAGAAACAAAGTGTGGTAACTTACAGTAAATGGCCTATTGCTTTAAAATGCCAAATCACAGTTGTAGTAACTAAACTTATTGGCACATCAGCTACCCATCTCTGGCTGTAAGAAACAAAGTGTGGTAACTTACAGTAAATGGCCTATTGCTTTAAAATGCCAAATCACAGTTGTAGTAAGCCACAATGAAATGAGAGGGTCCTTGTCTTGAACAATGGACCACAATTCATGTCAGCCAATTTTCTACAGCTTTGTACTGCCAATGGCATACACCATGCAACTACTGCTCCTTTTCACTGTCAAGTCTAACAGTGAAGCAAATGGTTCATTTGAATGTTCAAAAGTCACATGGAGAAACTCCACTCCTCTCACACATGGGAGGAGGCCATAAAAGATTTTTCTTTCCTTGTACCATTCTTTGGGAAGTCCATCATTTGCGACTGTCACAGAAAGAGCTCATTCTGCCAAGTCATACAAAGTTTCAGCCACAAGAAATAGTTGTTGGAGCATGTCATCAAGAGTCTTGGGTTGTTTGTTTTACAATGTTCAAGGTTCCTCTGGACTGCATAAGTGTGACCAGAGATTGAAAATCGTGGACTCGCTGACAGTCCTGCAACCTGAGTCAATGTCTATAGAGGCACCATCCCAGACACTAACAAAGTGGATACTGGGGTGCGGAAATACAGCTGCCATCAGCTGTAATTACACTTCCTGTCTTCTCATCTTCATCTGCATTCAGGCCTCCCTCCACCATAATCACGACACAACACTGCATGACGACGGTCCAGAGGTTTTATGGGTGGGAGATGGGGGTGGGGCATGGATGTGGTGCTGTCCAAATAACAAGATCCTGTGTCCTACAGGTCCTATGTCAAAGATGGTACCTCATGACAAAACCACAAATAAGGGTAGTCGCTTCCTGATGAAGCAATGAATGAAAACGTCTCAAGAGGTTCCATACGCCACTGTTGTTGGAAGAGTACTTATGTTGCAGTGCAGTGCCACTCAGGCCACTCTGCAATCATTGCTTATGACAACAGCAATGTCTTACTTCAGATCCACCAATGTATGCTGTATTAGAAGTCAGAACAGTATCAAAGTTTATAGACAATTGTACATGGAGAAGAGACTATCATTCTGTGTTGTACAAGTGATTGAATTCACTGAAAATAACAAACATATGGTCACTCCTGTGTACATTAATTGCTCCATGTTAAGAATTTCAGATTGTTCAAGTTTTGATAAAGTGATCTAATATTTTGTGTGTATTTTTGTATGCATTTGACCTCTTCCAGAAGTAAATGTAGGCTGGCTAGAAGCCACTACAGTGCTGTCATGAATGTCTCAAGCATTTTTTCATATGGCACTCTATCCATAATATAATTAAAGGACCCAAAGTAGCACCATGCCACATAAAATGAATGAAACAAATACCCGCTCAGTTATATACATTGCATTTTTATTATCAAACAGGAAAACTAAGCAACATACCCATGTTCAATGAGCCACTGAATGCGATCATCTGCATCATAAGGGCTTGCCACAACAATATCTTTGGGGCTGACAATAAAGAAGCGATTCTCTTCAATAAGACATTCTGAAAGGAAAATAATATTTATCTGTCGTTAATCAGTATTCTTAGAAAGATTAAATAATACTAATTATATAATTAAGACAGCAAAATAAGAATAAGAAGACTATTTCAAATGCGAACAACAATGGAGGGGAAACAGATACCATGAAAGAGCAGATGACAGTATCAAACTTTAATACATGGAAACACTGCTCAGAGAGCAGAAATGAATCTTCCAATTTTTTGCATAGGAAAACGTTACATGAAAAGGGAATAGATATAGACCTACAAGTTGAAAAAAATCCAAAGGTATGACAGCAACACATGATGGTACCACATGCGTAATAAACTATATTGTTAATCAGCAGATTCAAATCACCATCCATTAAACTTAATTTAGGTTTTCCACACTTTATTTTTAATTACTGCAGGCAAATGTCAGAATAGTTCCATGTGAAAGGTCACACTTGATTCTGCCCCCCTCCCCCCCTTTCTTTGAGCTAAGTCTGTGGTCAATCTCAAATCATCTTGATACTGAATGGACATTGAACACTACCATGCCCACCTTCAGCATAGTGGATGGGAGGATTCATCACATTTTCATTTCTTCTGAAACTTTTTTATTATAAGCTTGAGTCAAGACAATATTTTGAACACAATTCTCATTAAATAATGTGTCTTTTTTTTTCTCTCTGCGGTCATCATATATCTAGTTGAATCACAGTTGTTGAACAATGGCTGGCAATTTAATGCCAACATTAGAGTGTAGTCAACACAGATGAACTCTGCACGGCAGGACTACTACACTTTCATGTAAAAGATGCAAGCAATATTTTCTGCATTTCACACACAGCAATACAAGTACATTGTGGAAAACAAATTTATGATGAGAAGATGGGGATTTGCAGTGGATAATGGTGCCCATGCAATGCCGTGTTCCTTGACTTCCAGAAAGCATATTACACAATTTTGCACAGCCATCTAGTGAACAAAATATGAGCTTGCATAACACCAGACCAGCTCTGTCACTAACAGGGTGAAATCATCAGATGCAAAAGCAAATTTGGACACACCACCAGGAAGTATTGTAGGCCATTCCCATTCACAATAAACAGGGTGATTCAGCTGCCCCTATCGATAGGTTTTATGCAACTGGCAGTGCCTTCAAATACCATGAGTTAGATTTTCATATTCTCCTGCTCATTACGCGCAAACTATTAGTCCTACAGAAAAAAATGAATAGGACCATTTTCTAGGAAATTGAATGTGGTTAAACGTACTGCCACACGTTTGTTGGATTGTAACTCAAAATGCAATGAATATGGCTATTTACAGCTGAACTTTAGATTGCAAGAATAACAAAAACTAATGGTATTGCAACTGATTGCTGTGTGCCTCTCCTTTCTTATAGTTTACATTTGCTGCAGACAACAGTTCCTTATGGAATAAAAGTTGGTACTCAATATGTTTTTGCTAGAGGCCATAGTTTTCATGTTACTCAAGAAAAATGTAGAAAACACAACTCTTGCTCCCACACTCAGCCCCCACTGGTCAGGATTTCTAGTATGTTGTTCATGGGACTCCCTCCTACCACTGAACAAAAATTTATGATAGCAAGAATTATTTAGCACATTCCACCTTTGTTGGTCTTCATTGACTGGCCTTATTACACCACCAGCTTAGTCAAGCAGTTACAAATTGTAAAACTGATATTTGTGTAAATTTTACCTAACAATTTTATGGATTTTAGCAGCATAAAATAAACAATTACATTGCTGTATTTGCCACGTTTTCTGACTATGAAACTACTGTGCTTGTAAGAGCTAAGTTAGGATCGGATTGTCAATGTAATTATTTTTAGCATGATGTTTACAAAGTCAGTTTTCTTTTATTACCCTCATAGGGACATTTAAATCAATAATGTTAACAAAATAGATGACTGTGCTGGTGGTGTAATAGCCCAATTAATAGAGACCAAAAAAAGTTGAATATTGGTAATAGTTTGCACTGTAGGAAATTTTTGTACAGTGTTAGGACAGAGCACCATGAACAACATAACAGAAACCCTGACTAGTAAGGGATGAGTGTGGGGAGATGGAGCTGCTTTTTGAAGGTAACTTTTGTACATTGGATAACTCAAAAATCATGGCCTCCAGTGAAAATTTATCCCAGTACAAAATTAGCTACATTAAATTCCCTACAAAAAGGTCCTGTTAAATCTTTCTGTATGACTAATAGTTTGCATGTGGCATGCTAGAGAACATGAAAGTCTAACGCATGTTTTTTGAAGGCACTGCTGGTTGTATAAAACCCATCAGTAGGGACAGCTGTATGTAAATGATCGGATGGACAATGTCGAAAGCTCTCTGATGGTGTTTGTACATGGTGATGATATAAAGTTGCAATGCTGGAAACTTCTAGAAAAAGGAAGGAAGATCTAAAAAGAATAAACTGTTGATGTAAGGCTTAGTAGTTGACTGGGTACAAACAAAATGTGCAAAAATTGGCAGTAAGAACCATTACTGTTGAATTACATGACAGAAGATCAATTACTACGAACAGTAACAGCCGTAAAATATCTAGGGATATGTGCCCTGAGTGACCTAAAGTAGAAGGGCATAATTAAATTAAAAAATTGGATGGCAGGATTCATTGGAAGAATCCTAAGGAAATGTAATTCGTAGACAAAAGGAGTAACCTACAAAATTTTTGTTCAAGTGATTCTTGAGTACTGCCCATCAGTCTGAGGCCCTTACAATTAGGTTTAATTAATGAGATAGAGATGATCTGGTTGTCAGCTCATAATGTTAATAGTACAATCAGTAGAGGTGCTCTAAAAAGTGAATTACATCTGATGAATGAGCTTTTCAGGTTTCAGTATGCTTCAGACATGAAAACAAAAATAGCTGTGACAGTTATTGACTTATGATGTTTAGTTTGCAGTTGGTACATCCGAGTACTATTAGTAACTACATTCTGATCCCTAAACCTAGTTACAGAAATGTGAATAAAACTCACTGGCTTCTACTTTTGGTATTCTGGCCCATGCCAACCTCTGCATCTTTGAGATGCAAACTGTAATCATTTCTCAGCTCACTTACCGGTAATACAAACAATGGCTGTGAAAACATAGTCTTCCTGCTGTTAGTATTCCTGAAACTTGGCAATAATGTGGAATATGTTTGGGAACTCTGTGATTGCAGCATTACTTCCTGCATAGCACAGTATTATCCTGTTAAATTCACTTGATATTTCTTTGTCATTTCCATAGAATAACCTGAGTGATTTTCACTTAAAGTGTGACATTGGGCAATCAGTTTTTGGTTTTGAGTACAGGAATGTCATTCCACACGAGAGCTGCAACTAACCTTGTCTTTTACAATGAGTCAGTAAATCACTCACACTGGCAAAAATAAGGGAGAGACAACTGCCACAGCTGTTTTCCTGCTCTGAGATAACAAGGTCATGCTGTAAAATGATGGCTGCATTAGTGCTCAGTTCCAATCTCAATGGAAGGCATCTTTTTATTTCTTTTGTGACAAACCTACAAGTAGCCAAACTGATAGTCAACAAGGAAATCTTAAGAAAACTTCTCCATCATAAGTCTTCTCACTACTCTCAGTACCTCATACCCTAATTGCAAAAAACTTATGCACTGAACACTTGATAAGGCATTCTTCTGCTTTGAGCTGCCTCCACAGCTTTCACCCCTCTACTACACCCAGAGTAAACATGCATTTTAGACCTTTCCCCACTTGTGACTATCTGATAAAGCTTAAACAACATACATAAGATGCAAAATCCAATATGTAACTGCAAGGCAAATACTACAACCTCAAGTTAAAAAAGACATTTGGTTAACACATTCATAGCAATCTATGTGTGCTGTGTTACTGCAGGGTGTTCACCTGCTTTTTTGAAGTTATTTCATGCAGAAAATCAAACTACAATAATAACCAATTCCATGCTTGTCAATACAAGAGCAGAAATGTGTCCAAGATGCACTCTGTTGCAATCACCTTGGTAAACACCAGTTGGTGTCAAGAAGTGGGTGGCAGGTGGCCACTGTTTGGTGAGGAAACTCTTGAGTATAAACTGTACTTATACTGATGCAGCCCTATAATGATCTGAGCAGAAAACAACACTTCCTCCAGAAGTGTCCACATCCTAAAATATTACCAGATTGTGCAGATGGCTTGAATTCATAGGAGCAGCCAATTTTATTGGTACCTTAAGTGAATGTCTCAGACTCAAGTTTCTGCTGCAGCTTGTCAGGTTTTATGTCAAAGTCTGGACATATTCACCTTTTAATGTGACACATTTGCCGGAGACCTTGGTTGTAGATGTCTCCATTTTGGCTCTTCAGGAAATATTCCACCTCAAAAGTCACCTTGTTGTCATTCTGAAAATGCCAACCATGGAATGTTTTCTTCAGGTTTAAAAAAAGAGGGGTATGAATTCACTGGGCACCATGTAAGGAGAATATAGAGGATGAGGCAAAATTTTATAATCCAAAAAGCAGGAACTGTAAATATGTCCTGTGCATAATGAGTTGAGGTGTTGTCATGGAACAGAATCTCCCTCTTGGACAGTGCCCAGTAACACTTTTCGATTTTGATAGCATGCTCCTGCGAAAGTGTGCCCTTTACAAGCATAATTTTTTAGCATCACACCATGACAGTCCTAAAAACACCCATCATCATCCTCACCTTTTTCAGTGGTAATAAAGCCACATGTTTCTACTACTTGGTTTGCTCTTTTGTCTTGAGATCATAGAAGTTCACTCAGCACTTGTCCATTGAACACGTGGCTAAAGAAATCAAATGTATTGACCCGACACAGGTGAAACATTTTGGTCTAATGTCCTTTCTGAAGAGTGTGAGCTGTCATGAAGCCCAGTGGGCAGTAACTTTTTTCATGTTCAAAATGTAGTGCAAAACATTGAAAACTCATTGATGACTGCAGTGTGCTAAACTAGGAAACACACTTTAACTTTCTGGCAGGAGGTGGTTGTTCTTATTACTCTTCCTCTTTTTCAGTGTGAAGATAAGGCTGAGTTTGCCTCTTTAAAGCAAACTTGCTGTGAGTATAGGTTTAGCCATCTTGTTCTGAACAGAAATATCATTGTCTTTATTTCCACTACCAGTGCCAATGCCAAAACAGGTCTGGAACTTGGTTCACGATACTCTCTTCTAGTATCTGCTAATGTTGACTTTAATTTCCACCATGATTGATGTTCATTCTTTTTTCACATTTGCAAAGACTGCCACTTTTCTATCTCTCTTCTGCCCCTCCTCCAGCTTCCCTTCTCCCATTACATTCCATGAGATTATTTGAACCAAATCTATTCAGTCACAGACCAAGTACTAAAAATAATTTACAGAAAGTTCATAAGAAATATGTAGAAAATATACACATGAATGATTTAGCACCATAAAATGAAGATTCTGAAGTGGAAGGAATTCCTGTGCATAATAAAATGAGATTGACACAGGGAAGCCCTTAAGCTCAGATTTTAAATATCTGGGCTTTATCACTCACCCTTTCACAGTTGAACTGCCAGTCTGTGGGAAATGGACCCATTTAGAATAGTGCAAAAAGACTACTCTTACACTGAAGACAAAAACTTCTACTTCCTCAAATCCTAACTGTGATTCCTCCAAGAAAACATTTCATCTACTTTTAGCCTTAAGAGCTTGAAGTGTTTGACCACTCTCATTAAACTGAAAATTCCTGGCAGATTAAAACCATTTGTCAAGCCAGGACAGAACCTGAAATCTTGCCTTTCTTACTGACAGAGCATCTGGACATGACTCATGACCCACCCTCACAGCTCTACCTCCACCAGTACCTTTCTCTTATCTTCCAAACTTCACAGAAGCTCTTCTGCATACCTTGCTGTACTAGCACACCTGGAAGAAATATTACAGAGAAGTGGCTTAGCCACAGTCTAGGGCACTGTTTCCAGAATGAAATCATTTATTCACAATATGTTTATTCTACCTGTTCAGACAGCCAAGCCCATTAAAATGCCCACTTCTGGGACACAGGGAGACATGCCAGATCTGGATCAAATTCGCCTGGCTGATTAACGACAGGGGCCAGTGTGCCAGCCAGGCTGCATGTGGTTTTCAGGCCATTTCCCACATCCAACTAGGTAAGTACCAGGTTCGTACCGATGTCCCACCTCAGATACACGATACACAAATATTTTAAAAATGTACTCATATTCCAACATGAAACTTATTCTAGGTGCAGACAGGTGGTGTAATGAATTCCATCACATGGGTGGGGAGAGGGGGGGGGGGGGGGGGGGTGGCAGTGTCAGGAAGGGCATCAGGCCACCAACTACCACTAACTTTACCACATCTCATATAACAATGTCTACCCTGTAGAGAAACAGGAAAGAAGGAAGAAGAAGAAGAAGAAGAAGAAGAAGAGGAGGAGGAGGAGGAAGAAGTAGGAGGATGAGAAGTGAGAAGGAGGAGGAGGAGGAGGAGGAGAAAAAGAGATCCTTCATTCCAGGAGTGCTAGTCCATCATTATATGAAAGAGGTCTTCTCTAAAGTTTGAAAATTAGAAGAGGTACTTTGAAAATTAAAAGAGGTACTGAGGGAAGTTAATACGTGAGGGTGAGTCACAAGCCTTGCCTGGGTAGCTCAGTCACTAAGAACACTGCCTGGGAAGGTCAAGATTCAGGTTTCGAGTCGCAGTCCAGTACACAGTTTTAATTAGGCACTCTAATCACTATGGGACTTAACATCTGAGGTCATCAGTCAATTAGGTAGCAAGTTCCAAAATGGCATACATACTGCTGCAGAGTGAAAGGACACTCTGGAAGTGACAAGCTGTTTTGTGTAATCTACATGTTGATGTAACTCACAATCACATTAGCTGTATCATTCCATGCCTTTCACAATGACATTTCTGTAACTTAAAAAAAAAGAAAGAAAGAAAGAAAGAAAGAAAATCATCTGTCATGAACACTGTAGCAGTCCCTATTCTGCAGCACTACAGATTCAAATTTGTTCCCCCATTTGTGTACACTGGAATACAACTTCGCCCTCATATCTGCAGTTCCATAATGTTACACGTTATGCAAAATTATAAATAAAAATTTTAATATTTCAAAGATTTTGGTGAAATCAAATTTAAAAAATCTACAGTGCTCAACTTAGCATGCCCTACAAGTACATGACACACAAAATAATAAACAAAATGCATTTTTTAAAAATTTTTACAACACTTAGTGATTTAAGAAGAAACCCTGTGCATTAATTTCTCACAGTCACTGCTCAAGGGGACTCACTCTCAAAAATTTCAGAATATTTTCCTTCAAGTTGCTACCAAAATTTAGTTTTCATTAATTGCCTTTGAATTTCCTTAGACCCCACCACTGAACCATTGCATAGTAAAATACTGCACAAGTAATTTAATAAATATTTACAGTTTCTATCCATCTTACTTTTCATAAATTCACTGAATTCTCTGCTGATTATTTTGAGTATGAGCTAGAAAATCTCACATTAGTACTTTGGGAGGCAAAACTGTGCAACAACATTAAAAAGAAAACTGGGATTCTCGGAAAGTTCAGATGTTCTTGGCAGCCAAATGAGACAAAGAATTTCAGAGTGCATATATCTATTGTGCTGACTTTATCTTGTGTTTATCCAGCATGCACAGCACTCCAGATGCCTACTGTGAGGTAAGTTATGATGACGGTAATCACTTGGCAAAAGTAGGAGTTCTGAAGTACATTCTCTCCAGCACCTGAGCAGCCCTATCATTATAGTTCAAAAGTCAGTTAGTGTCCTGGAAATTTGTGGGCCTTTCAAACTTTACCAACTTTACAATAAAATGAACTTTGCAACATACAGGTATATGAATGAAGTTATGTTATTTACAAATGAGTTGGTTGGTTGGTTTGAGGTATAAAGGGACCAAACTACAAGATCATCAATCCCTTTTTCCTGACACAGACAAGGCACAGGCTAAAACAACACCCAAAGTACATTTGGGAAAGTAAAAGGGTGGAGAAAAATGGTTCAAATGGCTCTGAGCACTATGGGACTCAACAGCTTAGGTCATAAGTCCCCTAGAACTTAGAACTACTTAAACCTAACTAACCTAAGGACATCACACACACCCATGCCCGAGGCAGGATTCGAACCTGCGACCGTAGCAGTCCCGCGGTTCCGGACTGCAGCGCCAGAACCGCTAGACCACCGCGGCCGGCCAAAAGGGTGGAAAAGGAATGCGGAAAAACACATAAAAATAAAATAATTGGAATGAACAAAAAATGGGGAAAACGTACACCACAAGCAAAAGTAGAAGAAGGTTTAAAACTATAGAGCAGAAGATCTGGGCTGGCTGATCATAAGAATAAAAAGAGGATGACCCAGCCACTCTGCAACACACTAAAATGTCCACCTCAAAAGACGAGGCAAGCTGAACACATGAAGGTAAAGGATGAACACCAGGAAAAACAAATGCAAAGAAAGGGTGACAGAGTTAAAATGGAGGGGGTGGAGGCCCCGGAGAGAAGGTCACACACACAGCCTTACATGCTATGATAAAAAAAAAAACCTTACAAATAAAACGTAAAACTAAATCTGCTGTTGAGCCACTGTCACCCAACACTGAAGGTAGGGTGCCTGAAGGTTAAAAGACCACCTCAGATCGGCTAAAATTGGGCAGTCCAGCAAGATGTGTATGACTTTCGTAGGGGAGCCACAGTGACACCAAGGTGGGTCCTCGCGACGGAGGAGGTAACCATCTGTTAGCCACGTATGACCAATGCAGAGCCAGCAGAGAACCATAGAGTCCCTGTGAGAGGCTCGCATGGAAGACTTCCACACATCTGTAGTCTCCTTAATGACACACAGTTTGTTGTGGGTACTGAGACTATGCCATTCCATCTCCCAAAGCTGAAAAACCTGGTGGCGTTATAATCAACACATGTCAGTGATGGGGATTCCGATCTCCAGAAGCGGTTTCCGTGTAGTCTGTTTGGCCAGCCTGTAGGCAAGTTCATTTCCTGGGATTCCGAGACCTGGGGCCCAGACAAACACCACTGAATGACTGGACTGTTCCAAGGGCATATATGGACTCCTGGGTGGACACTATCAAAATATGACGAGGACAGCACTGGTCGATAGCTTTGAAGCTGCTCAGGGAGTCAGTACAGAGAAGAAATGGCTCACCAGAGCATGAATGGATGTAATCAAGTACACGAGATATGGCCACCAGTTTTGCAGTGAATACACTGCAGCCTTTGGTCAAGGAATGCTGTTCAATATGGCCTCTGTGGACGTAGGCAAAGTCAACATGACCACCAGCCATTGAGCCGTCAGTGTAAACCACTTCAGAGATCCGTAAAATGTCAAGAATCGAGAGGAAGTGACAGCGCAGAGTGGCGGTGTTAACTGAATCCTTAGGGCCACGCAAAATGTCCAGGTGAAGCTTCAGCCTAGGTTTACACCATGGAGGTGTATGTGAATGGACCTTGAGCAGAGAGGGTAAAGGGACAGACTCTAGTTTGGACAGAAGGGATGGGACACAAATGAATCATAAGCCCTGACCTGGGCCACTGATGCAGGAGATGAACCGCAATGGTTGGGAAAATGAGCCGGTAATTTGGATGCTCAGGAGAACTATGAATGTGTGCAATGTAACTGGTGAGCAGTTGTACCCACCTAACCTTCAACGGAGGGACACCGGCCTCCATTAGTACGCTGGTCACCAGACTTGTCCTATATGCTCCCGTCGCTAGTTGAACGCCACAGTGGTGCACAGGTTTGAGTAAACACAACGCTGAGGTAGCTGCCGAACCATAAACCAGACTCCCATAGTCAAGGTGGGATTGAACAGGGGCTCTGTAGAGCTGCAGCAGTGTAGAGTGATCTGCACACCAGTTTGTGTCGCTCAGGCAGCAGAAGGCATTGAGGTGCTGCCAACACTTCCCCTTAAGCTGACAAAGGTGAGGAATCCAAGTCAATTGGGCATTGAAAACCAGTCCTAAGAATCAATATGTCTCCACTACAGTGAGTGGATCGTCATTAAGGTAAAGTTCTGGTTCCAGATGAATGGTATGACGCTGACAGAAGTGCATGACACACAATTTCGCGGCTGAAAACTGGAAGTCGTGGGCTAGAGCCCATGACTGCGCCTTGTGGATGGCTCCCTGTAGGTGCCGCTCAGCAACACCAGTACTGGAGCAGCAGTATGAAATGCAGAAGTCGTTCGTATACAGAGAAGGTGAGACGGATGACCCTATAGCTGCTGCTAGACTGTTAATGGCCACTAAAAATAGAGATACACTCAATACGGAGCCCTGTGGGACCCCATTCTCCTGGATATGGGGGGAGCTATGCGAGGCACCAACTTGGACACGGAAAGTATGGAGCACCAGGAAATTTTGATAAAATTCGCGAGCGGGCCCCAGAGACCACACTCATACAATGTGGCAAGGATACAATGTCGCCAGGTCATGTCGTAAGCTTTTCGTAAATCGAAACAGAGGGCAACAAAGTGTTGGCATCTGGAAAAGGTTGTTCATATGGCAGACTCAAGGGACACAAGATTATCAGTGGCAAAGTGATCCTGCCAGAAACCGCCCTGACATACAGCTAGTAGGCCATGGGACTCCAGGACCTAACCCAACTGCCGACCCACCATAAGTTTTAGCAGCTTACAAACAACGTTGGTGAGGCTGATGGGTCTAATAGCTATCCACATCATATGGGTTTTTACCGGGCTTGAGCACTGGTATGATGGTGCTCTCCCACCATTGCATGAGATCAAGTTGAAGATGATGAGATGTCACTTGTAGTTGGACAAGAGATCTTTAATCATTCGTCTGTGGATTTGGTCCGGCCCAGGAGCTGTGTCAGGGCAATGTGCAAGTGCGCTGAGGAGCTCCCAATCTGTAAATGGGGCATTATAGGGTTCACTGTGGCATGTAGTGAACGAGAAGGCTTTCCCTTCCATCCATCGTTTGATAGTGAGAAAGACTGGGGGATAATTCTCCATCGCGGAGGCTCGAGCATAGTGCTCAGCAGTCACATTTGTGTAGGTAGATATTATGCCATTTAAGTTAATGCCAGGGACACCTATTGGGGTCTGGTACCCAAAAATGCATCTGATCTTCGTCCAGACTTGGGAAGGTGATGTATGGCACCCAGTGGTCGGGACGTACCTCTCCCAACACTCCTGTTTCCATCTTTTTATAAGCTGGCGAACATGGGCACAGAGCCCTTTCAAAGGTATTAGGTGTTCCAGAGTAGGGCGCCACTTATGTCGCTGTAGAGCCCACCTATGCTTTTTAATAGCCTCAGCAATTTCCGGCGACCACCAAGGTACTGTCTTTTGCCGGGGGCACCCTAAGGAACAATGGATCATGTTTTCTGCAACAGAAACAATCATTCTAGTGACCCACTCAACCACCATACTGATGGTACCATATGGGGGAGATCCAATGGTGACAGCAGAGGTGAAAGCTTCCAGTCTGCCTTGTTTAAAGCCCATCTGGGTAGGCTTCCATTGACATGATGCCGGGGGAGCGACAGAAAGATGGGGAAGTGGTCACTACCATACAAGTCATCATGGGCTCTCCAGTGGACAAATGGGAGAAGTCCTGGGCCGCAAAGTGATACATCAATGATTGAGTAAGTACCATGAGCCACACTGAAATGTGTGGGGGCCCCAGTATTTAGGAGGCAGAGATTGAGCTGAGACAGTAAATTTTCGAAATCTCTACCTCGGCCAGTAAGCATGGTGCTACCCAACAAGAGGTTATGGGTGTTAAAATCTCCCAAAAGTAGGAAAAGTTTAGGGAGTTGTTGAATCAATGCAGCCAAGAGGTTCATGGGTACCGCACCATCTGGAGGAAGATATATGTTGCAGACAGTTATTTCCGGCATCGTCCTTATCCTGACAGCCACAGCTTCAAGAGGAGTGTGAGGGTTCACTACATAACACATTCAGGACGTAGACACAAACTGCACCTGACTCTTGTAATAACCTCTATAGCCATGGAGGGCAGGGGTCTCCATTGCTGGAAATCAGGCTTCCTGGAGGGAATGCAGAAAGCAGGTGTAAAGCTTAACAGTTGCTGTAGCTCAGCCAGGTGGTAAAAAAAAAAAAAAAAAAAAAAAAAAAAAAAAAAAAAAAAAAAAAAAAAAAAGCAATTCCACTGGAGGGTGACATTATCACGAGGCTCAGAGGAAGGCATGCAGGAGGTAGGTTACACCTCAGGGTCACCTGCTGCCACCAATTGAGTATTTATATCGATTCCCACTGCAGATGAGGCATCAGTGAGATCCAGGTCCTCAGTGGATGCTAAGATTTCCACCTCATCTACAGATGCAGGATTGGTAGGGAGTGGTGATGTTGGGGCCACCTGAGGGTCCTGTTTCTTAGTCTTCTTCTTCTTCTTCTTCTTCTTTTTCTTCTTCATTTGCTTACCCTCTCGCTTCTCTTTACGGGGTTGCTGGGAGGACTTCTCCGAAGCAGCTTCAGGCATGGAGGAAGACCCGAAGCTCTTCGTCCAACAGCTTTTGGCTCCTTTAGCCACTGGTGAGTGTCCGCTGTGGCATTAGTGGAGACCTTGGGAGAGAGGGTCCCAAGGGCTGTTACTTCTCCGGCTGGGGGAGGGGACCGATGTCCCCTGGGTTTGGGACGCCTTGCTCCCAAAGTAGATACTTTGGGGGCAACGAAAGAAGACATGCCCCTAGCCAACTGGAGGGGGGAGGAAGATGGGCGGCCCTGAGGGCCCACTGGAGTAACCTTAGATGATGGGTGTAACAGCGTCATCAATGGCGATGCCGTCATGGAGGCAGCATAAGAAGATAGCATGGGAACAGGGTTCAGTCTTTCATATTTGAGTTTAGCGTCGTGGTAAGACAGCCTGTCCAGGGTCTTGTACTTCATAATTTTGCACTCCTTTTGGAGTACCAGGCAGTCTGGCAAGAAGAGGGAGTGATGCTGTCCACAGTTCACACAGGTGCACATGGAGTATTCAGATGCAGCAAATGTCCGCAGTCTCTACATGTGGCGCTGGAAGGGCACTGGGAGGACATGTGTCCAAATTTCCCCCGCATAGGGGGAGGGACATAGGTTTTGACGTCACATCAGTACACCATCACCTTGACCTTTTCAAGTAATGAATCACCCTCAAAAGCCAAGATGAAGCCCACCAGTAGCAACCCTATTGTCTTTGGGTCCCCTATAAATGCACTGGATGAAATGAACACTCTGCTATCCCAAATTCGCACGTAGCTCGTCATCAGACTGTAATAGCAGGTCGCGATGAAAAATAGTTCCCTGGACCATATTGAGGCTTTTGTGGGTAGTGACTGAAACAGGAATATCACCCAGCCTGTCACAGCCGAGTAATGCCTGGGACCGGGTTGGGGATGCCGTCCGAATCAAAACAATCCCATTGTGCATTTTGGACAGTGCTGTCAGTTCCCTGAACTTATCCTCCATGTGCTCAGCAAAATACAGAGGCTTTGTTTCCAGAAAGGAGTACCCACCAGTTCTGCTGTACACCAAGTAACGGGGCGAATATGAATTCTGTCACTCTGAAGCCTTATGTTCCTCCCAAGGTGTTGCAAGGGAGGGGAACGATTTAGGGGCATATCTGTCAGCAATGAAATCAACCTTTCTTTTCTTAGAGACTTCTGGGGCGATTTGGTCCCCAGAGAGAGATGACTTACTCCACTTCGTCACGGGTTATCCACCCTGATGCCACCCACTTCGATCAGGGGCTCTCCCCACGGGCACCACCCAGCCACAGCAAAGGCCACCTGACATGATGGCCATTGCCGGGAGTCGTGATGCCCCAGGAAGACAGGCATCTACTCCTTGGCATACGTGGGGAGTTTACTGCTCAGGCATCAGCAGTGCCACCCCTGTGTTGTCAGGGGGCTTCCACCAAATGGGTACATGATGGCCCCACCACAACGGACTGCTTACCATGCTGGATATTGGGCGCAGAGAAATCCAGTTTTGTCATGGGGGTGAAAGAGGACAGGAAGAAGATGACATACCCCGGAAAGTGTCCTCACCCGAATAGTTGAATTGCAGGTGGAGATGTGAAGTCATTATGACAAGAGGTTCAGGAGATCGAATCTAAGAGTGCTATGGATAACTCATGCACCATGTAAGGCGTCCTTCCCCATATGGCTCGCACTTCTGTAGAATTTGGAAAGTGGCAGGGCAAACCATAAAATGGGACCTGAACTTATAGGGCCAAAAAGAGGGAGACTCCTTTTAGTCACCTCTTACGACAGGCAGGAACACTTCGGGCCTATTCTAACCCCTGGACCCGCGGGGGGGGACAAATGAGTTGGGCATAGTTGCACTATTTCAGTACAAAGCATAATTTTGAAATATGAACTTTGTACCAGGTTACAGCAGACCTGTAGCATTGTCACATTTTTTCCTCTTATCCATACACTAACGATGCACATGGTCATATATTTTACTTTAAATTATGGCACCAGATTGTGCATTTGCAATCAATGATGAAGATGCAATTTTTGTTTTTGTTACAGTTCAATCCAATATTCTATAAACTATTCATACATTTAATGAAAATATATATGAATACTAACCCAGATGATACTCATTACATTTGTACTCCTGGTAACCCCTCATTGAAAGGCTATCCGTACATATTTCAGTATAATCATCAGTTCCTGGTTCCACTACGTATAATTGTGGCCGTTGTGCTTTGCCTTTAGAATCTGGCTCTTTTGAATATCCCAGTAACACCAAATTACTGTTTAATGGTCCAATTCCACATATGTAAAATTCTGTAGTGAAAGTTGACACTGTAACAAGAAATTGTTGTATTCAGCACTACTGATGGTATATACTGAATAGAAGGAAACCATCTCAATAGTATCACTGTACAATATATTTTGACAATCTTGAGTGGAAATTTTGAGTTATGTATGAGTGTTTGTCTGGAAATAGAATTTCCACAGCTAGACATTATTTTTTATTTATTTTTGTTTCTATGCTACTAATTTTTGGATCAAAACTCCTTGATCAAGCACACCTGCATACAAATGACAAATAAAAATTGAGTCTCAGCATAAAGATACAAATGTTGGCAAATTACATTATGAATCAAAAATGTGACACTTGCATAATATTCTAAAATATTTATTGTTTAACTAGATGATTTATGGCTGTTAATCCATTATCAGGTACAAAAATAAATATATGTAGCAGAGAATTGTGTGAGCTGAAACCAAATGCATCCAATGAGTCTCTCAATTGGCTGTAAAAGACGAAAATTATTAACATACAACATAAGACTAAAGTCAACAGACTCATTTAAAAAAAAAGGGGAAGTAAAAACTACTTAGCTTAGATAAAATATACGGTAAGTTGAGTTAGCAAATTATTTGTGAATTACTAGCAGTATACTGCTGTTATAATCTAATTTATGTAATGCTCGATAGGACAGTAATCCTTACTTTTTGTAATAGATAATTACTAAGTGATAATCCCAGAATCCAGAACACAAAATCAGTTGCAAACTGCTGATCTAAAAGCTTCCACGGGGCAAACAAAATTTGATTTTCAATATTTTGCCTATTTATTGATTGAATTTAAAATTTTAAACAATTGTCATAACCTAGTCATTAAGGGGCATAATCTTATGTTAAATGTTTTACACAATAGGACAAGTATTGCAGTTAGAGACTGTGTGTTTGTCTTGAGGCAGTATAACTGATGGGGCACAAATAATGGGACTTTTATTCATTGCATATTTAATGAGGAGGGCACTTGGAGATTTCCAAGAAACTTTACACACAATTTCAAATCTTTACGAAACTTTTTCTCAGCAACACCCCTCACAAAATGATGAAAGGAAAAAACGTTTATCATTTATTACATTTTCACTGTTTATGCAGTAAAACTTCAGCATCAGACATAATGTTCACACCACACTTTGCAGACAATATATACATCTATCACTGAAAGCACCTGCAAAATTATAACACTGTACAGCACATAGTTCAGAAGATTCGACATCATTAACATTGATATGCCTGAAAACTTCCTTTTGCTTAAAATGGAGAGAAAGTTACCGAGACTATATTCATCCAGTATTAGTGACTTCCAACAAAATTTAAGCATAATTTCAAACCTTTTCTACAGTTTTTCTCACTCACATGCTTAACATCAAATATTTAGCACATTAACTCATTTCTAAAGAATAGACATTGAAGCTGTAGCTTACTGGTGGCTACATTATCTGCTAAGCAAATAGCAATACACTTCATCATTGGAATGAAACAGATATGACATACAGGGCTATTACAAATGATTGAAGCAATTTCATAAATTCACTGTAGCTCCATTCATTGACATATGGTCACGACACACTACAGATACGTAGAAAAACTCATAAAGTTTTGTTCAGCTGAAGCCGCACTTCAGGTTTCTGCCGCCAAAGCGCTTGAGAGCGCAGTGAGACAAAATGACGACAGGAGCCGAGAAAGCGTATGTCGTGCTTGAAATGCACTCACATCAGTCAGTCATAACAGTGCAACGACACTTCAGGACGAAGTTCAACAAAGATCCACCAACTGCTAACTCCATTCGGCGATGGTATGTGCAGTTTAAAGCTTCTGGATGCCTCTGTAAGAGGAAATCAACAGGTCGGCCTGCAGTGAGCGAAGAAACGGTTGAACGCGTGCGGGCAAGTTTCACGCGTAGCCCGCGGAAGTCGACGAATAAAGCAAGCAGGGAGCTAAACGTACCACAGTCGACGGTTTGGAAAATCTTACGGAAAAGGCTAAAGCAGAAGCCTTACTGTTTACAATTGCTACAAGCCCTGACAACCGATGGCAAAGTCAAACGCTTTGAATTTTCGGCGCGGTTGCAACAGCTCATGGAAGAGGATGCGTTCAGTGCGAAACTTGTTTTCAGTGATGAAGCAACATTTTTTCTTAATGGTGAAGTGAACAGACACAATGTGCGAATCTGGGCAGTAGAGAATCCTCACGCATTCGTGCAGCAAATTTGCAATTCACCGGCCCCTCTTTCTTCTGCAAAAAAAACGTTACACGACACGTGTATCTGGACATGCTGGAAAATTGGCTCATGCCACAACTGGAGACCGACAGCGCCGACTTCATCTTCCAACAGGATGGTGCTCCACCGCACTTCCATCATGATGTTCGGCATTTCTTAAACAGGAGATTGTAAAACCGATGGATCGGTCGTGGTGGAGATCATGATCAGCAATTCATGTCATGGCCTCCACGCTCTCCCGACTTAACCCCATGTGATTTCTTTCTGTGGGGTTATGTGAAAGATTCAGTGTTTAAACCTCCTCTACCAAGAAACGTGCCAGAACTGCGAGCTCGCATCAACGATGCTTTCGAACTGATTGGTGGGGACATGCTGCGCCGAGTGTGGGAGGAACTTGATTATCGGCTAGATGTCTGCCGAATCACTAAAGGGGCACATATCGAACATTTGTGAATGCCTAAAAAAACTTTTTGAGTTTTTGTATGTGTGTGCAGAGCATTGCGAAAATATCTCAAATAATAAAGTTATTGTAGAGCTGTGAAATCGCTTCAATCATTTGTAATAACCCTGTACTTGAAGGCAGTAAAACTGCCAAGAAGGAATAATGATTACAATATAATACAACTGAAATGAAATAGACTATTAACCTACATTTTTCAGAGCAGAATTTACCCCATAGGCATCTATTTGATGCACATGTAAAAAATTACAAAGTACATCATCTGCTCAAGCTTTATACCAAATGTAAGACAGGATAGTATGGAAAGTGGTATGGTTAAAACATTAGAAAGTGTAACATCCTGGTCTACACAGCACAGAGAGTGAGATGTTTATGCAGAACAACATTGCATAGCACTGAAATAAATGAAAAAATCTGTTAGTACAATGTCAGGCACTTGGTTATGCCAGATGGCTGTCCACCATTTACTAAACTCAGTGAAAATGCATCTTGATCTCATTTATTTTAATGCAAATGTAAAGTGTTCTCTTCTTTCATTCTGTATGATCCAATAACAGATTTTCTTGAAAAAAGTGCTGTGACCACAAAACTAGTAGCAACAAATACATAAATAAGTAAATAAATAAATAAAAACAGAAAAAACAAAAATTAAAATGCAGTTGTAGAGCTAAGAAGCCGACACACAAAAATTCTTCTCCTTAAATAATGGAGAAGATCATAAGACATAAGTGTATACCACAAATTTAGAGCAAGAAGATATGAAAACAGTAAAATATTGCAAAACAGTTGGCTGAGAGGCATGCCCTTTTATACTTAATGGAAACAGGACACATTGCATGTATTTTGAAAATACTGTCAAGTCCTCAGAAAGAGAGTCATAGAGGAGGAGGAGGAGGAGGAGGAGGAGGAGGAGGAGGAGGAAAAATCAAAATCACACGTAAAAAGTGATGAAGGGACAAAAATGAGAGACTATACTGAATAGGAAAACAAATGAAAGAACTGACACAGAGGACAGAAACAATGGTGCTTGGATTTCTGACGCAGTTTCCCTTATACAAAGATACAAATCATTGGAAGGAAAGACGAAAGATAATAGTTTAACAACAAGATCATTAGAGACGGAGCACAAGCTTGGATTGGGGAAGAAAACTGGCCATGTCCCTGTCAGAGGAACCACTTGTGCATTTGACTTACATGATTAAGATAGATGGATTGATGGGGTTACAGGAACCAAACTAAGAGGTTATCAGTCCCTCAATCCTTTGTGTGTCAAGGTGGAAATAGTCCACAGAGAGGATGGATATGGAATACAAATTCCAATGAAACCGACTGTATCCGAGAATCAAGAAAACAAAGAGACAGAAGCAAGTAGAAGTGAGAGAGGGATAAAAGGATGAAGGTGAGTGAGTTGCCCAGCCCAGAAAGCAGCTGGATGTCCACAGGACACGAAATGCAACAGGAGACACACCTTCTGCACCCAACCAGTGCTTCCACACCCTCCATTACCACAGAAAACTAGCAACAAGGACAAGTTCATAAATTTCAAGAAAGAGAACAACAATGATGAGACACTAAACCAACAAAAGATGTAAATGAATCAGAAGAATTAAAAAGGTGGGAAGTGCAGGAGCCAAGCCACACCATCTACATCTACATTTACATCTACGTCTACGTCTACATGATTACTCTGCGATTCACATTTAAGTGCTTGGCAGAGGGTTCATCGAACCACAATCATACTATCTCTCTTCCATTCCACTCTCGAACAGTGTGCGGGAAAACAAACACCTAAACCTTTCCGTTCGAGCTCTGATTTCTCTTATTTTATTTTGATGATCATTCCTACCTATGTAGGTGGGCTCAACAAAATATTTTCGCATTCGGAAGAGAAAGTTGGTGACTGAAATTTCGTAAATAGATCTCACAGCGACGAAAAACGTCTTTGCTTTAATGACTTCCATCCCAACTCGCGTATCATATCTGCCACACTCTCTCCTCTATTACGTGATAATACAAAATGAGCTGCCCTTTTTTGCACCCTTTCAATGTCCTCCGTCAATCCCACCTGGTAAGGATCCCACACCGCGCAGCAATATTCTAACAGAGGATGAACGAGTGTAGTGTAAGCTGTCTCTTTAGTGAACTTGTTGCATCTTCTAAGTGTCCTGCAATGAAACGCAACCTTTGGCTCGTCTTCCCCACAATATTATCTATGTGGTCTTTCCAACTGAAGTTGTTCGTAATTTTAACACCCAGGTACTTAGTTGAATTGACAGCCTTGAGAATTGTACTATTTATCGAGTAATCAAATTCCAACGGATTTCTTTTGGAACTCATGTGGATCACCTCACACTTTTCGTTATTTAGCATCAACTGCCACCTGCCACACCATACAGCAATATTTTCTGAATCGTTTTGCAACTGATACTGGTCTTCGGATGACCTTATTAGACGGTAAATTACAGCATCATCTGTGAACAACCTAAGAGAACTGCTCAGATTGTCACCCAGGTCATTTATATAGATCAGGAACAGCAGAGGTGCAAGGGCAGCCATGGGGCCCCTGGGTTGGAGCAGGTGATGGGACACCCTTCCAATCCCTCAAGCAGCTGACGAGGCTAGTGTGACCTACGTCACACTGAGGAGTAGAAATCAATTTCATTTGTAAAATGGGAAACCAGATCAGCTGTTTTGGCATCATTCGCTAGCACCAGAGGCAATGCGTCAGCTAATATTTTGGTGTAAGGTGGTCAAATTAGGGCAGTTCAGTAGGATGTGGGCCACCATCAGATGGGCACCACACTGATAGTGTTGTGGATCTTCATGTTGGAGAATGTGGTGAGGGGTCAGCCACGAAACACCAGTGTGAAGCCAACAGAGAACAGTAGATAACCTACCATGAGCACAAAGGCAAGACTGAAACTTGGCAATGGTCCGCTTGATGGTTTGCAGTTTATTCTGAGAAACTAGGGCACGCCAATACACGTTCCAAGCCTCCAAAAATTGACGGCGTACTGTCGACTGAAGGTCCGGTTCCAGTACCCCCATCTTCAGATCCCAACTTGGCCAACTGTTCAGTGCGTTCATTCCCTGGGATCCCAACATGACCTGAGTCCATACAAAGATGGTTGACCATTCAGCTTGGTACAGATTACAAAGGAGATCCTCGATAGTCAAAATCGATGGATGTCAACGGTAGCACTGCTTGATAGCTCAAAGTCTACTCACGGGGTCACTGTCGATTAATAATGTCTTGCTAGTGCAAGAACAAACATGGTGTTCATCAACATCCACAGTTGAGGAGCAATAGTAAATGCAAAAATTGTCAACATACAGGAAGGGTGACACTGTAGAACCTACAGCCACAGCTAGACCACTGATAGCAACTAGAAAAAGGGGCACACTCAATAAGGAGCCCTGCGCAACCCCATTCTATTGTATATGTGGGAAGCACCGACTTGAACCCAGAATATATGGTGTGACGAAGTTGGGAGCAGGCACCGGAGACCAAACTCACATAGGGTAACAAGGATGTAGTGATGTCATGTGGTGTCATAAGCCTTTTGTAAGTCAAAGAAGAATTACGTGTTGGTACTGGGCAAAAACACCCAGACTCCAGGTGGACCAAACTGTAAGCAGTAGAATGGCCTTGGCAAAAACCACCCCGGGACAGGGCCAGAAGACTCCAAGACTCAAGGTACTAACACTGCCGCCAGCTCATCATATGTTTGAGCAGCTTGCAGAGAACATTAGCGAGACTAACTGGGTGACAGCTGTCCATCTCAAGGTGGTGATTACCCGGTTTCAGTACTGAGACAATGACACTTCCTCACCAATGAGACAGGAACTCACCCTTGCTCCAGATCCACTTGAAAATGGCAAGGACATGCCACTAGCTATCTACCGATAGGTGTTTGAGCCTTTGTCTGTGGATGCAGTCTGTACTTGGAGCCAGGGGCACCAACTTATAAAAAATATTGGGGGGGGGGGGGCCTACACTGGGGGTCTTGCCCTGGGAAATTTTCTAAATTTTAGACAAAAAATGGCGAGTTTTAAAGTTTTTTTAGCATTTTAGAGTCATGTGTTCAACATTAGAACCCCGAAAACTGGACTCTCGATAACTCGGCATTCTGGGAAACTTGACAAGCTTTTTTTGGCTTTGAAAAAAGAAACGAAACATAAAAACGCATGGGATTTTCGTAAAAAGGTAATTTAATTTACAGTAATAATCATGCTTGTAGACTGTTACAGAGGAGTGAATATACAGCTCTGAAAAGACTGAAATTATATTTAAATAAATCCTAAACTATCATTAAAAGAATAAAACATGAAATATTGTTGTCGCACAGTAATAGCACTTTGACTAATAAGTGAAACAGCTAATTTAAGCTTACATTGAATAAGGCTCAGGGTTCATTAAATAAAAACAATATCTCAAAGTTAATGCTTTAATAGAGTTAATAAAGTTAATACAGTATGCCTAATACTTACAGTCAAAAAGTACGTAAATAGCGGGTTTCAATTGGGTCTTACACCCTAAAAATATTTAAGTATTTGAAAATAACTAATACAGTACTATAGTAATATAGTAATACAGTACTGAACTAGTACTAATATTTCTAAACTGAGGGTTCCAGGTGCTTCTGCTCCAGTCCTTTTGATGTCACTCCAGCCGCAGCACTGGCCTGCCGGTGCCAGACTTTACCCGAAGGTTTGTGCACCAGGACAAATTCTAACTGTGCCCACAGCACTGTAACACTATTACAATTCACACCACTCGTTTTCAGCTAACCTGCTTACTACCATAATAATTATTTGTTTTAACTCATTACTTAATGTCTTTTAAAAGGTAACTATCATACTATCATCAAACAAGGGAAATAAAATATTCCACCATAATTTTGTGATTTCTTAAATTATTGGGGGGGGGGGGGGCGGGGCTAAGCCCCCCCAAATGAATTTTTGAGGGGGCTAGGGCCCCCTCAGGCCCCATGGAGTTGGCGCCTGTGCCTGGGGTTGTGTCACGGTGAAGGACTAGGACACTGAGGAATTCCCACTCACTGTGTGGAGCATTGTGTGTCTCCAGGTGCTGTGTAGTGAAAGGTAAGTGAATTCACTCCACCCACTGTTTGAGGATATGAAATGCAGACTGATAATTCTCAGACACAGAGGCTTCAGCATAATACAAAGTAAAATGTTTAGCAACAGTGTCTGGATCAATTTAGCCAATACCATTCACAGAGACATTAGGTACACCTGTAGGGGACTGGCATCCATAAACACATTGAAGCTTTGTCCAAACATTTGAGGGAGAGATACACAGTCCAATGATAGCAACAAACCATTCCCAGCATTCTAGTTTCTGTCAGTTTATGAGGTGGTGGGTCCAGGTACGTACGTGTTTAGAGGCAGTAAGGTGCTCCATCAATGGATGTCACTTATGGCATTGGAAAGCACATCTGCCATCCTCGGCCACAGTGATTTTGGGGGTCCATCAAGGTACTGCCTTCCAATGGGGAGGTCCTGAGGGATAGGGGATTATTAAGACAGTTGCCAATAGGATGGTTGCATTTAAGGTCCTGAGAGCTGCATTAATACCTCCATATGGCAGGGTGCTAAGGGAGATGACACAGGTGAAGGCTGTGTTGAGAGCCCGTCTGGGTGGATGCCCAAAGAGATGTTGCGGGAGAGTCCAGATGATCATAAAATGATCACTGACACTCATGGACTCCCCAGTGGAAGGAGGGGAGAAGACCTGGGCTGCAAATGGAAAGATCAATGGCTGAATAAGACCTATATGCCACACCGAACTGTGTGGGAACACCAGTATTCAAGAGGCAAAGATTGAGCTCTGTGAGCAAGTTTTCGACAGCTTTACTGTGGGCAGTGATCGTAGTTCCACCCCACAGTAAGGTGTGGGCATTGAAGTCATCCAGAATAAGGAAATGTGGGATAAGTTAGAAATGAATGTGGACAATGTGGCCTCAGATATTTCACCATCAGGAGGGAGATACACATTACAGGTGGTGAACTCCACCCAACACTCTGTCGTAGTCAGTTATATTCTTAAAATAGCCCCTACAATCACAGGAGGTAGGGGTTTGCAATGCTGTGAACCCAGTTTCCCATAGAACAACACAGAAAGTAGAGGAAATGCATAAGAGATATCGTAGCTAAGCCAGATGATGGAATAAACCACTACAGTTCCACTAGAGGACCTCGCTGCCAGTATACCATGGAGGCATGAAGAGACTATAGGGACAGGTCATGCCTCAGGGTAACCTGCTTCCATTGGTTGTGAGTATATGGCATCAATACACATCGTTTCCTGAGACATTTCTGTGGAGAATCAGGTGCCACAGGGACCACCAGGAACTCCGCCTCACGTACAGAGTCATCGAAACACATGGGGTCTGGTAGCATGGGGACCACTGGAACCTCCTTTGTATTGGAGGTCTTCTTTTTGTCCCTCTTCTCCTTGGATAATTTCAATGTCCACAAGGGTTTTCTGCCCTAGTTTCAGGAAGAGAGCAGAAATGCAAAGCTCTATGATCTGCAACTTGTGACTCCTTCAGCCAACAGCTGGAATCAGGTTGCAGATTAGCAGAATCCTGGGAGAGGATTATTCTGGTGGACCATTTACTGGTGGGAAACGCTAGAAGAGGGTGATGCTTTTCCAGTGGGAGTTGGGAATCAATATCCCTGGTCAGTGGAGAGTCAGTGCACCCAAAGTGGGTATGGGGGAAGCAGTTGGAGGCGGCTGCCCAACCCCTGGGGAAACACGTGTAGTCAAGCAGCCCCAACAAACTGACACAGAAGGCATGAAGAACGAGGGTACTGTTGCTGGAGAGGACAATGTCAGCGTAGCCATATCAACTGTCATCACGTACATAAAGGATGCAAATGATCATACTCCTTCTTGGCCACTTAATATGTAGTCAGTCATGAGTCTTTTATTCTTTGATTTTATTTTCTTTGGAAGCCTGTGCAGTCTGGTGAACAGGGACAACGGTTCTTCCTGCAGTTTACAAAGACGGGATTGGGGGGGAGAGGGGGGGGGGGCACAAGGAATGTTCATGTGCACGAATCTCGTGCATTTTTATCACCACATAGAACATGGGAGGAGGAACACATGGCTTCACATTGCATCAATACACCATCACCTTGGCTTTTTCAGCAAGAAGCCACTTTCAAAGGCAAAGATGAAGGCTCCATTGTTCTTTGGTCCCCACTGGACAAGACAGACAAAATGCACACTCCATCACTCCAAATTGGCATGCAACTATCACAGGTCTGTAAAAGGAGATCATGGTGTAAGATGATACCTTGTGCCACACTGAGACTGTTATGGTGAATTATTGTTACTGGAATGTCACCCAGCTTGCCACAGGTGAGCAGCACCCATGACTGAGCAAGAAGGGGTGTTTTAATCAGAATGGAGTCACTTTCCATTTTTTGAAATCACTGTTAATTCCACAAACCTGCCCTCAAGGTGTTCAACAAAGAACAGTGACTTTGTAGTCAAAAATGATTCCTATTGGTCCTAGAACAAACTAAGTTTTGGGGGGAGCATTTTTTCCCTTGTCCCTGAGCCTTATGTTCCTCCCACAATGTAGCCATGGAAGCATACATTTTGGGGGTATCTCTCTCTGTGTTGTACGATTAGAAGAGACTGCTCAGGCTATGTGAACACCAGCAGAAGACAGCTGAATTCGCTTCATGTGACTGTCTTCTGCCAGGGTGCCACTCACTCTCAATGAGGGCTCTCTCCATGAGTGCCAACCAGCCGTAGTCAATAAATCATTGCCCAGAGTCCCTGTGCCCCAGCCAGGATAGGTACATACGCCTTGGCATGTAGGGGGAGTTTCCAGCTCAGGCACCAACAGTGCAATCCTTGCACACTCAAGCGGCTACCGCCATGCATGATCCCCCCCACAATAGAATAGCTACCATACTGGATTTTCGGCATAATATCTTTGCAAGAAAGGAAGGATGCAAAGATCTGCGCTACTGTAAAATTTGTAAATGAAACAGCAGGTCAATCCTAGCAATGGGGACCATATAATGAAGAATGAAAAGTTGTAAAATTCTACAAAAACTAAATCCAAGAACGGTCGGCACAAGAAGATCATCTAATGGAAAGACAGGGGAAAAAAGAATAGTAGTAGCATAGACATGCAGTATAAGAAGGAAAGCAGTGCTGCAAGGACCATGGCCTCTCATGGTGGCCAAGCAGATACCCCCAAAAAGAGATGCGAGCCCCCGGAGGTGGGGGGGGGGGGGGGGGCACATTTAGGGATACAGTGCAAATTATTAAGTGCTGTGTAGAAAGGTGCAAAAAGCAATGGGGCATTGCAAAAATTGACTGTTGAAGCTAATTTTTTTTGGTCACAGAGGATCACATATGACTGCCCACAGAATACTGATGAATAGTGATCAATCAATGGAATACAAAAAACAATATGAAAAATGATAACTACTCACAGTATAAACAAATTGCAGTATTGACCTGTGGATAGTTACATAAACAGAGTGTTAATGAGGACAGTTTATCTTATGAACTGGTGTTCCCAGGTTTATCTCTTCTTTCCTACTTTCTGACACACTAATTCACGTGGGTTTTTATTTGTCTCAGTACCTTCATTCCTTGTAAGCTGTGCCTTAACAGTCCACTGGCACCAATGTGTAAAGATTCCGTGAATTATAAAGGCTCAGTCACTGATCACATAAGATATAGTTTGCAAACAGATCTACAGGAGGCAGAACAGTCATCAAATACATTTGAAACTTCATCGTTTTGGAGTATATGCACAAGTAAAGCTGCAAATGTACTAGCAGGAGATTGCCATCCTTACATGAATGACTTCTTATAAGTTTACTATGCTTGTCTTCCACTTCATTCTGGAGAACCATTCATGAACTGCAAATAAACAATCTGTATGACTGCTTACAGAGAAAAGGGGGGAGGGGAGAAAGGAAAATAGAACTCAATCTGCATACACAAGTTTCATGAATCGGTGGATACGTTTTGTTGCAAACATTAATTCACACTTCATATAAACAGATGCAAAGGAAGATGCAGTTAAATAATGAATGAAATGCAACTTCTCAGTGACAGGTCACTGGAAGTCATGGGTTTTTTATACCAGATCTCTCAGCAAAACTACTTTATGAGGATCCAGATGTTTGCCAACAGAGTTCTATATACCTATTACACATTGACAGGAAAAAAACCCACAAGCATAAAACATTAACGTGTATTGTGAACACAAATACCCATCCTGATCATGTGCTTTAGATTTCCTGATCATGTGCTTTAGATTTAGGGAAGGTAGTTCAAACTGGCTGTGTAAAGAAGATAGTAACTACCTGAATGTGAATGGAACACATTAGTCAATGCTAACCAGAAGGAATATTCCCTCTCTAATTTGTATTCACTGTATTGCTATTCACCAAGGAGAATGTCAAAAGCAAGTAACAACTCATTTGTCTAATATGACAGAATAGGGTCTGCAATATGAATGTACTCTGCAACTTATTGCTAAAAAAATTGTGGCGAGATAAAAGAAGTTTTACATAAAACGAATGAAATTTGGTAGGAGGCACAGTTCATCAGTTCACAGAAAGGAGCATTGTGTTGTTTTTGTGGCATTCTTTTAGATGTTTCTCAGTCATCTTGATGATGTATTTTTCAACTTTCTAGAATTACGGAATTTTATGTCAGTTGTGTCTGGACCACACTGAGTCTCTGACTATAATGGACAGCAACTAACATTTAGTTCTTCAGTACCTTGAAAATACCACTTGGTGCTTGTGTTTAACATGCTTCTGTAGCTTTCCTTATGACACAGAATTGCCCTTCATCCATTCAAAACACGAGCCTTCTAAGAATAATATATAATTTTAGATGCATGCTCTATTCTTATAATACAATAAAATAGCTTGGAAATTTGCAACTTCTTCAAGAAACATGATAGTATACTTTCCAGATCATTCACATTTACAGATTTCTATTGCTACATTTTTTTAGGAGCTAGACAAAGAGCATGAGGGAGGATTGAGACATCAGCTGCATATTAATTGTGAATACATCTTAAATTACACACACTACTTAAAATATGTTATTTACTGATCTCACAGCTTATGATTACATTTGATGGAACACTGATGAAGCATTTTAACTGTAGTACCAAAAAGGTACTATATCCAGAACTTTTTAAGTGTATTTACATCATTGTTAATAATAATTCAGTGTCAATCCCTTGAGCAGAGAACGTTTCCAGTGATTATAAGAGAGCACATGTTACAGTTACCTACAAGAAAAGGCAGAACTATTATTCTTCACCACTCTACCTTTAGGAAACTCTTAGATCACAGTAAAGATCAAATACATGTGCCCCATCTGGTTGAAACTTACCTCTTCATGGTAACATAGGTACTTTCTCATAATACTTAATATTCAAAACCCATCTTGTATTGTTCAAGGATCACAATCTGAGAATCATAAAAAGTTGTAACTAAAATGATTAAGTGTTTCCACACTTTCAAGAAACTTTCAGTATTGCTCAGATGCCCACTAAGAAAATATGTTTATATATCAACCTGTTGCAAAGGTTAGAAACTACAACTTACAGTACAGAAACCAAAAGTGGTGTAGTTCAAAAATGTAAACACATGGTGGTTGTTGGGAACTTGATTAATGGTTTACAACTGAGTCAATTATGTAATAAAAACACCTTAAAGTAAAAATGTCTGGAATGTTGACATAAATTCAGTTACAGATGACTTCACTTATCAATAAGATAGTGGGAAACAACAATTTCTCTATGAAAGAGCTAGCTTACAAATTCAACAGCCACCACCTGATGATGTGGAACAGTTGCCTTCAGGAAATATTGTGGGATACAGAAAATATATGATCTGGTGGCTGACACAATGGTATACTGCTTATGGCATGATATACGTCAATGAGGGAAATGTGAAATACGACTTACAAAATTTGTAAATAGTAAGTAAAAACCACAAGAAATTATTATATATTTACAATATTAAAGAACATATCACCTGGTTCAACAACAAACTCTGGAAAGTCTCCTGCAACCATTTCTATAGGAGTTCTTTTCCTGATGATACATACACGCACTGTGTCAACCCATCCAACCAGAAGTGTAGTTGCAGTCTTCCAACACAGATTACAGCGATAACATTCTGGCAGTGCTCTACAGAAACAAATTAATATTTTAATATTTTGTTTTTAATTACAAATAAAAGTTTTCAGTTAACTATAACCCACTAAGAGGTAATGGTTCAAATGGCTCTAAGCACTATGGGACTTAACATCTGAGGTCATCAGTCCCCTAGAACTTAGAACTACTTAAACCTAACTAACCCAAGGACATCACACACATCCATGCCTTAGGCAGGATTCGAACCTGCGACCGTAGCAGTCACGCGGTTCCGGACTGAAGCGCCTAGAACTGCTCGGCCACTGCGGCCGGCACTAACAGGTAAGAAAAACTGGAAACACACATTTAACATTCACATATTATGAAAGTCACTACTTATGAAAAACTTGAGAGACTAACTAATGGAAAAGCAGACACATTTCAATAGCTGTTGCATATCAGTTGCAGCCCCTCACATGACCCAATGATGTGATGAAAAGCAAGCTAGAAATGATGATGGCATGTAGGAAAATTGTATGCTGGGGAGGATGGAATAAATATAAACTGGGAAGAAAGAGGGTATGTAAGAGTCATGAAGAAGATGAATTGGTGGTGGTGGTGGTGATAACATTGATGATAACAACAATTTTCAAAATAATAATAACAATAATAAAAAATCTACATCTACATGGTTACTCTGCAATTCACACTTAAGGGCCTGGCAGAGGGTTCACTGAACCATTTTCATACTACTTCTCTACCATTCCACTCTCCAATGGCATGTGGGGAAAAAGGAACACCTACATCTTTCTGTTCGAGCTCTGATTTTTCTTATTTTATTGTGATGATCATTTCTCCCTACATAGGTGGGTGTCAACAAAACATTTTTGCATTCGGAAGAGAAAGTTGGTGATTGAAATTTCGTAAATAGATCTCGCCGCAAAGAAAACCGCCTTTGTTTCAGTGACTGCCACCTGAACCCGCATATCATACCAGTGACACTATCACCCCTACTGCATGATAACACGAAATGAGCTGCCCTTCTTTACACTTTTTCGATGTCCTCCGTCAATCTCATCTGGTAAACACCGCACAGGAATATTCCAGCAGAGGATGGACAAGTGTAATATAGGCTGTCTCTTTAGTGGGTTTGTCGCATCTTCTAAGTGTTCTGCCAACAAAGCGCAGTCTTTGTTTCACCTTCCCCACAATATTATCTATGTGGTCTTTCCAATTTAAGTTGCCCGTAATTGTAATTCCTACGTATTTAGTCAAATTTGTGCGATTTATCATATACCCAAAATTTATCGGATTCCTTTTAGTACCCAAGTGGATGACCTCGCACTTTTCTTTGTTTAGTGCCAATTGCCACTTTTTGCACCATACAGAAATTCTCTCTAGATCATTTTTTAACTGGAATTGATTGTCTGATGATTTTATTAGTCGGTAAATTAGAGCATCATCTGCAAACAATATAAGGGGGCTGCTCAGATTATCACCTAGATCATTTATGTAAATCAGGAACAGCAGAGGGCCTATGACACTACCTTGCAGGACGCCAGATATCACTTCTGTTCTACTCGATGATTTACCATCTATCACTACGAACTGTGACCTTTCTGAGAAGAAATCATGAATCCAGTCACACAACTGAGACGATATTCCATATGCACCCAATTTGATTAATAGTCGCTTATGAGGAATGGTATCAAAAGCCTTCTGGAAATCTAGCAATATGGAATCAATCTGAGATCCCTTGGTGACAGCACTCATTACTTCATGGGAATAAAGAGCTAGCTGTGTTGCACAAGAGTGATATTTTCTGAATCCATGTTGGTGATGTATCAATAATTCATTTTCTTCAAGATGATTCATAATGTTCAAGTACAGTATATGCTCCAAAATCCTACTGCAAATTGAAAACAGTGATATGGGTCTGTAATTCAATGGGTTACTCCTATTTCCTTTCTTGAATATTGGTGTCACTTGCGCTGCTTTCCAGCATGACGGCCCTCCCTGCTCTTTTTCTTCCTAAAATTTCCAACTTAATTGTTTCCTTTACCAATTACCCACTACCTCTTTGTACTATTAGACTCCTGCAACCTGTATTTTTAAATTTAACTTACACATTTCCATTTTCATGGCTGCACTAGTACATCTATTACCAATCTAGTACAGCCTTGTCCTTACACAACCCATCTTAACATTTATGTTGAACTTCCTTCTTCCCTCGCTCCACACATGTGGACCTTCATTCATTATTTTTTCCCACCATAAGTAGACATATTCTTTTGCTTATAGACCAATTATCCACGAGTGTGGACCTTCTAGATCTTAGTTTTATAACCACGGAGCACCTTCCAAGCAATGATTCATCTGTTAGTTTACAGATGGTTGTATGCACAAAATGGTTACTTCTACAATTTGAAAAGGTATGAAAATAATTATTAAGCCTAAATATTAGACAAATGAGAGTCTGTGTTTCTTACCTAACATTTGCTACCTATTCTAGATGATGATGATGATGATGATGATGATAATAATGATGATGACAACAATAATGATGTTTGGTTTGTGGGGCACTCAACTGCACAGTTATCAGTGCCCGTACAAATTCCCAACCTTTTCTCAGTCCACTCTCGCCACTTCCATGAACGATGATGAAATGATGAGGACAACACAAACCTATTCTAGAGCATGAGAATTAGTTCAGATTTGAATTTTGTTTGTTACTGTGAAATAACCCATTTTCTGAATGTCCTCATATGTGGACCTTAAGTCATAATGCATACCTGCTAATTTCTATTTGGTGTTCAATAATGGAATACTGAAATAACTGTTATTTCTACACTCTATAGCAATGCAAGAAATATTACCTGATGTGCAATTAGAAGCTCATCTTAATGACAGCAATGCAAACTTATCTTATTGGGAAAATGATGAATTCTTGTTTTAGACAAGATTGTCCTGCTGAGCTTGATGAGACTGACTGGTAAAAACAACAATTATGTTAAGATGTGCCAGAAGCTAGTAAAGGAGGACGCCCTTGTATAGTGAATTCCTCTGACACTGAAGCTGCAGATTATGTAGAAAATGTGAATAAAAAGCCAAGGAAAGCTGTGTTACAACCAATTTCAGAAGTTAGGTTTTACAATGTTGGCCAACTACCATAATTTGTTGAGGCCAGGAATGCCTCAAAATGCAGGAAACCTGGCTGCAATTCCAAGGTAAGAGACATGTGCATCAAATGTGGACTGTATTTGTGTGTTGCGAAAAAATTCTTTTGAAGCTTATAATAAAATGTACAGCAAAGATTTATTTACTGGCAGTAGCAAATTATTACTTGTCATAAATGTGTGTGATTATTATTTTCTTTCATTTATGAAATTGTTTGGTAGCATCAGCAAAAACCTATATTGGAAATCATATATTTAAAAAATATTAGCATTAAGAATCCTATTTTCTGTGCATTTGTGTTATGTATTTTTTTTTTTTTTTTTGCTGGAAAATATGGAAAGAAAAATTTCCTGTCCTCACTAAGGACACCTATTCTAATCTTGATAATGATCTCACTTCAGTGAGGAAGAGTGTCCATAAGTTTCCTCATGGATGATACATTTAGTTGAAGTCATTCATTGATGATTAGACCTTCTGGAACTACCAAACTGTGGGGATCTTGACTGCTTTGTTTTCTCCACTGTTCCAAATAGTGCAGGACATTTTCTATGGCATTAATATTGGGTTACTTACTGTATCAGTTGAGGTGATATGCTGCTGAATGTTCATTGAAGAGGGAATGTATGTGAGCAGCACTATGAACATGGCTGTTTTTAACTTTGAAGATGTGAGCATTGACAACATACAAATCATGAAAATATAGAGGAAAGGGCAACACTTGGTCACTGAGAGTACTTAAATAAACATTTTGGGCGATGTTCATGGTAACCTTGATGAGTGGGTCCAAGTTACAGTATGAAAAACCTCCCCCAAACATCACAGAACCACTTCCAACCTGAACTACACTCCCCATACACTGTGGCTTAAACAACTCACTGGATCATTGGTGCACTAAGCGCCTTTCAGTGTTTGAAAAGAGGCAAAATCATGACTCACTGGATCACAGTAAATGCCTCCAGCCAGCTACCACCCAGTTTCCGTGTTGTTTGGCCCACTGAAGAAATGCAGATCATGTGCCACTGTAAACAACATTCTTTAGTGAGGTTTGTGACTACAAATGTCACTGCATGCAATTCCCTTCACAATATTCACACAATATTCACTCAGAAACTTGTTCAGATGGACCATCTCTTCACTGACAGTAGCAGTTTCTGTTGGGCGGAAATTGTCACTGACAAGGCGTGACACTTGTCTCTGGCATCCTGTTACAATAATCAAGGTTTGATTTTAGAAATGTGGTTCCAGTGGGACTACTCTGACAAGCCTTCTTAGTTGTGTAAATGTCTCTGATCTCTAACAGTAAACACATACTGTTGGGTTGGGTTGTTTTTGGGGAAGGAGACCAGGCAGTGAGGTCATCGGTCTTATCGGATTAGGGTAGGACGGGGAAGGAAGTCGGTTGTGCCCTTTGAAAGGAACCATCCCGGCATTTGCCTGGAGCGATTTAGGGAAATCACGGAACACCTAAATCAGGATGTCTGGACGCGGGATTGAACCGTCGTCCTCCCGCATACTGTTGAGACATTTGTTTTTGTTTCAATTAAGGAATGGGAAATAGTGCTGCAAAGGCTCAGAGCCCAATGTTTGTCAATTGTGCCCTCGCAAAAGAGTTGTTAGGCCCCCGGGGCCAGGTTAACATTGCATATTATTCTTATTATATGGTTTCAAGTATTATGACATTATTTCTTAAATACTGATTATTCAAAATATATTTCCACAGGACATTACTGAATGTACAAATATTGAAATTTATAATTGGATGACTTGTTTCTCTCTGTAGCTTGCAATGACATAAAATGCAAGTGGGTGAACTAAACTGTTTAACAATCTCTAGAATATAATATTTTTCCCATTTTACAGCATGCACTCGCAATTTATCATTGCTGGTGTAAGTGCAAAGTGTAGAACTGATAATCTACACTATTATACACATTTTCCCCCCCCCCCCCCCCCCACCCTTGCTCCCTTGTTTTTGTAAATTAAGAGAGAGTATTTGCAGAAAATACATCAATAATTTATTTAAATTTTGTTCTATCAGTGAATATCTATTGCAATTCAGTTAGTTGCACATTAAGTAGCAAGTTATTTACATACATATACGAGAAACTGTAGTGGACTGAAGAAGGAATCTTTTGTAATTCCATTAATAACTTCTCCTCAGGCAGAAAAATTTACACAATCTACATTTGTACAATGATATGCTACAACTTTCTGCATTCTTTTCATTAATAACAAGGTGACAAATCTGTGAATTAACTGCACAAAACATGTTTTTGAAACAAAATTTACTCCTACTGGAATTTATTAAGTACATTACCATTGCTTTGACATGATACCATTCTAGGTTACATCAATTTCTCATAAATTTTACAAAATAATGCTAACAAAAAAACAGCTGTGTAAATATTGTCATTTCTCCTACCATCTTGTTTACAAAGGATTGAACTTTTTCATAAGTGTGGAAATGATTCTCATGTTGGCTGAATATGTTGCACACACTTGCATCAGCAGCTCTCAAATTTAGTTATTAAGCGTTTACGATGTCGATATCAGTCATAAAATAAGCATTACATTATAATATATGCATTTTATTATCTTAGCCTTAGATGGATGTTTGGCGATAATGTGGAATATATTATACACTAAACGTAACCTTAATTCCAACACATTAGTGACATTACATTCTGCAGGAACCATAGACTGCCACCTCACTAACATAATGGAACTTATGTTAAGCTTAGTATGGTAGTGTAATGTACAGGGTGATGTTTTCCACCATGTACAAACTCTAGGGATTGATCAGTGAGAGAAAATGGAACAAAAAAGGTCTAATTGACTTATGTCCTGAAATGCATGGTTTTCATGTTAGACACCACTTATTCAATCATACTTTGTTACAGAGACTGCGGTCTAAAATGAGCTGTACCATCCAGCCACAGTTACAGTATGTCTGGTTTCCTCATAGAGGATGGTACTGCTCCTCATACATCATGCCCTAGCACCCACTCTTGCCATAGTAATTGGTAATATAGTGTCCGAGTCACTTCTCTTGCTGTTTCGCCTTGTAGTGGATGTGATACACCGTTGTCATACTGGTTCCCTATTCAAATTGGGAGCTTGCAGACACAGTGTCTACTTATGGAAAGGCAAATGGCAATGGGCACCGGGCAGCAAGGTTGTATCAGGAGACTTATCCCTGCCAACAACAACCACAGCATACAATGTTTGCAAGAGTGCTTCACTATTCATCTGAGACAATTTTATTTTGGGAAACAGGAAATCATGAAGGGTGTACCCGAAAGGTCCAGACACTAGATTCAGAGGAAAATGTGATTAACACTGTGCAAGGCGACCGCTGTGTCAGTATCAGGCATTTCGCCTGCCAGTACAGGGTAAGCTAGATGACAGTGTGGAACATTCTCCATGACAATTGTTACTACCTTAACACTTACAGCACATGCAGGGGTTACTAGCAATGGACTCTCAACATTGTGAGCAGTTTTGTCACGGTTTTTTTCATCAGGCAACCATGATTCCAGGATTTGTGTCAGCCACCCTATTCACAGATGAGGCCACTTTTACATGGAGTGGTATCTTCAACCTTTATAACAGTCATCTGTGGGACAGTATGCAGAACCCCCATGGTTGGTGACAGCAAGTCATCAGCATTGGTGCAGCTGGAATGTTTGGGTTGGGATAACTGGCAGACATACCTAAGGAACCAACCTTTCATTCAAGTCACCTAACATGCCAGAACTATCAGCATTTCTTGTGGGTGACTTTGCCTCCCATGCTGGAAGAAGCACCATTTATGATTCAAAGGGTTACGTGGCTGCTACATGATGGTGCTTCAGCCCACTTTGCAATTAATGTCTGGAAACATCTCAACTGTGTCTTCCTGGGTAGATAGATCGGACGAGGGGGTCCTGTTGCATGGCCTGCTCGTTCACCAGATCTCAACCCATGTGATTTCTGGTTATGGGGCCATCTCAAAAGTACCGTATATGCAGAGCCCATTCCAGATGTGGAGACACTGGAGCTGTGCATTCATGCCGTCTTTGACACTGTTCAGATGAAGCCTGGTCGATGTGAACATGCGAGACAAAAGGTGCTATGGCACTTACATGTCTGTGTTGCGACAAGTGGAAACCATTTTCAATACATACTGTAACTGTGGCTGCATGGTATAGCATGTATTAGACTGCAGTCTCTGTAACAATGTATGATTGAATAAATGGTCTCTAGCATGGAAACCACACATTTCCAGACGTAAGTTCATTAGAACTGATAAAATGACCTGACCTGATAAAATGATTTGTTTGCCTGAAGTTTTGGGACACTGGCGTTATACTTCATTTGCACACAAAAAAGTAAACTGTATTATTTGTCAAGTGAATAATAATATATCGGCTCTTTTACAAACTTTGCTGTACCATCATCTAGTGTACAACTGCGCATTTTTTAGCTTTAATATGCCTTACTGTCGTATAGTAGTTTAACATTTCCAGTGTCTGTAGCAGTGACTTTCATAAACTCTTTTCATGACAGAAAAATGCAAGTGCAAACCAAACAGTAAGATGCTACAAGAATTCTCATTCATTAAAAGACAAGGTGAGAATGCTGAGTATACAGCGGTGTGAAAATCAGCATTGGACAAGGAGGATGCACTGACATAGCAACTCGTACGAAGTCAAACAAACATAAAGCTGCACTTCAGGTTAACTCTTTAAAATCAAGAACTGATAACTATGTATTGGTGTAGACATCTTCAGACATGGGTAAGGAACTTTTGGTGCAAGAAGCCACATTTGCACACAACACAGTGATCTACAACCACAATTTCAAGTCCACAGACTGTACCACTGACATAATTAACTCACTGTGCAGCAACAAGTTCTTGCGATTGCAGATGAAAATCAAATCAGTTATCATGAATGTGATTGCACCATTTGCTGTGGAATAAATGGTAACAGAAGCACAGTTTATTTCAGTGATGAGAGATTCTTCCCACCACATGGACTTCAAGCTGATTTCCTTCCACATTTATGCAGTCTGTGTTGAACAAAAAAATCTTTCTACAAGTTCCTTGAAGAAGAATACAAGAAACTTTTAGATTGTAGTAAAATTAGATGATTATCTCTTCTAGCAGCTGTTGAATGAGTCATCGACATTTTACAAGTGTTAAAATACCGATTGCTGTCCCTAGACAAGTGTCTTATCGTCCTGATGATTTTTTTCAAACATTCGCTCTCATTCACTGGTTTTTGGTTCCTTTCAAGGTAGTTAAGTATTTTCTCCAACAGTACTTAAGCAATGGAACTATAATTGAAGTTTCAGACAAAATAAATGTACTCAACAAATTAAAAGCAAGAAAATCCTAAAGACTTTTGTCACCTGTGGTAAAACAGCAGTTACGTGAGTTGGAAACAGAGGGACTAGAGATACTTGCTAAGTTTACAGACACCACCCTAGCTTTCTATGATACCTGAACTGAATTTATTCATGAATGGTGGAACCATTTCTGGAACCTCTTCAGCCAATGGAATGAATCATCCTAAATAAAATCATCTGCTGGATTAATGTGCAAGAATTCTACAGTTTTGTAAATCCTAGTGCCTTGAACTTCACTGTTGATGATGCTGAACTTTATCATGAGTACTGCTGTGTAAGTACATACCTGCGAAGGTAAATTGTTGGACTAGAATATGAAATCAAACGTTAGTGTCAGTGAAAAAGGCAGAAAATTTGTAGTCTTTTTCACAATGAGTGAGTTTATCTAAACCATATTAGAAGCTTGATTGAATTTTCACTAGCTGTTCCAGGTTCTAATGAAACTACTGTAAGATGTTTTCAGTAATTAAAGTGACAGAAATCACATCTGTTAGACATGCTTCTATGGTCTTGTACAATAAACTTCTGCAACAAATACACACTACTAAGAATACTACTCAAGTACCAGTGATTCTAAGTCTGTACCATCATCTTCAATTCAAAAATATGTAAAATTTGTGTTTATATTTACACTCAAATTGTAAATGCAATACCACTGTTAACTTCACATCCCTAGTATGGCAGATAATGTGAAAATACATTATTATTATTAAGCCTATATTGATGGTAATTCTATCATGTCCTCATCTTTACTTATTTTTCCTGAATTTCTGCCCTTTATTTTGAAAAGTCCTTAATCTGATTCTGGTTTTGTGTAACTGAAGGGAACTTGTTATCATTATGGAAAGAGTATGACAGTTGACTATAACAACAGGTATCAAAAATCACTCCTGATTTTTTTTTAAAAAAGGGGGGGGAGGGGGGGGGGGGGGGAATTCAGCTGCAAATGAAAATGCAGCATAGTAATAGTTAATCTGTTTTTTTTTTTCTAGCACACAATTTCTCCTTTATGAAGACAACACTCACAGAAACAACAAAAATTATAGACAGAAAAAAATTCTTACTCTGGGTTCCTTGTCCACTTAATCAAGCCAAGTGAACATTGTCCATACATGTCATACACTCTGACCCCTATATTACTAGCCCAGGCAACAAACTGGCCATTCCACTTTATATTTTGCACTGTTCCTTCAGCTTCATACAAGACTGTTGTCCTGATACGAGACAGAAATGTTTTTTCATGAAATACTAATCGTTCATCACCTGGAAAGCAAATAATAATTAATACATGACAGATGTGAAGATTACATACGAAACTAGAAAAGCTTGTCAGCATAGTCCAATATTTTTTATTTTTTTTTCAAATTAATTTCAATTACACATAACATAACTTGAAATGGTCGTAATTCTATCATAACAACAAAATGAGGTTGTTTGTCAAGCACTTCCTACACTTCTTAAATACTAATACTCTACCAAAGACTAGTTGAGTACGAAATGAATTTTAGCTAACAACAGTGAATACTCCGGTCAAGAATTACAAGAGGAGGGGGTATATTTGGAAAAGGCCATGAGGTACAGGAAGATTCCAGTTAGAGTACATCGTGCTTGGGCAGAGATTCCAAAACCAAATATTGGACTGTAAGGCCTACCCACAAGCAGATACAGATTCAGATCACAATTTAGGTAGGAATGATGGAGTGTAGGTTGAAGTTTAAGAGAGCAGTCAGTTAGAATCAATGCACAAAGAAATGGGATACGTAAGTACTACAGAATGAAGAGATACACTTATAGTTCTCTGTGGCTACAGATACTGCGATGATGAATAGCTCAGTAGGCAGCTCACTTTAAAAGGAATGGACACCTCTAAAAAGGGCAATAACAGAAGGTAGAAAGAAAAACATAGGGACACAGAAGGTAACTGCAAAGTAACCATTGGTGAAAGAAGAAATAATGCAGTTGGTTGACAAAAGAAGGAAGTACAGAAATCATCAGGGAAATACAGAAATATAAGTCGCTTAGGAATGAAATAAATAATAAGTGCTGGGAAACCAAGCTGAAATTTCTGCATGAAAAACATCAAGAAACTGAAAAATAAATGATTGTTGGAAGGACTGATTCAGCATATAGAAAAGTCAAAACAACCTTTGGTGAAATTAAAAGCAAGAGTTGTAACATTAAGAGTGCAATGGGAATTCTACATGCACATCTACAAAGATATTCCGCAAGCCACTGCACGGTGTGTGGCAGAGGGTATCGTGTGCCACTACTAGTCATTTTCTTCCTGTTGCATTCGCAAAAAGGGTGGGGGAAGAATGACCGTCTATATGCCTCTGTATGAGCCCTAATTTCTCATATCTTATTTTCATGGTCCTTATGTGCAATGTATGTTGGCAGCAGTAGAATCGTTTGGCAGTCAGCTTCAAATGCTGGTTCTCTAAATTTTTTAATAGTGTTTCTCGAATAGAATGTTATCTTCCCTCCAGGGATTCTCATTTTAGTTCCCATTTGAATTCCACTGTTAAACACAGAGGAGAGCGCGGAAGTTTTAAACAATACACTGAAGGCATCTATGAAGGGGAGGACTTGTCTGTCAAAATGATAGAAGAACAAACAGGAGCTGACAGGGAAGAAAGAGGGGATCCAGTATTTGAATCAGAATTTAAATGAGCTTTGGATGACTTAAGATCAAATAAGGGAGAACAGATAGATAACATTCCACTGAAATTTTTAATATCATTAGGAGAAGTGTTAATGTTGTTGTTTTTGGGTGAGGAGGCCAGACAGCAAGGTCATCAGTCTCATCAGATTAGGGAAGAAAGGGGAAGGAAGTCGGCCATGCCCTTTCAAAGGAACCATACCGGCATTTGCCTGGAGTGATTTAGGGAAATTGCGGAAAACCTAAATCAGGATGGCCGGACGCGGGACTGAATCGTCGACCTCCCGAATGCGAGTTCAGTGTGGAAGTGTTAATGAAATGACTATTTTGGCTGGTGTAGAATGTATGAGATTGGCAACATACCATCAGATTTTCAGAAAAATATCATCCACACAATTCCAAAGATAGGAAGGGCAGATAACTGTGAGAACTATTGCACAATCAGCTTAACGGCTCATGCACACAAGCTGCTGATAAGAGTATACAGAAGAATGGAAAAGAAAACTGAGGATTGGTTAGATGATGATAAATTTGGCTTTAGCAAAGCTAAAAACACCACAGAGGCAGTTCCGACATTGCAGATAATGGAAGCAAGACTGACAAAAAATCAAGATAAGTTCATAAGATTTGTTAACCAAGGAAAAGCATTCGACAATGGAAAATGGTGTAAGATGTTCGACATTCTGAGAAAAGTAGGGATAAGCTGTACGGAAGGTGGGTAATACACAATATGTAGACGAACCAAGAGGGAACAATAAGGCTGGAAGACATAGAGCAAAGGCTGTAAGATACGGATGTAGTCTTTTGCCGCTACTGTTCAATATACACATCAAAGAAGCAGTGATGGAGAGAAAGGTTCAAGACTGGGATTAAAATTCAAAGTGAAAGGACATCATTGATAAGATTTGCTGATGGCATTGCTATCCTCAGTCCAAGTGAATAAAAATTACCGGATTTGTTAAATGGAACAAACAGACTAATAAGTACAGAATATGGATTGAGAGTAAATCAAAGGAAGACAAAAATAATAAGAAGTAGCAGAAATGAGAATAGTGAGAAACTTAACGTCAGAACTGGGGCTCATGAAGTAGACAAAGTTAAGGAATTCTGTTACCTAGCAGCAAAATAACTCATGATGGATGGAGCAAGGAGGGCATAATATGCAGACTAGTACTGACAAAAAGGGTGTTCCTGGCCAAGAGAAGTCTACTAATATCAAACATGGGCCTTAATTTGTTGAAGAAATTTCTGAGAATGAAAGTTTGGAGCACAGCATTCTACAGTAGTGAAACATGGACTGTGGAAAAACCGGAATAGAAGAGAATTGAAGCATTTGAGATATAGTGCTACAGAAGAATGCTGAAAATTAGGTGTCTGATATGGTAAGGAGTGAGGAGATTATTTGCAGAATCGGCAAGGAAAAGAATATATGGAAAACACTGACAAGAAGCAGAAGGAGATTCGTTTTTAATATCCTGTTGACACTGAGGTCATTAGAGAGGGAGCCAAGCTCAGATTAGGGAACATGGAGAAGGAACTCAGGTGTACCATTTCAAAGGAACCTTCCTGGCATTTGCCTTAAGTGATTTAGGGAACTTACAGAATACCTAAATCAGGATGACTGGACACAGGTTTGAATCGGCAACTTCCCAAATGCAAGTCCAGTGTGCGAACCAGAGCAGTAGCTCACTTGGTGATAAGAAGGGACAGGATGATATGATATCTGTTGAGATATAATGGAAAAACTGCCATGGGACTAGAGGGAGCTGCTGAAGGCAAAAACTGTAGAGGAAGATAGGGACTGGAATACATCCAGCAAATAATTGAGGACATACGTTGCAATTGCTACTCTGAGATAAAAAGGTTGGCACAGGAGAGATTTCATGGCAGGCCACATCAGACTAGTCGGAAGACTGGAGCCTCTAAAGCATTGGAACACTTCACTGATGAAAGAAGGCACTACCATGTCTAGAGCAAAGGTGAATGATTATAATTGATTCCATGATCAACTCTGCATTGTTAACCATACACGTTTATTAGTAGTTCCTGAAGTCAGGAAAAAGCTAACATTTTCTTTTTGACAGATTAAAATTTTCAAGCTGTAACAAGTGCAGACCCATCCGCAGACAATCACTTCTTGTTTTGTGACTCAGTTCAAATAGTGCAGTAATAAATCCAAAGTTTTATTTTCTGTAATAATGTAATTTGCATACATATTTAAAACGTTTTTGAGCATTTTCTTCAATGAAGGGAGAAGATGTGCCACATGGTTCTCTGCGATGTCAGATACCCACTGTAAGGAAACCTCCCTATGTTCTAAATGTCTTAAAAATTTCTGTGAATTGTAACTGCTAATGGGCACAGAACTCTCTAGTGAAGTACAATGTGTTTGACATAATGAAATCATTTGGTTGTCAAATTACTGTTTATTAATTCTGGCAGAACTAGTCTGCTTTACTGAGTGATCGCTGCCAAAGAAATCTTTTAAATTGTGACACAGGGCATTTATTTTGAGTGGAAAGGAATAAAGGTAATGTTTTGAGCTGTTTGGAATTGTGGAAGACAAGGTAGCAATTGCTAACATAGTGCACTTAATAGAAATCACATATGAACTGTAACATTACAGGCCTCCCCCCCCCCCCTCCCCGCCCTCAAACCTGTAGTTCCTGCATCTGCTATCAAATCACGTAGTGAAAATCTCTCACTATTTCCTTGAGGCAATTACCTAACATCTTCAGGATCATAGATGGTGGAGACTGTTGGAAAGTAGCAACTACTGGTATCTGTATTGGAAAACTCTTCTTGTGGTGACCGCAACTAGGATCTGTGTATGTTCCACTTTGTTGCTGTCCCAAACGCTGACCAGTAGCCTCATCCCTTCCCATTTTGAGAACCAAAACAAGCCCTTTCACATAGATGCGGCAATAAAAACTGTAAAAATTAGTTACATCCAATAAAACTTTTTATTTAGATTAAGAATCACAATAATTTTTATAAAAATCTGTACAAAAAATTCAGAATTTCAAGGTAACTAATTTACATTCTTTGGTGCTTGGAACGGCATATTTTAAACTCTCTGCCAGCTTTTCCATAGTAGCTTCTAAAATCTAAAAATTGTTAGTCTTGAAAAATGATACTATTCAAATCTCTGTATCTCGTGATCTGTTTCAAACAATGAAAAAATTATTAGTCAAGTTACTGAAAGTTTAATTTGGTTTCAAAATGTTATTTCATAGGCTTTTACTATACAACTCGCCTTTTAACAGGAATTGCAACACCTTGCCAGTGTTGTCAACCAAGATAAAGTGAAGCAGTGTCATCTATCACGTTGATGGGTTCAGCACTGTCCTTGTCCTTGTCCTTGTCGTCCTCCTCCTCCTCCTCCTCCTCCTCCAAGTCATACGCCACGAGCAGTGACTGTACTTTTATAGGATTTCTCATCTCAAAATTTGATTTTTTTTGGCAGTTCATTTCTGGGTTTTGACTCTCATATGCTTTGACTAGCCCCCCCGCCCCCCTCCCCCCGCCCTTTTTTCCCAAGGGCATGAGATTGTCTAAAGGGTCAAATCTGGAGCTGAGTACTCCCTGGGTTTTAGAGGGAAGCCTCATCAAATGCTTTCCTGGCATTAATTCACTGGATTGTCATTTATCTCTAGATCCATAAACACCCCAGTAGCCAGCCAAATTCCTTCATGATTTTTATATGGGATTGTCTGTCAAACCATTTAAATCCAAGATTGCATAAAGGCTCCATGAAACTGGAATGGGTATGTTCCGTCTACTCACCAACTCTAGTGGTATGACATTCATTAAGGACAACAATGACAAAGGAGAAAGAGAAGACTAAGACAAAGAAGAAGAAGGTGATTTGTGATGAAGTTTGTGGGGCATTTCGCATCACTGTTATCAGAACCCCTACCAAAACATTCAGCGGTGCATAATATTAAAATTCACTACCCCAGTTTCAATTACACTACTGGCCAGTAAAATTGCTACACCAAGAAGAAATGCAGATGATAAAGGGGTATTCATTGGACAAATATATTATACTAGAACTGACATGTGATTACATTTTCATGCAATTTGGGTGCATAGATCCTGAGAAATCACCACCCAGAACAACCCCCTCTGGCCATAATAACTGCCTAGATACGCCTGCGCATTGAGTCAAACACAGCTTGGATGGTGTGTACAGGTACAGCTGCCCATGCAGCTTCAACACGATACCACAGTTCATCAAGAGTAGTGACTGGCGTATTGTGACGAGCCAGTTGCTCGGCCACCATTGACCAGACGTTTTCAATTGGTGAGAGGTCTGTAGAATGTGCTGGCCAGGGCAGCAGTCAAACATTTTCTGTATCCAGAAAGGCCCGTACAGGACATGCAACATGCAGTCATGCATTATCCTGCTGAAATGTAGGGTTTCGCAGGGATCGAATTAAGCGTACAGCCACGGGTCGTAACACATTTGAAATGTAACGTCCACTGTTCAAAGTGCCGTCAATGTGAACAAGAGGTGACCAAGGCGTGTAACCAATGGCACCCCATACCATCATGCTGGGTGATACGTCAGTATGGCGATGACGAATACACGCTTCCAATGTGCATTCACCGCTATGTCGCCAAACACGGATGCGACCATCATGATGCTGTAAACAGAACCTGGATTCATCTGAAAAAATGACGTTTTGCCATTCGTGCACCCAGGTTTGTCGTTGAGTACACCATTGCAGGTGCTCCTGTCTGTGATGCAGCATCAATGGTAACCGCAGCCATGGTCTCCGAGCTGATAGTCCATGCTGCTGCATCCCCATCTGTTGACTCAGGGATTGAGACGTGGCTGCACAACCTGTTACAGCCATGCGGGTAAGATGCCTGTCATCTCGACTGCTAGTGAGACGAGGCCGTTGGGATCCAGCACAGCATTCCGTATTACCCTCCTGAACCCACCAATTCCATATTCTGGTAACAGTCATTGGATAAATCGCAATCACGATAGGCTACAATCCGACCTTTATCAAAGTCAGAAACGTGATGGTACGCATTTCTCCTCCTTACACGAGGCATCACAACAGCATTTCACCAGGCAACACCGGTCAATTGCAGTTAGTGTATGAGAAATCGGTTGGAAACTTTCCTCATGTCAGCACGTTGTAGGTGTCGACACCAGCGCTAACCTTGTGTGAATGCTCTGAAAAGCTAATCATTTGCATATCACAGCATCTTCCTCCTGTTGGTTAAATCTCACGTCTGTAGCACGTCATCTTCATGGTGTAGCAATTTTAATGGCCAGTAGTGTAAATTCACACTTAACACCCAGATGTTAATACAGACTTTGATTTAAAATACAGATACAGCGTACAGAGCAAATTCACCTTACAGAATCAATTCTAAATTAGCCCACTCATATAGCACAGAAAAAAATTAACAAAATACAAGGCGTTTAACTTTTCCCCAAATATTTGGCAAACCAAGTATAGGCCTATGTTTAAAAGAATCATCCCACAAGCAGAACAAAACTGCGTAAAAGCCAATTTTTCCACTTCCAGTAATATTAGAGCTGTAAAGCTTCAGCTATAAAGCTGTGGTCTGAGGTCTATAGTAAGGATATCTCTGTGACATGATTGCTCACAGTTGCAATATGATCAACTCAGTCCTGAATGCTATGTCTACGTTCAAATATCACTAATTTGCTATACAACATTTAATTTGCTCTGCTGAGTATCCTTTTGACAGCTTCCTTTCAAAGTCTCTTCTGCATAGAATATGCATCCACGTAGGGAAGTGGTAGCTTGAAGAAAGATCAATTTCCACTTCCCAGTCTGCAATACTTGTGTGTGCAGATGAACAGAATGCCACGTAAGTATTTGAGAACAACCTTGTGGCTAAGTTGAAGTGTATTGTTTGACCTCTTTCTGTTGCTTGAGCCCCAAGGCCATGATGTGCATTAAAGTTCGCAAAAATCTTTATGAAGGTAGAAAGCAGATATTTTTTCCAATGGGCTCCTCGTCTCTCTCAACAACTACAAATGAATTTTGACACACTTGTGCTTTGTTACTCTCTTTACAATAATTCCTATGATTTTTTGCTAAGGAGGACTGTGCACCTGATCTTTCAATGTCATCTGTTTGTTAGTACCCCTGGAACAGTCCACCCTTTCCACTGGGAGTTTCAGTTTGAGCAGAAAGAGCCATTTTGTTGCCGCAATGCACAATGGAAATAAAGCTGTGTGTGTGTGTGTGTGTGTGTGTGTGTGTGTGTGTGTGTGTGTGTGTGTGTGTGTGTTTCTGGCTCATCAAAGGATAACTCTGAAAGCTACCAAGTTTTCCTTCTTTTGACTAAATGCTTTGCCTTTTGCTGAATGGCCTCCATTAGGTTTGGAAAGCATGGACCAATTAATGAACGATAAAAGATCGAGTGATTGCATATGCTTTTCAGCAAAGAATAGTAGAATAAAAGGAAATAAACAGCATTCCCTTGCCAGAATTCACTAAAAATTTGTGTTCCTTGGTAGAACACAGTTCTTAGGTAAATTCTCACTCAATATTTTTCTGGCACTCTTAATCGAGTTTTGTGACTAGAATGAGACATATATTAAATGCATGCAGTAGCCATTTACACAACAAATGGGTCTAATTTTACAGGACTGGCAGCGTGACCTCTCATAACTGTCTTGACTAAAATTTAATTAATAGGTAAATAAAAAGTTAAAAGTCTATAAAGACAGCACTTGAACCAGTTCCACAGTTTTAAGAAGTGGAAAAGAATTTGTGGGTGCGATAATTGGTATTGGAAGAAAGGAATGAAGGAAAATGAGGGTACTCTTCAGATATGGAGCACAAGCTCAGACTGGAGAAGGATGGGGAAGGAAGCTGCCCATGCTCTTTCAAAGGAACCATGCCACCATCTGCCTTAAGCAATTTAAGAAAATTATGGAAAACCTTAATCCAGATGGCCAGATGGGGATTTGAATCACCATCCTCCTGAATATGCGTTCTGTGTCTTAGCACTGGACCAACTCACTCGGTGTTTGAATGGAATAGTACTTCCATACATACTGCAGGTTTTGCAATATTTAAAATTTTTAACTAGAATATGATTGTCACAACAGTCTCCTATTAAAGAAATCTATTTTATTCTCATACAGCAGAACAAACTGTTTTAAGGATTATATTGTCACTCAGATTATTTAGTGTCTGCAATGAAAATCAGTCTCATGTAGTAAAACTTCATAAAAAATTGATGCCTTCTACCATACCACATAAAAAATTGTTTTACCACATAGCCATTATTGCTTCAATATTTTTATTTCTATGGCTGTGAAGAATGGAGTTGACAATCCATAAGTAATTAAATACTACATTAATACAAAACTTTACATGTGTCCTTAATTCCATTTAGATGACATTGCATTTTGTGTCTCTTAAGAGTAAAAATAATAATTCTATGGCAAAAGAAATATAAGGATTTTTATTATGATTTCTACAAAACAAAGCCAGACACTTCTTAACCATTTTAAGATTAACTGGCGATGAGATGGGCAGCAGGCATTTCCTAATAAATCACACTAGTGCCAACTAAACAAAAAGAGAACTGTGGGATCTAAGATATACACCACCTTGTGACACAGCCTCATAACACCTGTGAAAGTGCACAACTAGAGAGATGCAAAATCATGTAGTTGGCCTTTTCTTAACACCTTAAATAAAGAGAATAGTTGACAAAGAGCAGACTATACTTCCAAAGAAAGCAAATAAATGAGACTGACCCAGTCAGTTTTAATTTAATGGTATGACAGTCTCTAAGTTTAGGCTATAATCCAAACTATACACAGGATGAAGGAAAAAAAGAAACACTCCACTTTGCATTCGGCAAGTGATTCCTCATCCAAATTCAAGACAAAAGTGTATCTTAGCAAAACCTAGTCCCACCAACAGGTTTAATAGAAATGCAACTTAAAAAACAAGGCTCTGGCAATGCTGTAACTGCATTCAGTGTGGCCATGAACAGGTAGCAACAGGTCTGTGCTGTGCCAGAGCTGTCCCATTAGCTCAGTGAGATGAAGGAATGCTGCGGGGAACGATATGCAGATTCTCTGATGTTTGAGTTGTGTTCAAGCAAAACAGTTTTTTTTTCTTTTTTTCAGTTAAAGTATCAAATTGTATCCAATTTACACCTCCAAAATGCGGCATCTTATAGACTTCTTTCTTTTACTGTTAGATTTACTTAAACATAAAGAAATAACATGAACATCTTACAGCTGTAAACTACCACTTCATTTCATCCATGACACAAATAAAGACAATAGAAAATAATAGTGAATACAGTAACATTGCATGTATTCAATGAGGTATGAAAAGCACAATAGGTACACTACACTAGCTCGTATATTATGCTACACACAATAATTCCATTCTATAAGTTTGATATCCAGGATTATCTTCACAGAGCTGGTACGTATACATACAAGCAATTTTGGCTTTAGAAAAAATGTTCAAAGTGACCACCTCGCATTTGAAAACACTTCATCACTCATTGGACCATGCAACACACCTGCAACCACCATTGCCAAAGCAGCATGCACATGAGCTATTAGGTCATGTACATCCATGGGTTGAGTACTATAAACTTGTTCCTTTAAGTGTCCCCACAAATAAAAATCCAGTGAATTAAGGTCCACAGTATGTGGCGGCCAGAACATTGGACCCTTACAACCAATCCATTACTCTGGAAACACTTCATTTAAATAGTTATGCACATTCATTCCAAAGTGTGGCAGTGCACCATCATGCTGAAACAATAGCTGTTGCTGAACATCATGTGGAACATTTTCTAATGCATCAGGCAAAGTATTACAAAGAAACATACAATACAGGGGTGCATTCAACTTGTCCAGCAATAGGTAAGGGCCCAAAAGTACTCCTCCCATGTTTCCAGCCCACAGGTTGACATCAAACTATGCGTGAAAGTCGCATTTACAGATGATATGTAGGTTGTTTTCCAACCAATAATGATGCTGTGGTGATTGATAATACCTTCATGAGTGAAGCTAGATTTGTCAGTCCCTATCACATTATTTATAAAATGTTCATTATCCTCCACTTGGTACGAAAGCCATTCACAAAACTGTAGTTGTCAAATGTGGTCTTCTGGCTGCTGGTGTTGAGTTAATGTATAATGATACAGATGCAGTTCTTCATCATACGAAACTTCAACAACCAGTCTTTGACGTATCTGGAAGTGCCTTGCAGTATCACAGGTACTTTGCTGAGATGACTGGTGAATAGTTTTAAGAATCATGTCCTCTGTTTGTGGAGTATGTCTAGTCCTTGGATGACATCTGTCCATAACTTGTGGACAACTATTACCGGTTTCCCTAAGGTGTCGCTCCTGGTGAAGAAAAACATTATTATCGGGATGGTTCCTTTGAGGATATTGTACAGCATATGCAAGAGCAGCAGCTGCAGCTTGGTTATCAGATGCACCCAGCACCAAAAGCATATCAAAGTATTCATCATTTGTGAACTCCTCTGTGAAGCTGTTCTACATGTACTTGACAGGACCAGTTATGGTTGTGCACTGCATGGTTAGTAGATACATGCATGCAGTTTAATGGATCACACTGTCATGTGATACACTATTGTCATGTGACAAGACGATTTCCAGCTTATAACTGATAAGAACTAGGGAATGGACATCTAAAAGATAAGAAAGGAACCTGACAAGGATTCAAACCATAGCTCCATGGTGGGCATGCATTTGATGTGCCAGCAGTCTACTTAGTGAGCTATGATGGCTGGTACAGTAGTGTGGGGTGATACATGTTTTTTTGTACGGTTCGAAGCACTGCATGATATGACGGTCTCAACATCTCTTCGTTTTCACACTTTCGTTTTCAAAATGCACCCAATGTGATTTTGCTAGATAAATCTCGATGAAGAATCACATGCTGACCTCCAAGTATGGCACTGTTTTTCAACCAGTATAATATTTACAGACAAGTCTTGCACTTATTTCAGCAACAGCAAAAACAGAGAGCAAGTCCACACTTAAATTTATTGCTGAATTCTTATCAAAATAAGAAAAGCACATGCTACACAGTGATGTGCTGAAGTGTGTATACCATAAAAATAAAAAAACAAAGGATTTTCCTGCCAGAGTACACACTCATGGTTCACAGGATAATGTTCCATTTGGAGATGAAGACAAGTAATAGCACTTTACCCTATATTTGTTATCAGGTGGAAAAATGTCGAGGGAAGACACTTGGTTTCACTGGCTACAGTTTATTATTCAATCACTATCATTCACTCTTCCTGCTACTGACTCAGGAATCTCAGACTTATCAGGGAGGTAACATAGGGGGCAGCACATGTGTGCTTGGAAAACTATACATTTCTTCATCTATCACTACATATTATTCATCTGCTTCTCATACTCTTTCTCTACTACTGTTTAAAACTGATCTTACTTTATGCAACTTCTTATTAGTCATAAAAACACTGAGCTTGTTACAGTTCTCTGAACCTGTTACTTGTTTTGTAACCAGTAGTATATTTTAAGAACTGCTTTTTTTTTTTTTTTTTTTTTTTTTTTTTTTTTTTTTTTTTTTTTTTTTTTTTTTGTACAGGAAACCCAATGGATTATCAATGAATTTGAGAATCCTTTCCAGCTTGGTTCTAAATGAGGCCCCTTAACATGAATTATCTGGACAGTGGCTACCACAGTAAATGCGTAGATAAATGCAGACAGAAAGGAGGCAGATACCGTTTTGTTTGAAACTCCCTGGCAGATTAAAACTGTGTGCCAGGCTGGAACTTGAACCTTGGCTTGGTCCTTTGCCTTTTGGGGGCAAGTGCTCTACTGACTAGGCTATCCAAGCACAAGTCACACTAACAGATTTACTTCCACCAGAACCTCATATGCCAGGAAGTTTCAAATCAGCACACATTCCCCAGCAGAGTGAAAATTCATCTGGAAACAATTTTGTTTGTAATGCAACTTCGCTGCCTTTCTGGCATTATTCTCAGCTTTACTTTTGTAAGAGTGCAACAATACTGTCATTTTCAGAGTTTTCAATTTTATGCATCACAATCAGTATTTATTTTCACCAGGTGCATTACAAAATATCATACTTGGGGCAGGGTTGGGGGAGGTGGTGCACTGAGGAGAATGCCTATGTTTCCTGTGAAACTTTTTAAACTTCTTAAAAAGAGAAATAAGTTCCCTTCCTCTCTTTATTGTGTATTGTGATGTCCAGATAGAAACAACTGTATGGTACAGTATATTTGTATGAGCAATTGTGTCACCACTTTTAATTTACTGATTTTTTAATATAACTGCTAGATGTGTACAGTAATAGCCTACACTTGCCAGCTGGCTACAGTGAAAATTTCTAAACAAGACATTGAACTGTACAGTAGTAAAAATGCTTAGTAATTTATATCACAGGCAAATACAAGGCAATCTCATAAATACTATCTAAACAGGAAATTTACAAAATTGGAAAAAAGAGAGCAAAAGCTCAACTCACCAGTAATAAACCTTCGTCCTGAGCCTGGTTTAGAATAATATGGATCAATTGCTACACATCTGACCAGTCTTCCAATCACTACCTCTTGATTATGCTCGCTTGAGCAGAGCCCACTAATAAAAATCTGGTCCAATAACAAAATTCTGAATTATTATACAGATACATACAAAATATACACACAAATAGAAAATAATAGAAAGTTTTAAATACCCATAAATACTAACACAATGACTCCTGCCAAATACTTAAAAAGAACACATTGGTTACACACATAACACCTTGCTTGATCTACCTCTCTACGATTTCTCCCTGTGTTTTTCATTCTATTGGAATTCAAAGTCACTAACTGCTTGACCTGTCTTTGGATTTAAGATTATTTGCAGTTAAATTTTGTTAAAATATGCTTCTCTGCTGAGTTCAATACTCTTAGATGATAATTCTTACAATTCAACAGTTTTGTAGGCCTTACTTTTGTTCAATTCAATTGTTATGAAATCAGCTCCTAGTCTATACGTACTTACAAATTCCAAAACAAAACAACAAAAGTAAATAAACACAACAGACTAATATGGTGCTATAATGGCCTAGATGTGATGCAAATAACACAATATATGAAAACAAAGACTCATTGTATAGCTGATGGATCATGCAAGTTAGCAGGAATGCAAGGAAGACTGAAAACATTGCTGAATTTTCAGACAGTGTCCATCTTCATACTAACTGGAAAAAAAACCATACAGGCACAGTTACTGTGTCCTGGCCAACTATATCGTCCTAGTGCTGCAGCCTGTGCAGCCATGAGAGAAGGTTCAGGCAGCACAAGTTGTGAACTGGCTATTGAGATCAAGCATGTAGCACTCAGCAACATGTTCTGCCACTGGGTGTTCAACTTTGCTCCTGTTTGAAGTTTAGAGGAGGCCACTCATTCAGGTGGACAGCTAGTTGGTGGTCATGCCCGCATATTGGATGTACAGAAGCTACAGCAGGGTTTTTATGTGACAAAACTACCTTTACAGGTGGCCCTGGCTATGATAGAGTAGTATACACCAATTATGGGGCTCGAATATGATGTGTTGTGTGGGTACACAGGACAGGTCTTGATATTATGTCTTCCACAGGCCTATAAACCACATGGCAATGGGCTAGGTGCAGGTGTGGCATAGGGATGGACCAAGCTCTACATCTACATCTACATCACTACTCTGAAAATCACACTTAAGAGCCTGGAAGAGGGTTCAGCAAATCAACTTCACACCAATTCTCTATTATTCCACTTTCGAACAGCATGTGGAAAAAATGGCAGCTATGTCTTCCCATGGGAGCTCTGATTTCTCTTATTTCATTATGACGATCATTTCTCCCTATGTAGGTCAACATTTTGCATTCGCAGGAGAAAGCTGGTGACGGAACTTTCATGAGAATATCCTGTCACAATGAAAAATGTTTTTGTTTCAATGAGTGCCACCCCAAACCCTGTATCATGTCTGTGACACTCTCTCCCCTACTTCTTGATAATCCAAAACGTGCTGCCCTTCTTGGAACTTTCTCAATGCATTCTGTCAACCCTATCTGCTAAGGATCCCACACCATGCAGCAGTACTCCAAAAGAGGATGGGCAAGCATAGTGTAGACAGCCTCTTAAGTAGATCTGTTGTATCTTCTAAGTGTTCCGCCTATAAAATGAATTCTTTGGTTTGCTTTCCCCACAACATTTTCTACGTGTTCTGTCCAAGTTGTCTGAACTGTAATTCCTAGGAATTTAGTTGAATTAATAGCCTTCAGATTTGACTGACTTATTGTATGAAGTTTAGCGGACTACTTTTAGCACTCATGTGGATAACCTCACACTTTTTATTATTTAGGGTCAATTGCCAATTTTCACACCATAGAGATATCTTATCTACATTATTTTGCAATTGGTTTTGATCTTCTGATGACTTTACTAGACAAGAAATGACAGCATCATCTGCTAACAACCTAATATGGCAGCTCAGATTGTCTCCTAAGTCATTTATATAGATAATGAACAGCAGAGGACTTATATAACACTACCTTGGGGTATTCCACAAATCATTTCTGTTTTATTTTATGACTTTCTATCAATTACTATGAACTGTGACTTCTCTGACAGGAAGTCATGAATGCAGTTACATAACTGACACGATATTCCATAAGCACGCAATTTGACTACAAGCTGCTTGTGAGGTATGCTGTCAAAAGCCTTCTGGGAATCTAAAAATATGGAATCAATTTGAAATTCCATATCAATAGCACTCAACACTTCGTGTGAGTAAAGAGCTAGCGGTGTTTAACAAGAACAATGTTTTCTAAATCTGTGTTGACTATGTGTCAAAAGACGGTTCACTTCCAGATAATTCATAATGTTTGAATACAATATATGCTCCAAAACCCTGCTGCATATCAACATTAATTATATGGACTTGTAATTTAGTGGATTACTCCAATTGCTTTTCTTGAATAATGGTGTGACCTGTGCAACTTTCTTGTCTTTGGGTATGGATCTTTTGTCAAGCAAGCTGTTGTATGTGATTGTTAAGTATGGAGCTACATTTAAGGTGTTTCACTACTCCAAGGATATCTACACACATAAAAAAAAAAAGTTTTGCATCACTTCGGTTGCGAGAGTTCCAGAACCTGTACAGAAAATTGGAATAGAGATCAACATAACCATCATTTCCGCCATTTTTATTGCTCATGAAAACCACAGATTGCATGTTGTACCACCATACAATGAGACCTTCAGAGGTGGTGGTTCAGATTGCTGTACACACCAGTACCTCTAATACCCAGTAGCATATCCTCTTGCACTGATGAATGCCTGTATGCATCATGGCATACTATTCACAAGTTCATCAAGGCACAGTTGGTCCAGATTGTCCCACTCCTCAATGGCAATTTGATGTAGATCCCTCAGAATGGTTGGTGGGTCACGTCATCCATAAACAGCCCTTTTCAATCCATCCCAGGCTTGTTCAACAGGGTTCATGTCCGGAGAACATGCTGCCCACCCTAGTCGAGCCATGCTATTATCCTGAAGGAAGTCATTCACAAGAAGTGCATGATGGGGGCACGAATTGTCATCCATGCAGATGAATGCCTCGCCAATATGCTGTCATATGGTTGCACTATCAGTTGGAGGGTGGCATTCACATATCGCACAGCCATTACTGCGCCTTCCATGACCTCCAGAGGTATATGTCGGTGCCACATAATGCCACCCCAAAACAGCAGAGAACCTCCACCTCGCTGCACTTGCTGGACAGTGTGTCTAAGGTATTCAGACTGACTGGGTTGCCACCAAACACGTCTCCGACAATTGTCTGGTTGAAGGCATATGCGACGCTCATCTATGAAGAGAATGTGGTGTCAATCCTGACCAGTCCATTTGGCATGTTGTTGGGCCCATCTGTACCACACTGCATAGTGTCGTGGTTGCAAAGATGGACCTCACCATGGATGTCGGGGCTGAACCTGCACATCATGCAGCCTTCTGCGGAGCCATAATCTGTGGGTAGCGGTCATCCACTGCAGTAGTAGCCCTTGGACAGCCTCAGCAAGGCATGTCATTGACATTTCCTGTATCTCTGTATCTCCTCCATATCTGAACAACATCGCTTTGGTTCACTCCGAGATGCCTGGGCACTTCCCTTGTTGAGAGCACTTCCTGGCACAAAGTAACAAATCAGACACAATTGAACCATGGTATTGACTGTCTACGCATGGTTGAAGTACAGACGACATGAGCCATGCACCTCCTTCCTCACTGGAACCCCCTCCATCTAATAGGTGCTGCTCATGCATGGTTGTTTACATCTTTGGGTGGGTTTAATGACATCTTTGAACAGTCAAAGGGACTGTATCTGTGACACAACATCCACAGCCAATGTCTATCTTCAGGAGTTCTGGGAACCGGGGTGATGTAAAACTTTTTTTTTGATGTGTATACTTTTAAGTTACTCATGTTGACAGCTGTTCTTGATATGAATTCTGAAATATTTACTTTGTCTTCTTTGGCGAAGGAATTTTGGAAAGCTGCTTTTAGTAAGTCTGCTTTAGCAACACTGTTATCAATAGTATTGCCATTGCTATCACAAAGAAAAGGCACTGACTGTGTCTTGCTGCTAGTATACTGTACATGTGACCAAAATCTCTTTGGATTTTCTGCCAGGTTTCAAGACATAGTTTCATTGTGAAAACTATTACAAGCATCTCAGATTGAAGTTTGCACTAAATTTTGAGCTTCTGTAAAAGATTGTCAATCTTGAGAATTTTGCATTCATTTGAATTTGGCATGATTTTTTTGTTGTTTCTGCAACAGTGTCTGACCTGTTTGGTGTTACCGTGGGGTATCAGCTCCATCTTTTGTTAATTTATTTGGTATAAATCTCTCAACTGTTGTTGATACTATTTCTTGAATTCAGGCCATTTCTGATCTATACTAACATTGTTTGTATCCCAGTGGCCAATCTGTAACAGTGATGCCCATCCACTGCAGCCTCAAGCTGTGTAACTGAAGCCAACACAGCCTGGAGCTGAGAGCAAAGTATCATCAACTCCGCTCGCATCTGCACACAGCAATCACTGTCCCTAACCAGACTAAAGATGGTGGTAAACTACACTATACAGACAAACAAACAAATATCGACACACACTGTGCAACTCTAGTGTAGGCACTAAAGAAACTGCAAGAACTGTGTCTAGTAAATTAGATTAACATTTAGAGATTCAAAAACTAAACCACCAACACATACAGTTGAGACTAAATAATTTGCTCCTGGTTAGGAACTATTGAAATGTCATAAAATTGGTTACTTTCTGACAAAAATCAAAACGCAAGAACTGTGTCTAGTAAATATTAAATAAACACACAGAAATTCGAAAACTACACTGCTAAAGCACACAAATGAAACTACATAATTCGCTCCTGGTCAGGAACTCGTAAAATGTCACAAAATCAGTTACTTCTTTGTTGCTGCTGCTTGGCCAGTGGCTGCTCCCTGACTGACCAGACGATTGCCTATGAGCAACCACTAGCTTTCCAAACAAACTAAAAAACCAATATCAACACAAACTGTGAAACTCTGTTGTAGACAATGACGAAAATGCAAGAACTGTGTCTAGTAAATTAGAATAACATGCCGAGATTCAAAAATTGAACTGCCAATGTAAACAGGAGAGATATTTTGGAGATTTGGTGGCTGGCAAAATACCAGTTTGCGATAGATGGAGGGGATGTTCCTAATTTCAGGACATGATGGAAGTTAGTTTAAGCACTAGCAAGGGATGTTTTTTAAGTTGTTCCAATTCAGTGTGACACTGGGTAATGATAGGTGCGTTCCTTTCCAGCTGATTCATGAGGGGTGGTTGGACAATTAGAGGCACATGTGGATATGGCATCTGTTTGTTGACTAGGTTTGGAGAGTAATGCCTGTCCGTGAAGGTAATACTGGGCATGGGACTCTTCATCACTGCACATACTTTAGCCATGGGAGGTGAGACTGTATTGGAGGTTTTTTTTAGTGAAAAAGAGATGGCAGCTACTGACTGCTGGAGGGCTTGACTAGGCAGCAAGCTAGGCTTCAGGGTGATTAAATGAAGCAGATATGGGACAAGGTGTTGAGGCAGTCGAGGAATAAGGATACAGTGTCTTGATCCTGGGCCTAGAGGAAGAAGATATCATCAATGAAACTCAACAGGCAAAGGGTTTAGAGTTTTGGTTGGCAAGGAAGGTTAACTCCAAATGGCCCATAAACTAGTTGGCATATGAGAATACCGTGCAGGTGCTTATATTGTGCTGTGGATTTGTACGAACAAATAAAGAAGAAATTGTTACCAGTAGGGATATAGCTGGTCTAGTGAATAAGGAAAGAAGTGATGAGTTAGGAGTCAGCAGGACATTGGGAGAGGTCATGCTTGATGGTGGCAATGCCATGGGCATGGGGGACATTGGTGTATAGGGAAGTGCTATCAACAACCACAACCACGGATCCAGGAGTAATATGAAGGGGATGGTTGAGAGGCACTGAAACTGGTTTGTGCCCTTGATACAGGAAAATAGGCTGCAGGCAATGGGTTGGACGTGTTGACTTTTCCATGAGAGAACAATAATCAGCTGTGTGGCGGTCCAGATTGTAGAAGCAAGGTGTGTGAGCAGTAGTTGAGATGAGGAGGGAGATGGATTGGGGAGGGGGGATTCTGCAGTGGGTCTAGGGATTTGAGTAGCAACTGGAGGTTATGCTGGACTTCTAGGATGGGAAAAGAAGCATGCTGAACTTTAGGATTAGGTGAAGCGGATATGAGAGAAGGTGTTGAGGCAGTAATGGAATGAGGATAGAGTTATACCAAATTCTGTACAGACTGCCAGGACCTAAACAATCTACACAATAAAGGTGCAAAATATGAATGGTCAGAGCAGTGTCAGGAGGTATTTCTTAAGTTAAAACATTATGTAAAGTCTATTCCTTTAGTGGAGACCCATGACCCATCAAAATGCCTTAGGTTTCAACAAGACATCAGAGCTGTTCTTTCTCACAAAATTGATGATGGGCATCAGAAAACTGATAATACATGCTTCTAAAATGGGAAAGAAGCACTGGGTATCATATTGCAGTAAGAAATTACACACAATTTCTCCTCATAACAGACCATCAGCCATTAATTTCCTTATTCAGTCCTAAGACCCACCTAACATGAAATACATTCACCAACATTGGCCACAACAACTCCCACCCCACTCCCTTATAGAACGCCACACATATTTTGTCCTAAGAAACAGGATCCAGACAGTACAGAGGGTACTGAGGCTAATATCAGATGATAATGACGATGACTGCCAAGTGGTCATCTTACTGCAATTGTGCCAGTGTGCCATAAGTCTCCTGCACATTTATCACTAGGGCGTGGCACACATGAAGGCGCTCAAGAGGTGGCACGCCTACTGGGTCGGCATCATGCAGGACATCACGAGGACAGCCCACTATAGCAAGACTTGCGTGTCAACCGCCAGTAGCCCACAATGGTTCAATGCATGGTCAATGCCACAGTGTCCAAGAGAGTGTGTCCATCCTCAGAGAGATGTGGTCATCATCATAGATTCATTTTCAAAGTTTCCTTTTGTAGTCCAAATGTCAAATACCACAGTAACGTAGACAATTGAAGGGGCCTCAGAAACAATTGTTTCAGATAATGGATTTTCACCCAGTATGTTTCAGGATTTCTGCTCTCGGAACAGCATAGTGTATTTGACAATGGTGATGTTCCACCCAGCCTCTAGTGGTGAAGCCAAACCATTCATTAAAACATACTATCAGCTGCATTTAAGGCCGAAGTCCTAACTCAGTTTCTGGCCCCTAAAAGACCACACTGATACTGGGATGCCATAAATGCTTCATAGGTGCTGACACTGGACCCTATCGGATATCCCGAGGCCTAAAACACCCCACACCAGTCCAACCATTACTCCCACTACACGCTGGCCACAGAGGTTTGGGATCGCACCTTCGGGACAGTCCCAGAATGGATACTTGGTGTTGTCAGAGATGCCTGGGCACAACAACAGTCCACAGTGGACACCAATGGCGCCATGCAGATATGATAAGCCAACCAACTGCACCCACGGTTAACAGCTTCAATCTTGAGGCAACCTCCACCACTCCTGAAGCTAGCTCAATACAACTTCAGATGCCTGGCAGACCCACATTCCAAAGTCCAGTGCTGTTGTAGTTGGTCCCCTATGGAATGGGACCTTCTCCCACCTCCAATCTCCAGCACCAGTGACTTCCAGCATGGACCTAGAGATAGGAACACCAGCTCTGGCTGACTCCAGCACCAGCATCACACCCCCTCCCCCTTCAGGTTAAGCAATCAAGATACGAACAAGAATACTTCCGGCCCTGTGTGTCAAGTAAGATGCTTCCAGCAGCTATATCTATCATCCCACAGCAATGCTGATACTCTGAGATGTCTGCTTTCAATGATTCCTCAGGTGACCAGTAAGAGGTACAAGTCACGGGGGCCTCACTGCTGACATCAAACTGGAGATCAAACTTGGCTGCCAGGCTGCTGCTACACACTTCAAATCATACTGTGCTCTCTTACACCATGCTCGCTGAATTTCAACTACACTGATTTTGCAATTTTGTCAAATTTGCTTTGTGTGTTCTATATGTTATGACCCAGTGTGAACTCTAATTTTGAACTATCAAGCGATTAAAGTGTATCCATATGTTCTGTGTAATAAATAGTGTGTTGCATCATAGTGAGTGTGATACTATAGTAAGGGATTTCACTCACTGGAAGTCTGGATCTGTGGTTTTATCATAGCAGTCCATACAACACTGTGGTCCTTTACACTGTGAGAGAAATTTAGTAACTTGGTATGGTTCTTGAATCTGGAGAATGTAACCTAAGAAAGGAAACATGCACACACATGGTCCAAAATAGTGAAATGTGGTGCACTGTAAAGAGGAGTAGTCACATTCAACACAATGAAACCAAACACCTGCAGAAGTTATAATCAGCTGCACACAGCAAAGTAATATCTTAAGTATGAAAAGTAAATTTCCTTACCCTGCCATCATCTGAACAGCTTGCAACAAAATCCCCATTTTGATCAATGCTTATCTGGTTCACTGATACTGTATGTGAACGCAAGGCTTTACTTTTAATATTGTTGCCTTGATGATCCAGAAGATGAACAGTTCCCCAATGGGTGCCAAGGCATACAAACTGAAAACAAAAATCAATATTGAAAAAATTAATATTGAAACTGAAATCAAAGATTTAAAATACCCAGTATTTTCAGAAGGAGTAAAATAAAATAAAATTTACAGAATCTGAAATAGTAAATCAATACACCTAAACTGACAGTGAAAGACCTTCCTTACAGTAGATTCTCAGATGAGATGGTGTTAAAAGAAGTTAAAAACAGCATAATTTTTTGTGAGGAATTCTCTTACCAAATGAGCTATTTGGGCATACCTCGTTGCTAAATTCAAAGCTTTAATCTTCAAGGATCTCATGTCCAGGTGCTAGTCCACCACACAAGTCTCAGTGAAAATTTGAAAACAAGAGAAAAGCACTGACACATCTAACATTCAAATCAAATCAAATCAAATCAAATCAAATCAAATAGTATGGATACAAAGAGTACTGCCCGCAAAAGGCAAGGGTATAGATATGAATCCCAGTCCAGCACACAGTTTTAACCTGTCAGGAAGTTTCAGCATAATGGATCATTTTGTGAGTGACACAAGGATTTCTTCTAGTTTCAGTCACTTTATGCTTTATGAGACCCATCAAATCAATATTAAATCATCCATCAGCCTGAAATGCCTCTATTATGAACAGGAATGAATGGCCTAAATTGAGCCAAGAAATGAATGACACCGAAGAGGTCTTAGTAATCAATTCCACAACAATAAAGGGTGAGGGTAACATTGTTGACTCAGTTCAAAATGTGTTCTGGATTAGCACTAGACTTGCAGCTACAGTGATTTTCCAGCAACACTAATCCAGCATCAAATCTACATTTTATAGTTTGCAGCTTCCTAAATGTGAGGGACTGATAACCTTGCAGTTTAGTCCCTTTTAATCTACAAACCAACCAACCAACCTAAACGTGACGTTTTCTAAGTGAATTGGATATAATAATGAAGTGGATTGACCATTACATTCACAGGATCCCTTGTCCTCTTTTCCCCATTAGGGGTAAAAGGAAGAAAGGTTGGTTAACAGCTTCAATTTCTTACTGACTGCATCATATTTATAGATAGAGCACAATCTCAGTTGCACACTGACAGTAAAGAAAATTGAAAATGGGTCTTCTGAAGGAACCATCCCAATAGTCATGAGAAGTGTTTTAGGGAAATTATGGAAAACCTGAATTGGAATGCTCAGGCAATGATTAGAAAATTTGGTCATTTTGAATATGAGGCCAGTGTCTAACCACTGTACTATTTTACTTAGAGGGGAGCACAACATGGACACAGTACATAATCACATTTTCACACTGAAAATAATGATAAATGACAGTGTCACTCATGTCAGATGTGAGATAATTAATAAAATTAGTACTGAAATGAGTATGACTTGGATATTATGTGGGTCACCCATGTGGAATATTATATACATTGCCATTAACCACATACCAGCAACAGGAAAAAATTTTCTTTTTTTAAGAAGAGAAATGAAAAAAGATGCATCAGTGTAAGGACTTCCTGACTGTAAAATATAATCTAAAACACAAAACTATGTCTACTACAAGAATGATCACTAATGCTCATTGGAACAGATTTTTTAACTGTAACAGGTTATCTTCTTCCAGACCTCCTGTATGCACTGATAAAGAAGTCTTCAATGCTATCAATAAAGGAGAGACATTAATACCACAAAGAAATCGCTATTGTAATAGAAGCACATGGATATTTACAATAAATAAGAAAGTGATGAGTGAATCTATCAAGGACCAAGTTGGTCATTAAAGTATACAACTGACTTCCCTCTTTCTCAGTTGTTAAAGTTGCGCTAATGACAATATAGGCACAGCTGCTTTTTAGGTTGGCTGAATATGTTTGTCACAAACTGAAGTTAAGTGTGTGCTGCAACAGATGCTCTTTCAAGTTTGTTACATATGGATTCTTATATCATATGAGTGATGCATCTGTACTCATAATTCATTTTTTTTATAAATTCAAGATTATAGCACATCTCACATGTAGTTATAACAAATGAGTGCTATGAGTTAATTAATCCATCAACTCTTTATCACCTAATCTAATATTGCCCACATTACCCTTCCTCCTTTCAACCACTCTGATCACCCCCGATTTTACAACTAGAAGGCTATGGCAGCCTCTTGTGATATGATCTACAGTTTTGCAAAATATAAAAATGTCTTCACATGTGGCAAGAGACTTACTTTTGGATGAACAGCCATGCAACTTGCAGCATCCTTATTTAATATTTTCAGTACATCATTAGTCATCCTCACATACTTCAGTCTTGGTTCAATTTCATCTGATGATGAACTATTCATGTCATCATCACTAGGCATGTCGCCATTCTGTAAAGAAGCAAGTATACTATTAAAAAAAGTGAATTATATTTCAAGTACTCTAATGAAAACAAAAGATTTAATAGGAATACAAAATTAAAATTTCTGAGTCATCGCACCAAACATTTGCTGGGCCATTACAAATACCTGGATTTTATGACTGGCACTCTATCTGTGAGCACAGACAAAGATTTAAGTCAGTGTAATTACTGGATTCCTACAAATATATAAATTCATTTATGGTAAATTCAAGCTGAAATATAAATAAATATCTGTATGAGGACAGATCAATACTCACCAAAAAGGGGAGACCTTGAGCAGAAAACAGGCATTTGAATATAGTCTGATTAGTAGCTGATCTTTCAGAGAAAGTCCTTTGTTAAATAGCCATAAGACTATCTCTACTTCCCCTCTCTCTATGAAGAACAATTATCTTGGTTGAGGTGGGTGTTGGGATCAATGAAGAGTTGAAGGTTGAGGAGTGGAGGGACAGAAGTTGAGGAGATTAGGAAAGACTGTAACGGTACGGAACATATAAGTACGTGAAGAAGAATCATCTAGCACATAATATACCACTCACTTGTGAAGCATGCTGCTGAGAATAATTTATTCAACTTTAACAGTTGTTTCAAACCCATGCCATGTGAATACTTCCCTGAATACAAGCATTTCCCTTTGGCCCAAATGAGAAATATCCCTCGAACATACTGTCCATTCTTGCAGACCCCAGAACGATCCTACCACCACCAACATAAATTTTGCGTAAGGACCATGAAGATAAGATATGAGATATTAGAGCTCATACAGAGTCATATAGACAATCGTTTTTCCCTCTGTCTACCTGTGAGTGGAACAGAAGAGGAACTGACTAGTAATGGTACAGGATACCCTCCATCACGTACCGTAAGGTGGCTTGTGCATGTAGATGTACATATTACTGTGATCAACCAATATAGACTTCCAGTGAGGCCTAATTGTTGGGGACAGTTCAATTCATGCATTCTATTAACCTGATTATGTCATTAAACAGACTTAATGCAACACAAACCTGCTTTGGGAAATACGGAAGTGTCCGATCCAGCCTGTCTGCTTTGACCCATGACGTCACAAATATGGCGGAAACGACCATAAACCACAATTCCAATATGGCGCATATAAATTTGGTACGTACACATTATGAGGACGAAAATACATTGAAAAACAAACACACACACACTTTCCACAAAAAGCCTAATGACACTAACAGGACAAGCGCTGGATTAGATTAGATTAGATTAATACTTGTTCCATAGTTCATGAATACGACACTTCGTAATGATGTGGAACGTGTCAGGTTAATAAAAGATGTCTGTACAAGATATTACATTACACAAAATATTGCATGACACTAATGTTTAAGTTTTTTTTCCTCCTCCCTCAATTTATATCTAAAAATTCAGCCAATGAGTAGAAGGAGTTGTCATCTAGAAATTCTTTTAATTTATTTTTAAATGTGGGTTGGCTATCTGTCAGGCTTTTGATGCTGTTTGGTAGGTGACCAAGGACTTTTGTGGTAGCATAATTTACCCCTTTCTGTGCCAAAGTCAGATTTAATGGGGTGTTCCTGGGTGGGGGCAAACTAAATATAAACAAATTTAGACACCCACCCCCATACAAAACCACACAAAACGACGCAAAAAACCGAGATCACAAAACTCCCCAAATACCACTAAACACAATATCATCTGGAATTGGACACTTCCCTTGACCTATATAGCTCAACAGCAGCTCCCGATCCCATAAATTAGGATCAAACACTTCCCTTGGCCTATATAGCTCAAAAACATCTCCCGATACCAATATCAACATACACAGCCACACACTGGGATTGAACACTTCCCTTGACCTGCTCACTGTTAATTTTATCCGTCATATCCATTCTTGAACAAAAACAACAACTGATTAATTTTACTAAAATTACCACACGATGTACAGCGAACAACACTAAATTAACCTTCACACAAAATCGGTAACTCACTGAAAAGAATTCCACTACAAACACAGCCGACACTCGAACAATTCTGGATAATGAGCAAAAGCAAACTGAGCCCATTACACCACACAAACGAAAACCTTGAACATACCACCAGAGAGCACAATAAACCACAACACGACGACCTCTACAAACACGCCACACTCACAAACCAAACTCTGCACCGTCATGACGTCAGACACGACAACACCCTTACGTCACAGGTCAAAGCAGACGCATGGTATCAGACGCTTCTGTCGACCCGCTTTGTTGAAAAAAGAAAATTGACAATATCTTTACCCATCCTCACTTCCTAGGCATTGACTGAATGCTAAATGTTAATCTTCCATCCAACCATTTCTCCTAGTGTCTTCAGAGTTTCTATTTGTTTGTTCCAGTAGTAGATGTCGTTTGTGTGCCTTTCTGACGATATGTCACTTAGTTCTTGTGGCTGGTCACTTATATTGTTTTGTTTACTAGACCTGGACTACATTCCGGTTTTTCTAGAGATGTTACCCCCCCCCCCCCCTTTATCCTTTTCTTTACAGACTGAACTGTAGTGTAGCTCAAAACGTAGGTTAGATTGGAAGGTGGTGGTTTGGTGGTTGTAATGTGCCATGACAGAAAGAAATTGTTGTAATTTTTTATTTTTACTTTTTTTACAATAAAACAGACCTAACCACATGTAGATGTTTGTTTATTTACTGGTGACCGGTTTCGGCCACTATCCTGGTCAGGTCGCTTACTCCATGGAAGTCTGCTGAAGCTGGTGAGGAGCAGGCACCACTCTAAGAGGAATATAACCAATGCTCAGCAGCTGGGACTGTTTTAACAACTGTTATAACTATCAATTTTCCAATAGAAACAAGCTAAAATGTTTCAAAAATTTTTTAAAAAGAAATTCTTTTAAATGTGTCTTTAAAATGTGGGTATTGTTGACTGACTGATCTGCCCAAGGTCTACATTAGGTTGTAAGATGACAGTTTTGTTTTAAGATGTCAAAGTAAAAAAAAAGTCTTGCACAAAAAGGCTTTTTTGTTTTGTTTTGCTATAGCTTTTGTGTTGTTAGTGACATGTACTGCCCATTTCTTGACATATGAACGTTCAGTGTGTCAATGCCATTCATCCGTAGGCACAACATTGCATTGTTTAATTGAAATCTATTACCAGAAAGGATTTTTTTCCAGCGTTAACAGGGGATGAAGATACACTATGTGATCAAAAGTATCCAGACACCCCCCAAAAACATACATTTTTCATATTAGGTGCATTGTGCTGCCACCTACTGCCAGGTACTCCATATCAGCGACCTCAGTAGTCATTAGACATCATGAGAGAGCAGAATGGGGCACTCCGCAGAACTCACGGGCTTCAAACATGGTCAGGTGATTGGGTGTCACTTGTGTCATACATCTGTATGCGTGATTTCCACATTCCTAAACATCCCTAGGTCCACTGTTTCTGATGTGATAGTGAAGTGGAAACGTGAAGGGGCATGAACAGCACGAAAGCATACAGGCCAACCTTGTCTGTTGACTGACAGAGACCGCCGACAGTTGAAAAGGGTGTAATGTGTAATAGGCACACATCTATCCAGACCATCACACAGAAATTCCAAAGTGCATCAGGATCCACTGCAAGTACTATGAAATTTAGGCAAGAGGTGAGAAAACTTGGATTTCATGGTCAAGTGGCTGACCATAAGCCACACATCATGCCAGTAAATGCAAAACGACGTCTCGCTTGGTGTAAGGAGCGTAAACATTGGACGACTGAACAGTGGGAAAACGTTGTGTGGAGTGACAAATCACCATACACAATGTGTCGATTCGATGGCTGGATGTGGGTATGGTGAATGCCTGTTGAACATCATCTGCCAGCGTGTGTAGTGCCAACAGTAAAATTCGGAGGCAGTGGTGTTATGGTGTGGACGTGTTTTTCATGGAGGGGGGTTGCACCCCTTGTTGTTTTGCATGGCAGAATCACAGAACAGGTCTACATTGATGTTTTAAGCACCTTCTTGCTTCCCACTGTTGAAGAGCAATTCAGGGATGGCGATTGCATCTTTCAACATGATCGAGCACCTGTTCATAATGCATAGCCTGTGGAGGAGAGGTTACACGACAATAACATCCCTGTAATGGACTAGCCTGCACGGAGTCCTGACCTGAATCCTTTGGGATGTTTTGGAATGCCGACTTCGTGTCAGGTCTCACTGAACGCCATCGATACCTCTCCTCAGTGCAGCACTCCATGAAAAATGGGCTGCCATTCCCCAAGAAACCTTCCAACACCTGATTGAACGTATGCTTAAGAGAGTGGAAGCTGTCATCAAGGCTAAGGGTGGGCCAATACCATATTGAATTCCAGCATTACCAATGGAGGTCGCCAGGAACTTGTGAGCCATTTTCATGCATGTGTCCGTATACTTTTGATCACATGCTGTAGAACATGGCCTAGTTGAGGCAATGTAAGAATTAGGAAAGTTCTTTCATTCAAAGAGTGTAATGAATCTTCATATTACAGCAACTGTATGAGGCTGATATTGTTGTGAACCAAAACATTGCTTTTTGAAACTGCATGCTTTGGATCACACAACTCAGTTTAAATAATGTTTTCCAAAATGTGTTGATGTTGAGTAGTTCAAAAATGGTTCCAATGGTTCTGAGCACTATGGGACTTAACATCTGAGGTCATCAGTCCCCTAGAACTTAGAACTACTTAAATCTAATTAACCTAAGGACATCACACACATCCATGCCCGAGGCAGGATTCGAACCTGCGACCGTAGCAGTCGCACAGTTCCAGACTGAAGCGCCTAGAACCGCTTGGCCACACCAGCCAGCTGTTGAGTAGTTGCACCATGGTCTAAACTGGCAATACACCTTGTCTGTACCAAACTCCATGAACTGGAATAGCTTTAGTATTTCATATAAAGACTTATGCCTTTATTCTGTCAACTGCCAATCCGTTGCCAGCATCTTGTGTAACAACTATTTATTGCCTTCAGTCATGGTGTGGTTTAAAACAAGGTGTACTCTCATCACAATATTATATAAAAATAGTAAGTCTCTCATAATTCACAATCATAGGAGACTATCCGTCAGTAAAGGCGGGATCCAACAGGAATGTGATTTACATAACTTCAAAAAAGTTCATGCGACAGTGACCAGGAAATTAATGGAAAATACACAAAAAGGGTTATCATGTGAACCATCTATTCTCTCCCACCTACGTTTCCATGGCAGTTTCTCAAGAGATTGTGACTTACTGTATTCCTCACCACAAATGCACCTGTATTCCATGTGTATCACTTACACCCTACAGAACATACAGTGAATCTCAAGAGCTGGCAGATTCTATGCATTTAGCAATCACATGACTGACCATAGTTTGCACATGGTGGACATTTCAATTTTCTTGGACATTATGATATCCCAATGACATGTTGGCTTAGCTTCATTCATACTGTCTCTGTCTTACTAATGGGTCCCTCTAATGGGAAGGTATGCATTTTTGCAATTGTAATTCAACCATGGCATACATAGCAAATGAAACTTAGTTTCTAATGGTAGTGTGAAAAATGAAGACTAGTGATATGGTAGAGTGGAAGAGGGTTTGATCTGCTTGAGGATGAAAACCTAGCCTTAACAACTGCAGGATACACACTCTAATGGGAAAAGAAAAATGCATCAAAAAGGAATTATTTGAACGGGCCATAAATTGGTAGATGTGATGTACATGTACATGTACAGACAAACCAATGATTACAATATCACAAAAATTGGATGATTTATGAAACAGAAAGAGCTTCACAAACTGAGTAAGTCATAATGCGTTGCTCCACATCTGTCCCTTATGCAGCTGTTATTCGGCCTAGCACTGATTGACAGAATTCTTGGATGTCTCCCGAGGGATATCATGCCAAATTCTGTCCACCTGGTGCATGAGATCACAAAAATCCTTAGCTGGCTGTATGGCCCTGCCCAAAACACTCTAAACATTCTAAATTGGGGAGAGATCTGGCAACATTGCTGGCCACGGTAAGGTTCAGCAAGCATGAAGACAAGTACAGAGACCCTTGTCGTGTGTGGACAGGCATGATCTCGCTGAAATTTAACCCCAGAATGTCCTGCCACGAAGGGCACGATTAACTTGCTCAGTTTGTGAAGCTCTTCCTCTTAAATAAATCATCCATTTTTCTGAAATTGTAACCACTTATTTGTCTGTACACGTACATCATATGTACTGGTTTCTGCCAAATTCAAATAATTCCTTAATGGTGTGTTTTTTTATGTATTGTCAACATAATGAGGTATTTATTAGAAAAATAATTATGGGCCTATTATACATTACAAGAAATTGGAGGAATTTCTTTGAAATGATTGGTGTAAAACCAAACTAATCACCAATAAGGATAGCTATGAATTAATTTCCAGGAAGTTTCAAGCTTTTATGCATCCCAAAGATGGTCTTACACCACATTAGGTGCAGGTTCATATTCTTTCCCACACCTGTTCAACTGAAGGGAACATTTGTTAGTAGGACCTACTGTCTTTTTATAAAGCCTATTGTGCAAAAAGTAAACACTTAACAGAAACTAGAGTACAACAACCCCTCCCCCTCTCCCCCCCCCCCCCAAAAAAAAAAAGTCTAATTTGTTTGGGCACACCAAGTTTCACAAGAATTTAACACTATTGCATCATCATCATCTCCATGACATCCACTGCTTGGATAAAGGTCTCCTCTAGACTTTAAGGCATTATAGTCTTCAACTATACATGTACAGGGGTTGGGAAAAAATATGGAAAATCCAAAAACGCAACACATTACCACATCTAATACAGTGTAGGAAATCTGATAGCATTCAAAACAGTGTCCAGTAGTCTTGAAATTGATAAATACAAGTCCTGCATGGTTTTCAGAGGAATCTTATACCATAGTGGCAAGTTCAGGTAAAGATGATGGGGGTTAATAGCAATCATGCACCCTTCTGTCCAAAGTAAACCACAAAGGCTCAATAATATTGACATGTGTTGATGGAGGTGCCTAGGGGAGATGCGACAGTTCATCCTCATGCTCACAAAGCCAGTCCTCGATGAGCAAGCTTTGTGAACAGGGGCCATGTCGTCTTGGAACACACCACCATTGGGGAACAAATACCGTACTGTATAGATCTGATCAGCCTAAATGGTGACATAATCCTTGGCAGTAATTTGGCCTTAAAGAATAACCATGGGGCCCATGGCGTAAGTTAATTTCATGTTCCATGGATCGTTTGCACAATGAATTGTCATGATATGGAACAAGTTATTTTACATCCACATAACAAATTAATTTGTAAATATGGCCACACGCTGAACATTTATAAGTTAAAAGAATGTGACTTTGTAATTCCTGCCCACCACCTATTATATATTACAATAACAAAAATTCTTCAACGGAATACGAGTGTCAAGGTGAAACTTTTTCAGTTTTTTTCAAATTTGTCTTTTCTGTCTATCAGATATTTTATATCACTGGCTAAGTGATCACAAATGTTAGTTGCAGCATTGTGCACCTCTTTGTGCCAAAGACACCCTGCTTGTGAAGTAATGAACCTATTTTTTCTTCTAGAGTTGTATTTATGTACATCATTGCTCCTTGTGAATGGCAGTGGATTATTTGCAACAAACTTCATGAGAGAACACATTTCTGCGAAGCAGTAGTCAAAAGGCCAATACCTTAAACAGATGTCTACAATATGGTCATGTGTGAGTATGACATATTATTCTTGCAGCAGGTTTTTGAGCAATGAAGACATTCTTTCTTAAAGATGAGCTGCCCTAGAACATGATTCCATAATATATTCTTGAATGAAAATGTGCAAAGTATCTCTCTCCCCAAGGCCTGCAGTAATTTGAAGTCCAAATGGGGAAGTATTAAGTCATTTTAGGAGTCTCAAAATGTGTTTTTTTCCAATTTTAATTGTGGGTCAATGGAAGTGTCTGATTCCACCTGTTGGCTTTGACCTGTTATGTAATGGTGGTGTGCTGTGTGTCACTACAGCATGAAGTTTTTCAGTTGGCTGTGTTCGTAGATGTTGTGTTGTTGTATTTGGTGGTGGTGGTGGTGGATGTGCTATTGGTTTCAATTTGAGTTTTGGTTGTCATCGTGCTAACACGGTTTCGAGTTTAGGCAGTTGGTGTGGTAATCTGGGTTGTAGAAGGGTTTTCAGTGAGTCATTATCCTTTTTTAAATGTGGTTTGGTGTTCTCGTTAGGTCCGATTATTTTGGTGTTTGTTGTGCAGAAAGAAGTCTAATTTTTTTAACTGCTTTTTTGTTAGTTATGGATATGACAGTGAAGTTCATGAGTGTATCATTATGTTTTGAGATGGGTGATTATATGATGTCTGTCATACAATTTCTGCGGATATCTGGTCTTATTGATAAACATGTTAGGTGTCACATTTGTGGCAACAACATGAGGTTGACGGTTGACTAGAGTTTCGGTGGCTCGGGCCAAGCGTATGTATATGTAGTGTTGTCTCTCTCTCTCTGTCTGTGTGTGTGTGGGTGGTTTCACTTTTTGGAGCTGTTGGTGGTTGGTTTTTTGGTATCGATAGCTGTGGTGGAGTTACATAGATCAATGGAAATCCCCAATTCCACTTTTTGGGGTTGTAGTTGTTGTTTCTTTGGTGTCTGTGGCTGCGATTGAGCTAATGGATCAAGGGAAATGTCCAATTCCTGTGGTTTTGTTGGTGTTGTAGAATACTGTAAATTAATTTTTTTTATATTTTTTGTTTTGGGATGGTGTTTTATTCTTTTATTGTTGTATATTTAGCTTGCCCCTGCCCTGAGCCCCCAATTCCACGGTTGTCCCGTTAGTTTAATTTTATTTTTGGAGTGAGACATCATTGTGTCATTTTTATTTTTGTTCGTGTACACTGAAAGTAGCCATTTCTGCCATATTGATGATGTCATGAGGCAAAGCAGACAGGTGGAATCGACACTCTGTAAAGCCTTCTCATCAATATGGATTCCTAAGAATTTGCTGCTCAAATCACCTACCCTCCCCCCTCCAAAGTTTCACTTTTGGGACATAAACTGGGCCAGAAGTTGGAAATAGTATGAAACAAGACACACAAAATCAAATGACTTTCTTCCATTCCGCTATAGTCCAAGTTTTATGGCTTTGCCACCACATTTTCCTGTTAAGGTCTTCTGCACCACATATGAGTAATTTCGCAATTCCCACTCGATCTGCAGTTCCCTGCTTAAGGAGCTCACTTCATATTGTTTTGGTGCTGACAGGGTTTGCATTGTTACTTACTGGATGATATTTGTCCACTTTCCCTGTATGCAGTATAAATCTTCAATACAGTGCCTCTTGAAACACCAAACAATTCAGCTACATTTGTTACTAAAAGACATGCACCAACGATTTTCCCATGTTCAAATTCACTTAGCTCTGACATAACACACTCACATCCACACCGATTGCTGTTCTGACCACCACTGAAGTTACATGTACTAAGGACATTGCAGTTGTCCCTCGGGGTCAGATGCAACAGTGTAACCTACTGTTCAAGCATGGATTTATCGTAGTGTTCCCATAGTTTTGTCTAAACTCTGTGCATATTTCTCACATATGCTTTCTAATGTCGCCTAACCACCACCTATTTGGTCACTCTGCTAGTCTTTCCATACCTTCAGAACCCAGAAATAAATTCCTCACTCTGCCTATCATCCACTCACCTTTTTCATGGGCTGTCCACCCTTTTTAATTTGAGTTGCAGTCATAATTACATCTTCCATTCCAGTCCATTCACTGATCTATCTGTGTGTTTTTCTGCATCTCATAGCAAATTTCAACACATACCTCTCCATTCTTAATGCTTCTCAAATTAAAAATCCATCTCTCATTGTTATTCAGACAAAACTGATAGCAAACATGTCATTTGAAAAATAAAGGAGCTGCTTCATTTAGTCAGGTTTAGGAGGTGGAAAAAAGTTCCAATATTGCTGTTATTAGTTTTGGTGATAAGAAATCCCTGATCAACTTCTCTTTTACATTGGAACTGCTCACTATCCTGACAAAGTTTAATTACAGTTATAGCACTGGAATATATGTTGTTATTTACACTACCAGATGTTTCTCACACGATGTTCTGGATTTTACTCAAATTCGTCAAAAGATTTGTCGTGAAAAGTGGCAATTGCAAATCAATTCGCCATTTCACTATTTCGTTCACAGCTTGTAAATGTTCCAATGTTCTACATGCACCTCTAAAATAGGCGCGTTTCTTTGTCTGACTGAAATCTAGTGTAATTTCTTGTATGTGGTTTCTGACTCTTTTGTGAATCTCACACACATTATGGAAATGGGTCTGATATGTTCACGGTTGTTTATTTTTTGTCTTGTGTGCCCGTTTTCCTGTGAAATACAATAATTGCAGATAGATTTGAGGAACTGTCTTCATTCGTACGCGTTCTGTGAACAGTTTCTCAAGTATTTTTTAATACTCAATCTCCTGTTTCAGGTATTTAATCTGGAATACGTATAATCTACATTTTTATGCTCGATTATTTTGTTTCTTTCTGCCTGTGTATCTACTTCAACTCTTTGTCTAAGCATTCTATCATAACTAGCAACTCGAAAATCTTTTAAAGCTGTTATCTGCTGACTATTTCTTCATGTCATTTACACGAAATCTTAATAACGAATGACAGTACTGCACACGAGTAACATTCATTATTAATCGATTGCATTACTTCTTCTATTCAGTTTTTGCGACTGCTGTGTAACAGAGCAAATAATACTGTTAACAACTGCAATACCACGGAACTTTTTGCTACGATAGGGTAAAGGTTATAAAATGCTACTTATAGTTGAGTTAGTTGCAATCACAGAAATTCTGGTGAAATATGCACTTCCATTGTATCTAATTACAGACTGAAGGTTGACATTCCACGCTGAAACTGAGTCATGGTGGTACTAATAGGGTACAACTCCCATAAAATACATTAACGTCTTAATATAATATTTATACAGACGGTTATGACAATAAACAAACACTGTTGACATATGAGCGTCACGGCATAAAGATCAGCATGACAGTGTTCACATAAGACCCAAAATTAGGGTGAGTGTTATCTTTTGTACTACAAAGTGAAAGTTGATTCTTCATACGAACACATACATCTGCTTCCATTGTTTTTGTCGTAGATCTCCTGTCCACTACAAAGTAAACACAAACCCCCACCACTTCATGAAGTGACAGCAGAAGGGCTTTACACTTGACCAAAGTTCTTCATACAATGTTGACATTTGTATCTATTTGTTCCAAGGAGCTTCGAATCACTTGCGTTTAGCCCCTGACGTGCAACTACGGCTCTACGGGACCCGATATCTCAAGCGAAGATCCGAAGCTCTATGTGACATCAGACATAAAACGCGCTTGTTCAGTAGGTGGATGATTGATGTTTAAGAGTGCGGAAGAAGCTCTGATTACAACAATAATTTAAGAAAAACTTTGTTACAAGCACACCGAACAAACCTTAGTGCATCACTCCGCACATGAGGGTGGAAATATTTTACATATACCGTTTTTGTTCAGGTTATGTTCACTGTAAAAATTTTAGCTACTAAGACCGACCGCAATTTTTTATGTTAAATTTGCTAATTTTTACTTCACGAAAGACCCCCTATAATAGCGGTTTGTACAGCCCTTCCTGCCTAGCGTACGAGTCAACAAATAAGCAGGTGCAGCCGTGGCGAGAGTACGTAGTGCCGTGTAGCGCGAAGTCCAATGTATACACTCGCGAATTTTAAGCTCTCAAACCATACCGAAAATGTCTCAAATCGTTAATTTTTTGAATACCTTGCAGTACATATCGACTATTGCAAATGTAATTGTGACAAAAGTGACTAGCAGAGAAAAGAAAATCAAGTCAGTGCATGATGTTACGCTACAGACGACTTCCATCAATCTGGACTTTAATTTGTTGACATGAGATATTTTATAACACTTCCTGTAGCATGTTTCCTATGAGAATTTTTGAATAATGTATTTTTTATTAACCCTGGAATGCTGCACTTATTTGTATCGATGGGTCTGCTACACTGGGGTACTGGTGTACCGCAATTAAAAAGGGACTTTTAAAATATTCAATTTTTTATTTCACAATAATACAATAAACACATAAATTATAATTAAGAAAAAATGCACAGAGGGAAAAAATACACTACTGAAGACATGAAGCCCACATTTTTCTTTGATGGTCCAAACAAATAAATTTTTACAAATTGCGCATTTAACTCTGGATATGAGGTCTCAAGCCTGGGTCAGAAAAGACATCGCTGTTTTGTGGATTCTGGAACCCCTTGGGCTTCCTCTTCGTTTGGCAGATCTAAAATTCAGCTGATGGTTTGACGGAGTTCTCTTGTTAATATTAGTTTTCCAAACTCTGTCTTTCTTTTTGCTCAAAAAGATAAAGTGCAATTTCCACGCAGTTCTTGTGTGAAACCTGAATGATTGACTTTGCATAACATTTTAGTGGATAACAAGAAACATTGTATTCACGTCAGCTACGAATTTCTCTGTGGTGTTTTCTATTAATGACATATCCTCTACACATATACTTGATGTTAACTTCATAATTTTGTGACTTAATTTCCCATATAATTTCCTGAATCTCTTTAACCAGCTCAAAGAAATCTGAAAATCAGTAATTTTCATCTCACTTGAATTTCAGGTGGCACAGTCTCGAAGATTTCCCTTTGCACTGATGCTCATAAGCAGCTCTAAATCTTTCGAAACGTTTTTATTTCACGCTTTTACTAGTACTGTTTTGGTGCATATTTGATACTTTATGCTGATGTTTCTTCGATTTTTCAATTCACGTTCGCATTTTATGAAACACAACCGTCTTTGCACATTTCTTTTGCTGTATATGTTTTCTTTTGTCGAGGAAAATACTGTATTTTTCTTCCGGACTTTAATTACTACAACAGTCGTCGTTCTAACCACAATTCATGGAATCGTCAGAGTTATTACTGTTTCTTCTAATGTTTCCACAATTTCTAACGAAATTACGACATCATTAAAATGAACATCCAAGAAATTAACAAATAAATAACACATATGCAGAACTTCTGGGAAGTAGGTGATTTCGACTGCATACCAAGGTCTTCATATTTCATCTTTGCAATGTTGAAAACATAAATTAGATTGCACATTAGAGCAAACTCTCACACAAAGACAGATGCTATTAGCAAGAATTTATAAAGAGACAACAGAAAATTAATTCAGTTTCATATCCATTGTTAACACTTAGCGATACACCAAAGGTAACTATTGACTTGTTATGTACATTAAATGAAGAGTAATTGTGAACAACTGTGTCAGAGAAGCTGTCAACGGAAACTGAAATTTGGTTTACAAATGACGATCATGCTGTGTTACCTGTTTACTGATGCGCCATCAACCAAGGATATGTGGTTGCCATGGTCTTATGTGTTGTCTGCTACAGCTACCATAGGGTGTTTACATTTATCCATCTGCCTGTCCAGCTACAAAATTGGCAATGTTCAACATTGTTTATTCTTCCAGTATAAAAATTTGAGGGCAGGTTTCGGCATGGCGTATTTTGACCATCCGCTTGTAAGACTGGAAATGGCAGCTACAAGGTCAAATATGTGGCTTCTCATATGGGTCATCAGAATGTTATAAGTCATTTCACCTGGCCAAAAATAATAAAACTGACATTGGTTATGTAATTCAGTTCCATACAATATATGACAAAATAAGATAACATCTGAAACTTCCCGGCAGATTAAAACTGTGTGCCAGACCGAGACTCGAACTCGGGACCTCTAACTTTCGTGGGCAAGTGCTCTACCATCTGAGCTACCCAAGCATGACTCACGCCCCGTCCTCACAACCTTACTTCTGCCAGTACCTCTTCTACTACCTTCGCAGGAGAGCTTCTGTAAAGTTTGGAAGGTAGGAGACGAGGTACTGGCAGAAGTAAGGTTGTGAGGATGGGGCGTGAGTCGTGCTTGGGTAGCCCAGATGGTAGAGCACTTGCCTCCGAAAGGCAGAGGTCACGCGTTCGAGTCTCGGTCTGGCACACAGTTTTAATCTGCCAGGAAGTTTCGTATCAGCACACACTCCACTGCAGAGGGGAAATCTCATTCAAGATAACATCTGTCTGTTTCGAAATTTGGACTAATTCATCCTCAAATAAAAAAGATTTATGTGACATTACGGAATACAATAATTTATCTTAAAAATACACAAGACATGAAGAGATACCTATCACTGTGTATACGTGAGTTAACAAGATCGACATTGGCGATTTCCCTGTGTTATTCTACAAGCCACGAGACATAAGCAGCCTATGATATTCAGTCCTGAGAAAAGAAGACTTTGTGCTCATTATGATGAATGGTGCTCAAGGTGAAATGCTGAAAAAGTAGCTCATGGGCTGTATTTGGAACTAATGGTTACGGTTTTCAATTGGTCTTTGTGCTTGATGATATGAGACAATATTTTCCCCATGTTTTCCTCATTGTGAACAGTTCAGTTCATGATGTTCTGGTCTTTGATGAAATAAGGACTGAAGTAGATAAAATATGGTCTCAGAGGTGTGTAGCAGATTTAGCTGAATCTTTTTAAAATTCTGGTTTCACATATTTATTTTACTTTTATTTATTTATTTATCTGAAATTCTGTAGATCCATATTGTGATAAATCACAAGAATGTGGAATGAATTAGGTTTATATCATTATAGAGATACCATAAACAAATGCACAATAATGACGATGTAGAAAATTGGTAAGGAAGCTAAAGGTTGATTACCCAAAAAATTATGCCATGTGACATGATAGAGTGAAAATAACCAGCATTAGCAGCTGTGATAGTATTCATATGACCGACAGAGGTAATTAAACATAGGACATAAATTGCACACTGAGTCTTTTTTGAGACTCATCAATTAGAATGCTGAGGGAATTAGAGGATTCACAATGCAGTATATCTTGGTTATCAGAGTTCAAGTGAATTGATTCATTTTTTGTCAAGATGCATTAAATTGCATATATTGAAATTTTTCAGTATGTAGTGTTAATCTCTACAAGCACAGCATTACATTTATTTTCTAGTTCGCTGATTATTCGACTTTTAAGCAGAATGTAGTGTCATCAGCAAAAAGAGTAAATTTGGTCTCATTGTTTGTACAATTCCTTGCTGTGGAGCTCCCTCAGTGTGGTTTTGGTGCTGACAGGACTCCTGAGTGCGACATTCAATTCAGCAACTGATGTCCTCCTTTTTTCGTCACATTCCTTTTCAGTAGCCACTTGTCACAATTACTCAACACACAGTTTCATCCGTGTTGGTTTGTAGTAGATGATGTTTTCAATGGAAAAGCTAATGTACTAATTGTGGGCAGGATTACCTTATATGTTTCTATACAAGAGATCCAAGCATCAATTCTTATTGGTAACAAATTTGTGAAACACATTATCTTTAAACTGATGATCAGTTGTAAGTTGTCTAAGCAGATTTTTTGGTATGGAAATTGTGCAAAGAGAACGTAACCTATCATTTTTCATTGAATTGTGAAGGCATTTTAAATTCTTCTAAGGGTGCTCATACTTCCTTCAGAAGAAGCCGTAAAGATAGGGAATGTAAGAATCAATTTGATAAGCTTTGTTATTTTGTTTTAAACATTTTTAATATCGTTGTCAGTTATGAATTTAACAAGGTCTGCAGGTGGTAAATATTTATGTTTGTCAGTATAAATGTTTGCTAACTCATTTCCAGTTATTCTTTGTTGTATAAATGATGCATTGAAAATACAAAAAGAAAGTCATATGAGAAATTTATAAGGTTGGTGCTAGGGCTCACTGTCCAGGTAGACGCAGAGCAGTGGTTCGCACACTGGACTCACATTTGAGCAGATGACAGTTCAAATCCTGGCCCAGCCATTCAGATTTAGGTTTTTTGTGACTTCCCTAAATTACTTAAGGCATATGTCTGGATGGTTCCTTTGAAAGGGCATAGCGAATTTCCTTGAAATGACTTGTAAGTGTTTACTTGTCAATGTCCATATATGTCTCAACACTATATGATAACTGAATGTAAGAGAATTTCATGTAAGAGGAGATGTTTACCAGCACAATGCTAGAGACAAAATGATAATTGATATTCTAAGATCAAAGCTGGTAAAAGCAGCCCATTCACCCAGTTGGCATTTGCTCTGTGACAGGCAGTTCAAGTAAATCACACATTGGTGTTTCATAAGAAATTCATGATATGCTATTTGTCACTAAAGTATAAAGGGAAAGATTAAAGTAAGAGAAAGAACTTGTATTCATGTGATATGCTTTATTTATAGCAGAGATACATAATGTGACAATAATGGAAAAAACTGGATATGTATAAGAAATACACGACAGTCATATATACATTACTTGTCACTTAAGTATATAAGACAAGATTAAAATAACACAAAGTTGTACTTGTGTCCACTATAGACACATTTAAATTTAAGTTTGTGTGTTTTATATATATATATATATATATATATATATATAATGTAAAAATTTGACATAAATAGGTCACAGAACTACTACACAGGAGAGGGACGACGAACAAATCCTTTGTTTCAGAAACAAATATCCTTTGTTTCAGGTGGAAAACACAGGAATTTTCTCAACAGTTTAAGCTGTGCCTGTATTCCAGGTCAGCAAACGTCGATTCTAACATTATAGAACTACATCAGTATTCCAGGTCAGCCATCTTGATTTCTATACATAGCACAAGCTACCTACTTCCAACAGCACGACAATGATCGATCTCGGATTTTTGAATTTCCATCAAATTTGTACTTAGGCCAATAGCCTTACTTCCACAGTGACATCTCAGGAGTGGGTGGAAACCCTCTAGCACAACTAGGCTAATTTTTTTAATTTCACGCCCATTTTTGAGTTTCCCACCGAAATCTGACTTTCCCCTCATTTTATACTCAGGGCAATGGGCCATTGTCAGAAATCTGGCAACAATGCATTAAATCATCGATGTAATAATAGGGGAGGAGGCATATGGCAACAATGCACTTTGCACAAGAACACCTCAGACTACCTACTGCATAAGTTTGTTCAAATGTTTGTTAGAGTATCATGTAAAAATTTAACGTAAATCGGACAAGAACTTGTCTAGATTTTTGGTAATAACATTAAACACTATATAGATATATATACAGTATATATGATATGTTATATTTTTATGTTAACACCATCTGCTTTAGCTTGTAATTTTGTTGTATTTGTACAACCACCATAAAAAGTATTTCTTGCATTTAGTGGTTCGACAACTTCAGGTAACTGTGTTAATGTCATAAGTTTTTTATACACTGCTGAGTTAATCCAGTTACATTCCCACATCTATGTTAAATTATATCCTGAATTTCGTATTTCTGTACATCTTGTTAATGTATTTTGATATAAATCAACCACTGATTCTCGATTTTTACTTTTAATCGTTTCAGTTTTAAAACATTTTTTGCAAAAATCAACCATGGTACTGCTAAACAGTATTGGTTTCCTTATCAAAGCCATCTACTTTAGCCCCTTACCTCTATTAACAGCATATTGAATATTATTGTTGTTTAAACTATATAACCAAGCTATAGATTTTTTACTATGATGTTCCTTTTGTTCTGTATCCATTATAGTAACTATTCTATTAAGTAAATATTTTGATCTGCATATAGCCATACAAACTCCAATAATCGTTAAATAACAGAATGGTTCATTGTTAGCTATTTCTAGGAAGTGCTTTGTTAGTTCTAAACAGACTCTTCCTGGTATATATACATCAGAGTTACATTATTCGTTAAAATCTTTGTTCATATCGAACTCATAATTTTCTTTAACGTTTTGACAGTGCCACTTTGGAAACATTTCCCTACCTTTGGGTTTCATATTATCAGCACAATAATATTTGATATCAGGGATCAGTCCTATGTAATTTTCAGTTCTTTGTCTGTGGATTTCTTTGTCTATTTTTTCTTTAATTCTTTGAAATATTTCTGGAAATGTACTTAGTTTAATTGTATAAAATGGCTGCTATCTATAATTTTCATACATAATTGTTTTATCTCCAGTAACATTAATGTAGATCTAGTGTAGATAGTATATGGCCTTACTACAGTACTACAGTACTTCAGAATGAATTGTGAAACAATCTTAGTATAATGAGTTATAAATGTATAATAATTGTATTTATTAGGTATCATCCAGCTAAAGAATTCGTCATTTGTTTATAATTTAGAAACAATATCACCTTTAAAATTGTGAAATATTATGAGATTTGGGATATGTATTCCCATTTCTTCTTGAGCTTCATAATGAATCCATGTGTATTTTTCAGTACAGATACAAGGATTTCTTTTTGCGAATCTTTTCCTACAACACTTAAACTGTTTTCCTGTAACTATATTATGGCAATTTCGACCACTCAAAAATATAATAATTTTTAAATTATCCATCAACATAACCATTTTACTCCATATTAGACAACCTTTGACTTTGTATTCTTCACTGACTTTTCTTTCATGTACACTACCTATTAGTATTTTCTATTTCATGGAACACTTTTCATTTTTAATTACTACTTCTAGATCACAGTTTCTATATTTTTTGAAGCCACGTTTATGTACTTGAGATCTCAAACAACTCCTTATACATTCTTCACATTTATAAGCTATATCCCAGACCTCTTGGTGATCGTTTAGGCATGTTTCATTATAACAGAATCTTGTATGGTTTTCACCATATGTCTTATTTTCCACAGTATTGTGTTCTGTGTCACTGGATAATATACATAATTTACTTTCTACTTTACATTTTTGCTTGTTTTTGTTGTCATACGTTTTGCTACATTTATAACAGAAATATGAATATCCTCAGAATGCTTACATGGAATTAATTACATCTAAATGGTTGCAATTTTTATACAGATATATTTTTATTGCTTTCTCAGGATCACGATAGGTGCATATACTATTTATTCGAATAGCCATTAGTGGTTCAACATTTTTAATATCGTCAAGAAGAAATCCTTCTTCTTTGTATTACCGAAAGTGACTACATTATATCCTGGTTAACAGCTTTTGTAATTTGTATTTATCTCTTTCTCTGATTTGCTTAATTTTACCAATAGTTAATTCTCTGTCTAAGATGCAGTCTGTGTGATATGTTAAGGCAAGCATTGTTACTCTAAGACAATACAGGTTATCATTATCATTAATTATAGTTATACATATTTTAGTCCTCTTGTCATTGGCTAAATTTTTTATATTATTACCTTAGTTTCCTCCTTTAATTACTAACATTTGAATATTAACTGTAGTATTTGCTGTATCAATAAACTCATCAAATGTAAATATATCTCTTATTATATTGCGCAAAACTAGAACATTATTTAGTTTTATTTGATGCTTTATATCTTGTAGAAATTGAAAATAACATTTTTGAATTTACTGTTGTTATACTCAACTTATCTCCTTTTCTAAAATTGTGCTTTCTTTATATAATCTGTTTTCTCACTAACAGACCGGGTTTACTAATCGTTAAAGAGAATATTATAGCCAACAGACCAGGTTTAAATTTTTCATTCAGCTTAGATTTTATTTCTTTAATCTCAAACAAATCGTTTTAGACAGTTTGTTCTCGTTTTGTTACTCAAATAGTTTCCTAATGAATGAATAAATTTGATCTAGTCTTACAATCGTTGTTGTCTAAGTGGCCAAGTTTTTTCAAAGCCATCATCGACAAATCTGTAAACATAATTTATATTAGGCACACATTTTGGTCTTGTTTTATTCTTTAGGAATAATACTTGATCAAATGGAAAATCTTGTAAAAGAACTGAATTAATTACTTCTGATTTCTGTAACTTGTTGTAGCCCCTATTACCAAGAGTTTTAGCTCTCGCTCTCATATCAACTACTCGCATATTATTGAGAGTCCTTGTAGGAATAGTTAAATTATTTGATGTCATTAAATCAGTTAATTCATCTTTACTTAATGTGTTGTAATTAGTTTAATTATTTCTTCAACAATAACCATGAAGTTAGGCAATCATGAATTGTTCAGTTTTAGTCTCTTATTATTATTATTACTATTATTATTATTATTATTATTATTTTCGATTATTCCCATTTAAGAGAGCGTTTGAACTTGAATTCCTTTATGATGATTGTTTATGTTTTTTCTGAGCCCAAATTTTCTTCATGTGTTCACTGTGTTGTTTCTTTCGCTCCGCTGTCCATTTGCATCCTGGTCTCTTCTGTGTTGTGGTGTCAAATTTATGTTTTTTGATGATGTTCCTGAATTCAGGACTATTTACTGCATCGTTTACTGTTATGTGTGCTTGTCTGAGTTCCTCTTCAACTTCTTTCATCAATTTTGTTTTTCCCCTGCCTGCTTTGATGACTTTAAGAATTCGCTTTGAAATTCTGTTTTCATTCATCCTGTGGATATGTCTGTAGCACTGCATTCTTCTTTTCCTTATTGTATCCGTAATCTTGTCTGTATATTTATATAATTCTGATGTTGGTCTCTTCTTCCAGATTCCTTGCTCTTGTATCGGGCCAAAAATTTTCCTTAGAATTTTCCTTTCTTGTTTCTCTATTTCTTTGATTTTAGTCTCTTATATAATATAAAATTTTTTATTAAGGATTAAAAAAAATTCTCAACCAGATTTCCTGTTTTTGATATATTTCTTACACCTATTTGTATGTTTTGTCTGTATACATAGGATTTAAATAAAAACATATTATTTTTTGATCTCTTGACAATCAACACATTTTGTGTGTTTTATTGGTCTCAGTCTATTGCTCATTGTTTTTCATCAACAACAATATTTTCGAATGGTCTTTTCCTAGAATTTGTTGCAAACGATTTTTATAATAATATGGAAACATTTTTTCCATACATACAAGGAATTCATTTACTGTTCTATACTCTTACATGATATTCATTTATATACATTGCCTACACATTGTGCTATAACCATATTTTGTTTATTTCTATGAAGTAAATTTATCAGTGGACTTCCTAGTTTTAAAATACTTTCACAGTTTAGATTGGGTGGTCTCTATTTACAAAGAAAAAATTTTATTAGGGAAAAGTAAAATTTCCTAATGTTTGCAATGTACCTTTCAACTTATTTATTACCTGAGAAACTAATGCTGATGATTTATTACAATCAATACCAAATGATGATAGATCAGTTTTACCTGCTCTATCTTTTTTGTGAATTTATTACGTTCCTAAAAAGTATCTTCCTTGAAAAAATTTATAATTGATTAATATACCAGAATGACAAATTTATTCCTCCAGGCAATCTTGGAAACCATCTGCTTATAGCTCCATGAATTTTATATTTTAAATTACATTCATCCAATTCTGCTCAGAAAAATTCACTAGGGAATAAAAACGTTCTACCTGAGAAAGTGTTGACTACACTGTTCAGTGTCTGTGATTTTGTATCACTCCCTATCCACACACTTTTCTGATAAAAATATATAAAATCCCAATGATAGATAAGAAGGGACCAAACTTCTTAATCTACATAGTGATTCAGGTGGTTCAGTTGAAACAACTGAAGTTCTTTTTGGTGTAGATGGCTACACTGTTAGTATTTTTTTACCATACGAGCTTTGAATAGCATTGATATCATCTTGAGATAATTCTAAATTGGAACCATTATATTAAGGACATCAGTCTGATCTAGACCAGATGCATGAGCAATAGATTTGTTTTATGTTTTGGTGTATTCCCATCACGCTCCAAGTACCACAACTCTTCCTCACCAATGTTTATTTCCACTGGATCGTTATTCACATTTGTAAAAAGTGCATGATCTAACATATTACCATTTCCATCTAGATCTTTTGGACAACAGTCACCATATATTTCATAACTATGTATTAGTCTTTCATTTATAATTAAAATTTCAGGATTATTGTTATCCCAAAAAACCCAAATGTCATGGTACATTTGCCATAAATGAAATTCTGCCTTTGTTACTTGTAATATCATTATATTACCGTCTTATATTTTTCTTATTCCATTTATACATACTAATTCTATAATCAATGTTTGTATCTTTTACACCACATTTAAGTTTATTCATAAAACCTAAAGTTTCTTCAGTCAGTGCACCATTTATCTCAAGAATTTGTATTAAATAAAGTAACATTAATCATTCTCAATTACATCATCACTTCCTTGAGTTAGTTTTTGCGTCATACTGCTTATCTAACCATAATAAGTCAGATACTTTATTGCTTTACACCTGTAATCTGCAACTGCTATTTTCGCAACAATAGTTAAAGTACCTAATTTTGTATACACTTATAATATTATAAGATTTGATTAAAATAGCTCAAGAGTAACAAAAGCCACTACCTAAATATGTACAGAAATTAACAAAATTCATCAGAGAACCCAATATTTTAATTATGTAAAATTCGAATAAATATTATTTTTACGAAATGGAATTAGTTATCGACCTTGTCAACAACAGTTTTACAAATAATTATAAGCAAGTGTTTATGAATATTGATGAAAAAATAAACCATAGTGTAAAGCTATGGGTGAACTTTTAGAATTTACAAATATGAGAAGCACAATATCAAATCATGTCAGAGAAAAATGCAGGAAACAGTATAAAGATTTGAAGGGTAATGATTAGTTACTTTGCCTCTATACTAAAATTTTGTTAATGAGCTTTGTAGATGTTCACTAAACATGAAACCAAAAATAACTCCACCACTGCCAGTCCCAAGCCCAGGGCCTCATCTCACAAGCAAAGAGGTAAGAGGAGGCGGAGGGGTAACACCTCATAAAAGAACCTGGGTGCATCTGGCACCGGATGGTTGCACCCTGTGAGGGCTCTGCCTAGGGTTACAGGTGAAGCCTGGTCAATGGTCTCAAAGGTAGAAGAGGAATCCTAACTCCCAATGGCAGAGAGAATGGAAGAACCTAATGGAGAAAACCATAAAAAGTAATCATTTCGGACTAACAATCCGATCTCACCTTGGAATTTATTTCCTACCATGTACAATGTATAATTTCAATAGAAGAATAGAAAGCACTACCCCAGGTGGTAACTTGAAAGAGGAATCCACCATTGCTTTATGCAATGTATCGCGACCTAGGGTTCTGGTGAGTCCCAACATCTGCATTAAGGATGAGTCGGAGCATCCTTTGGTATCCTTCCAAACTAAAATTCAAAAGGAAATTGTTTGCAGCAACCTTGAATGTAAATTCATTACTAAAAATTGGTAAGCAAAAAGAACTTGTAATTCTCTTAGACAAGAATGAAATACAAATTTTAGCAGTTCAAGAAACAAGATTTTTGGATAAAAATGTTACAGAAACAAAAAACCATAGAATTTTTAAGGGGAAACCAGCAATAAAAATCATGAAAGGCATGCCAATACTTTCTATGTTCATAAAAATTTGTAGATAAATTTACAGAACTCAAATCCAGTTCAGTTAAATGCAAAAATAAACAATATAACTTTGTTAATTGTCATGCTCCAATCAATGATGACAATAAGAAAAATCCAAGTAAAGCAGAAGCATTCTGGGAGCATCTAGAAGAAGAAATATCAAAAATTCCAAAATCAAATGTTGTTGTCCAATGGGGGATTTTAATGCACAAATAGAGAGGGAAAAAATCGTTTCGAAAAATAGTTGAATATTATCCAGCTCTTAAAAGAACAAACAAGAATGGCGTAATACTAATCAGTCTTTGTAGAATATTTCAGTTGAAGGTAATGTCAACATTCTTCAAAAAATCACCAAAAAAGGCAAAAACATGGAACTCCCCTAATACACTGCTAGGGGGGGGAGTTACAGTTAGATCACGTGGCTATTTGTAAATACAATTTTAAAGAAATCGTGACTATAAAAGTAGCAAGAAACAGGGAATTTCATTCTGATCATTACCTGGCTAAGATTAAACTGAAACTTCCCCCAATAAAAACCAAAAGACACAGCCAAAATTAATTAAATATAATAAAAACAGGCTCAACATCACCAAAGACGTAACAAAAAAATTTCAGGAAGAAATTAAAGGAACTAAATCACTGAAATGGGAAGAAATATAGAAAAAAATACACAGGGCAGCGGAAAACAACAAAAATGAAGAAGAAAGTCTGGTGGAATGAAATTCGTGAAGAAGCAGTTACAGAAAGAACAAAGCAGTGGGAGAAATGGAAATGTTCTGGGAAGAATGCAAAGGAAAGAAACAACAAGAATAATAAAGAGTGCTAAGAGATCTTTTGAGAAATCACAACTTCTTGACATAAAAACAACTTTGTAAAAAATAACTCCCAGAATGTCTACCAGATGTATAAAAGTCATCTAAAGAGCTACCAAGCTCCAAGTATTTGCTTCACGAACGAAAATGGTAAAGTAGGCATAAGCAAAAGCCAGAATTGTGAAATACTAAGAATGTACTTTGAAAAATTATTGAACTGTGAAGAACTAGAATTCTCAGATCTCCATGAAAATACAGAAGTAGATCCACCACCTACAGCTGAAGAAATTAAAAAAGCAATAAGTACCCTGAAAAACAACAAAGCCAGTGGAGAAGACTCAATTATTGCTGAATTTATTGGATGGTCTCAACCAGAAATTGTAACTAACCTTCAGCTCATGTTTGAAGAAATATAGGAAACTGAGAAGATATCAGAAGACTGGAAAGTGGCTCTCATCCATCCCTTGCACAAGAAAGGTGATAAGCAAAATGAAATAACTACAGAGGCATATCTTTGTTGTCAGTGGCTTATAAAATATTTTCAACAATACTACTAAACAAGGTAGAAGCAACACTTGATAGCCAATTGGGAGAGTATCAAATTGGATTTAGAAAGGGAAAAACTTGCTCAGAACAGATTTTCAACATAAAGTCCAAAATTCATCACAGTCTTACAAACTCCAATGATATAGTTGTAACATTTATAGATTTTAAAAAGGCTTTTGACTCAGTTGATAGGGAAACACTAGATAAAGTGATCAGAGAATTTGGCATCAAATCTAAATTATTCGTGAAATGCTCACAGACACCAAATCAAAAGTATAGTTTCAGGGTGAAATATCGAAGGCATTGAACATAAAACAGGTGTAAGGCAAGGTGATGGCCTGTCTCCACTTCGCTTTAACTGTGTACTAGAGAAAAGAGTAAGAGAATGGAAACAAAAGCTAAAAGAAGAGATGATGTCACCAATCAGACTGGGAAGTAAAAAGAAAGGTATTGAGATTAAGCATTTAGCATTTGCGAATGATTTTGCCATTCTTTTTCAAAACCTAACAAATGCTGGAATACAAATTGACCTCTTACCAGAAATAGCCAACAAAACAGGTTTAAGGATATCTGTAGAAAAAACAAAATTTATGACAAATATAAAAAATGCTCCAGAATCCCTAGCAACAGATATTGGCCAGATTAAGAGGGTAAATAAATTTAAATACACTCCTGGAAATTGAAATAAGAACACCGTGAATTCATTGTCCCAGGAAGGGGAAACTTTATTGACACATTCCTGGGGTCAGATACATCACATGATCACACTGACAGAACCACAGGCACATAGACACAGGCAACAGAGCATGCACAATGTCGGCACTAGTACAGTGTATATCCACCTTTCGCAGCAATGCAGGCTGCTATTCTCCCATGGAGACGATCGTAGAGATGCTGGATGTAGTCCTGTGGAACGGCTTGCCATGCCATTTCCACCTGGCGCCTCAGTTGGACCAGCGTTCGTGCTGGACGTGCAGACCGCGTGAGACGACGCTTCATCCAGTCCCAAACATGCTCAATGGGGGACAGATCCGGAGATCTTGCTGGCCAGGGTAGTTGACTTACACCTTCTAGAGCACGTTGGGTGGCACGGGATACATGCGGACGTGCATTGTCCTGTTGGAACAGCAAGTTCCCTTGCCGGTCTAGGAATGGTAGAACGATGGGTTCGATGACGGTTTGGATGTACCGTGCACTATTCAGTGTCCCCTCGACGATCACCAGTGGTGTACGGCCAGTGTAGGAGATCGCTCCCCACACCATGATGCCGGGTGTTGGCCCTGTGTGCCTCGGTCGTATGCAGTCCTGATTGTGGCGCTCACCTGCACGGCGCCAAACACGCATACGACCATCATTGGCACCAAGGCAGAAGCCACTCTCATCGCTGAAGACGACACGTCTCCATTCGTCCCTCCATTCACGCCTGTCGCGACACCACTGGAGGCGGGCTGCACGATGTTGGGGCGTGAGCGGAAGACGGCCTAACGGTGTGCGGGACCGTAGCCCAGCTTCATGGAGACGGTTGCGAATGGTCCTCGCCGATACCCCAGGAGCAACAGTGTCCCTAATTTGCTGGGAAGTGGCGGTGCGGTCCCCTACGGCACTGCGTAGGATCCTACGGTCTTGGCGTGCATCCGTGCGTCTCTGCGGTCCGGTCCCAGGTCGACGGGCACGTGCTCCTTCCGCCAACCACTGGCGACAACATCGATGTACTGTGGAGACCTCACGCCCCACGTGTTGAGCAATTCGGCGGTACGTCCACCCGGCCTCCCGCATGCCCACTATACGCCCTCGCTCAAAGTCCGTCAACTGCACATACGGTTCACGTCCACGCTGTCGCGGCATGCTACCAGTGTTAAAGACTGCGATGGAGCTCCGTATGCCACGGCAAACTGGCTGACACTGACGGCGGCGGTGCACAAATGCTGCGCAGCTAGCGCCATTCGACGGCCAACACCGCGGTTCCTGGTGTGTCCGCTGTGCCGTGCGTGTGATCATTGCTTGTACAGCCCTCTCGCAGTGTCCGGAGCAAGTATGGTGGGTCTGACACACCGGTGTCAATGTGTTCTTTTTTCCATTTCCAGGAGTGTATTTGTTAGAATTTATCCAAGAAAATGGCTTACAAAAATTCGCTATAGAAGAAAGAGTACATAAAATGGAGAGAGCTTATGGAATAGCTAGGAATGTCTACAACAAAAGGTGTCTGTCTAAAAATTTGAAGATACAGCACTACAACACAGTAGTAAATCCAGAATGTCTTTATGTAAGTGAATATTTAGTACTGAACCACAAATTACACAAACGTGAAGTCCTAGAAAGAAAGATCATACGAAAAATACTTGGGCCACCAAAAAATACAGATTTATGGAAATTAAGAAGCAATGAAGAAGTTTATTGCAACATAGAAAACATAAATGAAACACTACAAAAGAGGCGACTGCTATGTTTTGGACACTTATACAGAATGAACAGCAACAGGTAGCCTTTAACTATATATATGAAGATAGCAACTGTTCTCAAAAAAACAAATGGTATCATCAAAGGTATCTGTTGGGAATGTGGATCTCACGGGAAGCGTGCAAGGGATAAGTCCCTGCAATCATGCTGTTCATCTGCATCCTGAGTGGCTCAGATGGATAGAGTGTCTGCCATGTAAGCAGGAGACCCTGGGTTCGAGTCCAGGTCGGGTCACACATTTTCAGCTCTCCCACTCAGCTGTCCCCATCGAGGTTTATCAACAACAACTGTCAGCAACAGAGGATTTCAATTAATTATTACTAATTCAGTAAATTTCTACCAAAGAACGAAAGAAACTTTAAGAATTGTTGGTAAAATTATTTCAATATTTTAAATAATTACACACAAGAGAAATTGACTACTGGTGTAATTAGTCTTCATCAGGTATAATTTTTCTCAGTCTTTATTCTGAAATACTCTTAGAAAATCTTCTGACAACCTCTGATACACTGGTACATAAACCAGTTTACTTCATACTGAAATTCTCTCACAAAGTCTTCTGCTAATTTTCCTTTCTTGATATATTATTCCAATATATTTTAGTTTTAAATTCTCTCATAAAATCCTCAGACAATTCTTCTCTCTTTGACACATATGTCCAATCGAAATCAGCAAATACATTTTCCTTGTTAATATAATTAACAACTGTATCTCCATATGTTTCATTTCTTAATTACGATTCATATTCATTTGAGTCATTTGAATAAGTGATTGTTCTATAGCTTTTAGTTCCTTCAGTCGTTATTATTGTTAATATTATTAATGTTGTGGTTGTGATTGTTAATATTACTTATTTTTTAGTTCATCATTTATAAGATTTATTTTTATAAGAAAAATATAAAACCGATTATTTCGAGGTGTTGTACTCATATGAGCTGTAATTATTAAGACTTACAAGAGGTCTTGGATCTGATTAATTGTTAAAAATCGTTATTATTAATGATTTTATGAAATTTCCTTAATTTGCTTTATATTTTCCAGATCTATATTCGTCTACCTTGCAAAACTAAAAAAATCTTTTGCTATGTTCTTTAAATAACTATACTTTAGCTTTTCTGTATAACATTCCAGGAAGGAAATCTTTCCTACCTGAAAAGTTAACACAATACAAAAGAGATTATGTTATATTTATGAAGGTTTCCAAGGTGTCAAGAGTTTGACAATCTGTAAAAATCTAAGTTTAGTAACCACAAAAGACACTCATGTTACTTTTACTATGGGAATGTTAGAAGTAGAAATTTTTGGTGTGTTGTTTTAAAGTATTCATGAACAATACATATTTCTGTCCATTTAGTTTGTATAAATAATTCAGATCCTCATCAGTTAAGTGATCTATGAATATAAATACATCATCATTATCATTGGAATAACATTCCATCAGAAAGTTTTAAAATTTTAATTTTCTCATTTATATTGAATGATATATATATATATATATATATATATATATATATATATATATATATATATATATACAAACACTTTTATTAATAAAAATGAAATCTAATAAAGACTGTTTTCTATTAAATGGAGCCAATTCCAAGTACATCTGATGCTGCAGCATCTAAAAGCAATATATTTCAGAATAACAGCAGAATTTTTTACAATAATAAACAAGTGTTTGCGATAACTGATAAAGAAATTAATACATGATTTAATGCTAATGGTATTGCAGATATATTGGACTATAAAGATACTGGCTGTGCAAGTAAGAAACATGATGATGCAGACGATAAAAAACATTGGAAAGTTTAAACCCCAACGATTCCTCAGGGATAAGAGGTAATGAAAAATCATTAATTTTTATCCATTACGGTGTATTGTATTTTTTAATTTTCTAATCACAAAGGCAATAGGCCATAAAATTCAGTAAGTGAATTATACATCAATTTTTGTCATCCATTAGAAAACGTGGTGTATGCAAACTACAATGAACAAGAGATAATGTACAAGAACAAATTGAGGTTTTACAGAATTGTAAAGAAATGGCTATGTGTATGCTGAAGAAAAGAAGAGAAGAAATTCAAAACTTAAAAAGGCAAAAAAAAATTGGTTGTAGAAAAAAAATTTTCAAAAGCTTCTGAGCACTATGCGACTTAACTTCTGTGGTCATTAGTCGCCTATAACTTAGAACTAAATAAGCCTAACTAACCTAAGGACATCACACACATCCATGCCCAAGGCAGGATTCGAACCTGCGACCGTAGCAGTCACTCGGTTCCGGACTGCAGTGCCTAGAACCGCTCGGTCACTTCGGCCGGCTTGGTTGTAGAAATAATTATCAAAATGCAACCACATGTCATAATACCAACTGAAAATACTGATTTGATAAGACATGTTTGTTATTCTTATATTATTTGATAATGAAATTTAGTATGATTATATTGTGATTAGATGTCAAAGAAGAAAGCTGCAAATGCAGTTATATATACATGTGGATACACATCCAAATTGTGTAGAAGTAAGAAGAATAGAATATAATCTTAATTCAATAAACTTGCACAATACAATAAAAGTGGAATTGAATTATAATATTAATTTTTATAGAAATTATTATCATTAGATAATGGATACACAGAGCAACACCATTTACAAGATGTGAAGAAACCTTTAAAAATAACATTGTCCTTACTAACACAACTGTTATGTGAATAAAAAGTTCTCAACCACTTAACATATAGTTCATTGCTTTTCTTTCTCAAAACTTTCTCAACAAGATATACTTCAGGATGTCTTATTATCCATTGTTCATACTCATAAAAATTTCCTGTAATTTTTTCTCCATCCAATGCCTTTAATTTATATGTGATTGGATTAGAACGAATATCTTTTAAAAAAATCTGTCGACCAATTGGCTGAGTATCATCTTTCAAAACTTCCTCTAACTTTAATGATTCTAACTTTATTGCTAACTTTATATTTAGGTTTATCATTAGGTACAGTGATCGTTGGTTTATAATTTTTTTCTTAACTTCTGTTTCTCTCACTTTTATTGTCAAATGTTTTGCATTACATTATTCATCAAGCAATTTTTCAACCCGTTCAATCCATTTATAATATCCTTCAAAGTCTAAATTTTTGCACTTTTTTTCCACGACGCATTCTGTTAAACCTTTCAATAAAAGATGCTTTTAATTCAGTATAAGTTGATAATGATTAATATAATTTTTCATAAGTTCTTCAAAATCTTTATTATAGAATCTTCACCATTACCTGTATGTAAAATCCTTGGTGTTGTTGTTTTAAATATTATTTCAAAACGTCAACTAAATTTTTACCTGTTTCATCTTTAACTGGAATAACCCAAGTAAATTTTGAAAAAGTCGATTACATTTATTACATGTATATAACCTTCATTAATTTTTGAATTTCCTTTCAGTTTACCAGAATCTATTTTTACTTCAGCTTTCCATAAATCACCTATACCAAGAGAGATACCATGTCTTCTTTTACAATTTTTTTATTGGTATATGTAAGTAATTAATAATTTCTTCAGAAATATTGGCCATGAGAGATTAGCTCACCCCTTCACCTACAATGTTTTTAACGAATTTACTCTTTTTGGTTGTAAATACTATGTGAATCCCTGCAATTCTTTGTCTTCCTTTTTAGTTGTTACTCTTTGATGGTGATGTGTTTCTGTAAATTTCTTACACTTCTAGCACCTTATATAATTATCCATTTATGTAGATTAAATTTCACCAAGTAAAATTATTTTATATGTATAGGTTGAGGTAAATGGAAATATATAATTGCTGGATGTATTCACAATCTTCTAGTTAGTAAATCCGATTTAAGGACTATTACTGACTGATTTTTATTATTTATTTTGTATGTTTTATCATCAGAATCGCTTGTTGTCATAAAAAGAGTACAAAATCTATACACTGTCCATAATGAAAAGCTTTTTCAGTGTGATAGTATAATGAAATACACACTTGTGTACTTAATGTCCACAGTTAAATCTAAATTAATACTTGTTAAGTACCTTTCTTTCCAGTAAACCACACCTGTCTAAAGCAAAATTAAGAGCTGAGTTGATGTTATTTGTCTTTCATGACAATCTTCTGAAGCACTATTATATATTTATTTCTTATATTGAGATGTGTTAGAATATTTACATATCCAGCTTTTAGTACTTCTCTGTTGACATAGTTATTGAGCTGTGTGAGAATACTTACAGCTTCATGTTTTGTTCCAAGATTGTTTAGTCATAGAATATGTCGCTGACTGGAGTCAGCGATAGCTGACGCAAAGTCTGTTTTAGCTAATGCAAACTCTTTTCCTAAATATTGTTTGGTAAGTCCATTATAACTATTCATAGGATATTTTATATTTACCAGTCTTCTACCTTTAAAATCAATGTAACTTTTAGATGCTTTCAAAACGTTACCTAATTCATTTTGAAATTGCTTAATTACAATCTCTATTTTTGCATCTAGCAATGATTTTAATTTTTCAAACCAGTTATAAACATCACATAGATTGTAGCTGAAGTGTTTAATTAATTTTTTTACTTTTGAATTTATTTCTACTATTAATATTTGACTGAAAATATTCAGTTTTTGATTCCAATTATTATTTGATTTTTAATGCTTGTTTCCTTATTGATCTTGTTGTTGCCTTTAGGCTGCACCTTAGTTCAAAAATATCCATTTATTTGATTCAAAATATCATGAAACTTATAATTATCTGACAACAATTTTAAAACAAATAGACACAAATGGCCACATATTACTGTTTTAAAATGCTGAATTTGTGGTCCTCTTCCTTAGGAATATTTCCTCCACATCAATCAAACACAATTTTTTTATCTTTATTCCTATAATATCATATCCAGTGTGAGTCAGCATGATGAGATGTATCTAAATTAACTATTCCAGATTCATATTCTCTAGGATGATTAACGATAGCTGAAGCAGTCTTAGGACTGCATCCAGGTGATTCATCAATCATAAAAACGCCACCAAAGTATTTGATTTTTAATAGTTTAGCAAGTTTTTCTATAACAAAACTAGTTAAATCGTTAGGATACATATGGATTATTTTTTGTTCAGCACTAATTTTCTTCTCCACTGCAGAATTATGTCATTTTTATTCTTCTAATTCTGTATCATCTTTTTTATTGTCCATTACTGCTTTTGCAGTACCAGCTTTTCCACCAGCTAATGAACCAATAGTTGCCAATAATAAAGGAATAAATCTTCTGTCATGTTTGGTTAGTCCTGAACCATCTTTCTTTTTTGTTAGGTATTTGGTAACTTTTTGCACAGCAAACCTGCAGTTTCTTTTCTCTCTTGCTTTGTTGGGCATCAGTTAAAAAATTATCCACACTATATAACCAATCATTATTGAGTTTAATTTTTAATTAATTTCGGTTAATTTTGCCATTAGGTAGCAAAGCATAATCCATGGTAATGTTATTCATTTATATCGATAAAGTTTTTTATGAGATTCAATATTTTTATAAGCCCTATTCATTATCATCAACATCGAAACCAATGCCTAATTTAGTCCATGCATATATTTTTTCTCTAAGTGGAGTTGTTGCTAGTTTTTCTCCAATTGAAGAATTTGAAGTGTGCATTCTTTCTTTTGTAACTGGTTGAATTTTTTGATCTGCTTTGTGTCTTTCTGGTAATTCTGTTTTTTGCTATATGCAAGCTCCATCTAGTGGATTTATTCCATGATCCCCTCTAGCAAATCTTTCATTTAATTTGATTCCTAGATCACTAAATCTATAGCTAGGTAGATACACTGACACACTGCTTACCACACATCAGAACATTCCAGATCTGAATAGCATAACAAAAGGAACACTTGATATGACCCTAGACTGTTTTGCAGTCAATAAGTTCCTGTGAAATTCTGATAAAACCCAACAACTTTTTACAGGAATGTCATATGAAGTAGGCAATATGGCAGTAAAACACTTACGTATTTACATTGACTCAAAAGTCCGTTGGGAGGAACTTTTTAATCACACATGTGAAAAAATATCCCAGGTGGCATACCTTATCTTGAAACTAAGGGAGGTAGTGAGCTAGGAGTACCTTAGGGTTACATACTTTGGGCTATTCCAGTCACGTATTTCATATGGTCTGATTATATGAATGCACTCCCCACACATCGAGAACATTTTGAAAATACAAAAAAAGTCTTACACATAATATATAAAAGAGGTCGCAGAGAGCACTGTCATCCTTTATTTTCCAGACTCAGAATACTCACAACTACAAATTTATACATTTATGTGTCTGTACTCTATATTAAAAATAATATTTCAGACTCTGTTGCCAGAGGGGAAATACATGAGCAGAACACCAGAGCTAAGGGTAATTTAGACATACCTTTATTACTTTATTACTATATCTTCGTCGTTTATCAGCCATGGCTGGACAGACTGCGTCACAAATACAATGTTTATCAACTAACATTTATACAACACCATATACAAAATTTATATTACAAATAAAAGAAAATATTTATGCAGTGCACAAAAACACACTGAACATAGATAAAAAGAAATATAACTAAACAGACAAGTAAAACTTCATAGCAGCAAATGAAAATACCATAAAGCAAAATGTTCACAAGACCATGTAGATCACACATATAAAATTTCATTTTGGCGAAGTATGTACTTTAAGTAAAACACAAAATTAAAATGAGAACGTAAAAAGAAGATTAAATTTAGCCAAAATTATATATAAAACATAACAATATTTATTATTTTGTCCATTCACTAGAACCACTGTTGAAAAACTCTTCCAAGGAATATAGTGGTTGTTGTTTCAGGTCCTGAGCAATTTTTTTCCGAAATAATTCAAGTTGCAGGGATTTCACTTCTGGAGGCAGTTGATTGTACATTTTTAGGGCAACTGTTGGAAAGCTGTCTTGTGTACTTGATAGGCGACACCTTGGCACTTCAATGTTCCTCTTACAGCGAGTGTCATGATTATGTATTTCTTGTCTTATGCTATAATTCCTTTGATTTTCTTTTATATAAATGTGGCAGAAAAACACATACTGGCTAAAAACAGTCATTATGCCTAGCCTGGTGAAAATAGGCTTACAGTGGTCCAGTCTTTTGCTAGAGGATATGATCTTGATGGCTTTTTCTTGTAATAGCAACACATCTTTGCTGCCTGAGCAGTGTCCCCACAACAACAGTCCATAGCTAATGTGGCTGTGGAAGAGTGCATGGTAGACTATTATGAGAAACTGGTCAGTTATTAGCCTTTTCAGCTTCCTCAAGAGGTATATCACACGAGAAAGTTTGGTGCATACATATGCAGTATAATCATTCATGGAGAGTATGTTGTCAACCTTGAAGCCCAGTAGTCTGACAGTCTCCATGTTTTCTTGATCTTCAATGTTGGTTAGACTGCATATCAAATGTTGGTTTTTTCCTTCATTGATCTTCATTTTATTTATTACAAACCATTCTTTTATTTCTCCAAACATCTAATTTGATGCACCAAGACCTTCTGCGGCTGTATGTCCTTTGGCAATAAGGGTAGTGTCATCTGCAAACTGCACCATTTGACTATTATAGCTCATATCATTGACATATATGAGGAATAGGAGAGGTCCTAAGACTGATCCCTGGGGCACTCCATGTTCCAGTTTTTGTTCAAGAGAACTTGCTCCGTTCACTGATACTACCTGCTTTCGGTTTTCCAAATAAGATTGGAGTGTTGATAGAACAACACCACCAACACCATAGCAACTTAACTTGGCTATTAGTGTTGTGTGTGAGATGCAGTCAAAGGCTTTGCTGAGGTCACAGAGTGTCGGTGCCACACTCTCTCTCTCTTCAAAACTCTGTCGAATCGTTTTTAATAAGTTCAGTGTGGCTGTCATTGTTGATCTCCCCTTGCGGAATCCGTGCTGTGTGTTTTCGAATAAGTTGTTTTCCTCAAAGTAATTCAGCACCTGGCAGTGCATCACAGACTCAGTAACTTTGGCTAGTACTGGTATCACTGAGATTGGTCTGAAGCTAGACACCTCGCATGGATCCCCCTTCTTATACAGGGTAAGTCACCTAACGTCACCGCTGGATATATTTCGTAAACCACGTCAAATACTGACGAACCGATTCCACAGACCGAACGTGAGGAGAGGGGCTAGTGTAATTGTTTAATACAAACCACAAAAAAATGCACGGAAGTATGTTTTTTAACACAAACCTACGTTTCTTTTAATGGAACCATGTTAGTATTGTTAGCACATCTGAACATATAAACAAATACGTAATCAGTGCCGTTTGTTGCATTGTAAAATGTTAATTACATCCGGAGAGATTGTAACCTAAATTTGACGCTTGAAACCTCCGACGTTCAGTTGCGTGTTGTAACAAACATGGGCCACGGTCGACGAGCAGCATCTGCAGGGACATGTTTACGATGACGACCGTGTTTACGAGTGTGGCTGTAGTGCACTGTTGTGGTTTGGTTTAGCTGTCGCAGTGTCCACATGTAGCGCTTGCTGCTATTGTTATTCTGCATTCGTCTCCGCACGCAGACCAACTGTAGTACACCGCGTTACCAGACGTCTGTGATAGTGTAGTGTTGTAGGAACTGTTACCATGGTGTATTCGAACTCTGAAAAGGCGGAGATGATACTCATCTATGGCGAGTGTCGACGAAATGCAGCTGAAACCTGCAGGGTGTATGCAGAACGGTACCCGGACAGAGAGCATCCAACGTGCCGCTCATTGCAAAACATCTACCGCCAACTGTATGCAACAGGTATGGTTGTAGCACGCAAACGGGTCCGCAACAGGCCCGTCACAGGAGAAGCGGGTGCAGTTGGTGTGTTAGCTGCTGTTGCCATGAACCCACACATGAGTACACGGGACATTGCGAGAGCCAGTGGACTGAGTCAAAGTAGTGTCATGCGCATACTGCATTGTCACCGCTTTCACCCGTTTCATGTGTCGCTACATCAGCAATTACATGGTGATGACTTTAATCACCGAGTGCAATTCTGTCAATGGGCATTAACAGAGAATGCGTTGCAGTTCTACCTGTTTACCGATGAAGCGGGTTCCACAAACCACAGGGCAGTGAATCTACGAAACATGCATTACTGGTCCGTGGACAATCCTCGCTGGCTCAGACAGGTAGAGCGACAGCGACTGTGGACTGTAAATGTATGGTGCGGAATCATTGGCGACCACCTCATTGGTCCTCACTTCATAGCAGGGGCCAAAACAGCTGCAACATACATCGCGTTTCTACAGAATGATCTGCCAACGTTGCTCGAAAATGTCCCACTGGAAACGCGTCGACGTATGTGGTATCAGCATGATGGTGCACCTGCACATTCCGCAATTAACACTAGGCTGACCCTTGACAGGATGTTCGACGGGCGTTTCATAGGACGTGGAGGACGCATAAATTGGCCAGCCCGTTCTCCTGATCTTACACCTCTGGACTTCTTTCTGTGGGGTACGTTAAAGGAGAATGTGTACCGTGATGTGCCTACAACCCCAGAGGATATGAAACAACGTATTGTGGCAACCTGCGACGACATTACACCAGATGTACTGCGGCGTGTATGACATTCATTACGCTAGAGATAGCAACTGTGTGCACCAAATGGTGGCCACCACATTGAACATCTATTGGCCTGACATGTCGGGACACACTCTATTCCACTCCGTAATTGAAAACGGAAACCACGTGTGTACGTGTACCTCACCCCTAATGGTAATGTACATGTGCGTCAGTGAAAAAGGCCAATAAAAAGGTGTTAGCATGTGGACGTTATTTGTTGTTCCAGTCTCTCCTGTACCTAAGGTCCAACACCGTTCCCTTTGGATCCCTACGTAATTCGGTGCTCTCCGATACACACGATCGAACAGCGGAGGACTGGTACTCAAGCATCAACTTTAGGTTACAATATCTCCGGATGTAATTAACATTTTACAATGCAACAAACGGCACTGATTACGTATTTGTTTATACGTTCAGATGTGCTAACAAAACTAACGGAGGTCCATTTAAAAAAACGTAGGTTTGTGTCAAAAAACATACTTCCGTGCATTTTTGTATGGTTTGTATTAACCAATTACACTAGCCCCTCTCCTCACATTCGCTCTCTGAAATCGATTCGTCAGTATTTGATGTGGTTTACGAAATATATCCAGCGGTAATGTTAGGTGACTCACCCTGTATATTGGTACTGTGCACGCCAGTTTAAGGAAGTCTGGGACGACACCAGAAGATAGGCATTTGTTTATTGCTATGGCTAGTGGCTGAGCTAATTCTGCAATAATTTTCTTTAGTAGTGTGCAGGACATGCCATAGATGCCTACACTTTCTGAGTGTTTGTAGGAGTTCACAATTTTTATCATGTCTTCAGGGCGTACTTCCTTCCACTTTTGAATACTGCAACTGTCTGCATTTCTTATGTTTGCAGTCGGATCTAGGTCAGAGTGTGGAATTTCACTCACTGTCTTTTCCACTATTCTGACAAAATATTCATTGAAGTCATCAGGGCTACATGAATTTAAGCAGGAGGTAGCCTTCTTTCTGTTCTCATTTACAAGATTCCAGGCAGCTGTACAAGGATTTTGGGCCTCTTTAATGTATGTATCATTATATTTCTTTTTTACTTCCTCTACTGCCTTCCTATAAGCTTTTTTGGCTTTCAGGTAGTTGCGGTGATGTAATTCTTTAACTGGAATGTCTAAAGCTGATTTCGTTCGGTCCTTGCACATTGTTACAATACACTTCAAAGTATTGAGCTTGGGGGTGTACCATTGTTTCGCATTGATAACTTTCTGCCTGCCTTGTGATCTGTCCACAGGATTCTTCACTGGTCTTACCAGAAACATGTCATCAAATATTGTTTTTAAGGTTTGGAACAGACATAAGAAAGAATCACTGCCTACTAACTCTGCAATTTTCTGCTGCCAGTTTACACAAGACAGAGCTGCTTTGAGATCATTTAGTCTCTCTTCTTTAACAAATCTTCTTTTGAATGTGTAGTTTGAATGCCATGTGCTTATCTGCAGTTTGCTCCTCATACTGGTTTCCATTACTAGTGCACAGTGATCTGCTATCATAGGTTCATCTACAATGAGTTTATAGTCCCAGATGTTGAGGTTGGTGATTATGGTGTCCAGGCATGCACCACCCCTTGTTGGGAGCTTATTTGCAATAAACAACCCATAACTGGTAATTAATCTCATAAAGACACTCTCTCTGGCATCTGCATCACCTATGTGTATGTTAAAATCTCCACACAGTGCGATTTTTGACTTTAGGTGTGTTAGGTAACACAAACAGTTCTCCATATGTCCAATAAAATTCTCAAAGTTACCATCTGGAGAATGGTACACAGCAACAACAACTAAATCAATATTTGTTAATAACAGTGCAGCTAATTCAAGATCAAAATCCACACAAAAACTGCTTAAATCGATTTCGTTGATGCTATGATCTCTGTTGGCATACACAGAGACCCCACCATGGGTTGCAGTTCTTCGAAACCAAGCACTGGCCATGTCTAAGTATTCAACAGATTTATAGAAATCACCTTCTGCTTCAGCTAGCCAGTGTTCACAAATACATAAAACATCTGGTTTAATTTCTTGTATAATAAATGATAGGAGATCCATTTTGGTTCTTATGCACTGCACATTTACACTTGCAATGATTATAGGTGTATTGTTTTCAGTACTAGCAACATTCTTGTACAGTGATCCTTGATCCTTGTTTTTAACTTCATAATCTATTTTATTGGCATAATGGTTGGTCTCCAGAATAAAAAATGCTTAATTACAACATTTTTGGGCCATACAGCAGTGTCCATTAGCTTGTCTTTTAGATGAAAGTCTACACCAATCTGAAAACTACTATTTACACACTTAGATTCCAATTTTTCTTCCTGAAAGTTGCTATGACCTGGTAGGATTTTCTTCAAAAAGTTTATTACGTTTTCTGCTATTGTTCCACTTTTCACCTTTCCTAAATGAAACCATGCTCTCTTTTCCCCATACAGCATTCCTTGGTCACCACCAGTGCCTATTATTTTATTTTTCCTGTCACTAACACTTGAATTTCCAACTACTGAGATGGCATTGAGTGGAGGAGTTGATCTGATAGTCACTGTCTGTGGCAGTTTGCATGGTATAGCTGTATTTAGCACTGTGTTATTGATTTGTTGTTCTGCAGAAGTTGTTGGGGTTTTCTTGTCTCTATGGCAAACACTTTTTTTCCTAGAACTTACTACAGGCCACTCTGTATTGGGTGAGAGTTTATTTTCTGAGGAATCTGCAGAGTTGTAGAGACTATTTTCATCTTTATTAACGCCAGATCCTGTTTTGTTGACCGATATATTGTTTACATCAAAACACTCGTTAGATTCAATGATAGTTTGATTACCATTTACGGTTGGAGTTTTTTCGTCTGGAATGATCTGTTTTCCTTGTTGAAGAAAGGGATTTGCACAGTTTCTGTCACTACTTACATTATTACAGCATTCATCAACGCCGTTTTCTCGATCACCGACAGTTGTTTTGGATGTGTGAGTCGGGTTTCACAGCACATTAACCGCAACATGTTGTTTATGTTTATCTGCCGCCAAATCCGTTTGTTTACCATTTGCAGTACCAATGTTTTCCTGCACAAATTCACTTACTTTGCTATAACCACTTTCCAAGGAGTCAGCAACATTTACAAGTGGGTTTTCACATATGTTTACGTTATATTTTGGAGACTGCAATTCTTCAATCTTAGAATGAGCACTGATAATTGTATCCAACTTTTTATTCTTTGATAGGTTATCTTCCGATATTTTATTTGTCAACTTGAGTATATTTTGTAAGTATTGTAATGATTTTACGTCACCGTTCACTTCAATATCACTTTTGTGTTTCTGCACTTTAGGTTCATGTAAATTTTCGCTACTTAACCTCTTTTCGCAGGACACACAGTGAAACTTAATTCGATCTTTAGAACATGCTAATGTACGAGCTGCACTGTTACTAAACGCCTACACACTCGTTGTGAAAGCATTTATTACACCATAATCCACAAACTAGCACTATATCTGTCGTTTTACTAATTTTTTTGCACGCTTCACATGATTGAACAACATCACTTGCCGCCATCTTGGCTGCCACAGAGTAGCAAGAACAGGAAATTTCCACGAAGTAAACCCTCTTAAAACGTTCAATAAGCTGAGAGTTCATGTTCAGTCTATGGATATTAAATTTTTTGAAATTAAATGATACAGCTGGCTGTGAGATCGTTCATTTTATAACATTAAGGAATTCTTTTAGATGCCTGAGGAATATACTAGCATTTAAAAGTTTTCTGTAGTTAAACATATTATTATGTGCTGTGGTTAAGTCATGTGTAATTACATAGTGTATACAATACACAATACATTATGTACAGGGGATACTATACTATACTATATTGTATTATAGTAAAGTATAGCTTGTTACATTAACTACTAGAAACTATCCTGATGTAAACTGGTATACTGCCATGCTTACAATATACACCTCAATGTACTGACATTAGTTTTTTTTATTATCATGTATGTACTACTACATCCTCTGTGACTAAGTCTATATCATTGTAAAATGATCTATGGTGAATAAATTCCTTGAATCTTGATTGCAAAAGGTAATCTATTAATTAATGTCTTAACTAATATATTTTTATAATTTCCACTTTGGCAGAATGCATGTGGCAAGTTATTCAAAAATCTACATCTACATCCATACTCCGCAAGCTACCTCACGGTATGTGGCGGAGGGTACTTTGAGTACCTCTATCAGTTCTCCCTTCTATTCCAGTCTCTTATTGTTCGTGGAAAGAAAGATAGTCGGTATGCCTCTGTGTGTGCTATAATATCTCTGATTTTATCCTCATGGTCTCTTCTAGAGATCTACATAGGAGGGAGCAATACACAGCTTGACTCCTCAGTGAAGGCATGTTCTCGAAACTTCAACAAAAGTCCATTCCCAGCTACTGAGCGTCTCTCTTGCAGGGTCTTCCACTGGAGTTTATCTGTCATCTCCGTAACGCTTTCGCGATTACTAAATGATCCTGTAACGAAGGGTGATGCTTTCCGTTGGATCTTCTCTATCTCTTCTATCAACCCTATCTGATACGGATCCCACACCGGTGAGCAGTATTCAAGCAGTGGGCGAACGAGTGTACTGTAACCTACTTCCTTTGCTTTTGGATTGCATTTCCTTAGGATTCTTCCAACGAATCTCAGTCTGGCATCTGCTTTACCGACGACCAACTTTATATGATCATTCCATTTTAAATCACTCCTAATGCCTACTCCCAGATAATTTATGGAATTAACTGCTTGCAGTTGCTGACGTGATATATTGTACCTAAATGATAAAGGATCTTTCTTTCTTCGTATTCGCAGCACATTACACTTTTCTACATTGAGATTCAATTGCCATTCCCTCCACCATGCACAATTCGTTGCAGGTCCTCCTGCATTTCAGTACAATTTTCCATTGTTACAACCTCTTGATATACTACAGCAGTATCCGCAAAAAGCCTCTGTGAACTTCTGATGTTATCCACAAGGTCATTTATGTATATTATGAATAGCAACGGTCCTACGACACTCCCCTGCAGCACACCTGAAATCACTCTTACTTCGGAACATGGTCGGGAAATCTACTGGAAATATTTTCCAAATTTTCCTTCACTTGCTCTTCCACAACAGCTGCTGAGCCAGGGGGCCTATAGAGACATCCAGTTACCATGTTTGAGCCTGCTTTAACCGTGACCTTCACCCAAATTATTTCACATTTCCGATCTCCGTCAATTTCCTTCGATACTATTGCACTTTTTATCGCTACAAACACGCCTCCCCCTTAACTGTCCAGCCTGTCTCAATCTGAGTTTAGAATTTCATTACTGTTTACATCTGGTTTCAGCTAACTTTCTGTCCCTAGTACTATGTGGGCATTGTGACCGTTTATTAATGAGAGCAGTTCTGTGACCTTTCTGTAGACGCTCCTGCAGTTTTGCTGTTACCACATTAATATTGCTATTTCCTGTTGTGTTTTGCCTACTACTACCTTGTCACGTCTCAGGAGGCGTCTTGTCGGGCCTAGAGATGGAGTTCTCTAATCTAAAAAAAAACCCCATGTGCACTCCACACGTACTCCGCTACCCTTGTAGCCGCTTCCTGCGTGTAGTGCATGCCTGACCTATTCAGTGGCTCCCTAAATTTCTCCACCCGATAGCGGAGGTCGAGAAATTTGCACCCCAGATCTCCGCAGAATCGTCTGAGCCTCAGGTTTAAGCCTTCCACTCGGCTCCAAGCCACAGGACCGCAATCGGTTCTGGGAACGATACTACAAAGAGTTAGCTCAGATTCCACCCCACGAGCGAGGCTTTCCGCGTTCACCAATTCCGCCAACCGTTTGTATGAACTGAGGATGACCTCTGAATCCATACAGCAGGAGTCATTGGTGCCGACATGAGCATCAATTTACAGTCGGGTGCACCCAGTGCTCTCTATCGCCACCGGCCTCCACATCTTGGATGAGACCCCCTGGCAAGCAGAGTGAACACTGGCCTTCTTCCCCGACCTTTCCGCTATTTCCCTAAGTGGCTCCACCATCCACCTAACATTAGAGCTCCGAATCACTAATAAACCCCTCCCCCCATGTGCCTGCTCGGACCTTGCTGAAGGAGAGGCCACATGTCCACTCACAGGCAGAGTGGGCGATGTCACACAGCCAGCCTCCACATTGATCCTGTGCCTTGTGCGACGTGAACACTGCTGAACCCGCCACTCCCCTTGGGCAGAATTCCTTTTAAATCATTTATAATAAACTTGTTAAATTTATTTGTTAAAATTTGTATTATTCTCACTTTTCCATTATAACAGTTGTTATTTCCAGCTAAATCTTCTCTATGAATAACTGATACTCTGTCGATTAAAGCTCTATCATCAATCATCCAAATATATTCCATTGGTTTTTCTGTATAGTTTTTATTATGCTGTTACCTTTCTTCCCTACTGAAAAATCTAAACTTGAAAGTGGTAGTCTTAATTTTGGAAAATAATCTTCAGCAATTTCTTTTATCAAAGTTTATACTTTTTACCTTTCTTGAACTTATTTTATTTGAATTAATATCGGAATAAATTGCTCTAAAATTCGATAATATACCTGTATAATTTGATAAATCATCAGCATCATATTTTTCAACCATATTATCCAAAATAATCTGTTTGTTAATTACCAGATTCATTGATACATCTAAACCTTCATATTTTTCTCCACCGATAATTAATTTATCTCTCTCAAATTTTAGTGGTAAATTACCGAAGTATTTAAATATACCAACATGTTTCAATTCAAAAACTTTTTCTTTACTGTAATTAATACACTTTAACATTCTTTAGTTTGTAATTATTTTTCTACTTCCACCTTTAGTTTGGGACTTCTTTTTTTCTGTCTTTAATATCTTCTTCATACTTCTTCAATGCCTCTTGCATTTGTAATTCACTTAATGTCTAGTCATACATAGCAGGATGATCATGAGACCATTCATACTTTTTACTTACAAATCCTGGTATGTCTCTAAAATCTTCTAAATATCTTTGCCAATATGAACCCACTTGTTTTTCAACTTCTCTCTTTCCTTCAATAGCTTTCAGTACGTTATCATCAAAAACTTTGATTCCACCTCTAACATTTTCTACTGCATCAATGACAGGCTGATGTTCTTTTTTGTATTTTTCATATTCAGTTCTTGGTTGTTTTTCCCAAAACTTCAATCATTCTTTCCGGTCTTTTCTACTTGGTTTAGCATTTTAACAACATCCGAGACATATTTTGAAAACTTTTGCTAAGGATAAAAAACATTTGTTAATTTTTTATATGTGGGGTTATAGAAACTAATGAGATAGTGGCTTCTGCTTCTAGACTTACCAAAAAAAAGGCAACCAAACACATATGGCCAACAATTATGTTGCAAGCTTATGTCTTTCAATTGCAATCAAGACTTTAATAAAGTGGCAAAGGTAATGTTAACCAGAATGCTGGGAGGACTTGTGTTCTAAATAACAATTGATTTATCCATTCTTAACATCACATGAGAAAAGATGGCTAAAGAAATGCCACACAAACATTTTTTTATTTGACAAATGTGTTCAATAATATGGGGTCTACGGTGAACAAAGTGATCAGCTGGAGCCCAGCTCAACACACAACATTAACCAGAACTAATCACTTTATCTGACTTCATAGATGTGAATCCGTGGTATGGCCCAAAAACTATATTACTATCAAGCATCTGTACTCTGCTATTTCATAAAGAAAAATATGGTTCCAAAGAACAGGGTGCTGAGAAGGATATATTGGAGCCCTACGCCGTAGCAGCGATTACTTTACCCTTCTGCTGGTCAGGGCGGCACACCAGGATGCGCTCGGCGACTGCACTCATGGACAGCAACAATCTACTATTAAAAGTGCTCGCCTGAAACAATGCAAATGCCCGGTCTCATGTTTGTCCAATTCGGAATGCAGGTACTTACCTATGAACCTCTGAAACCCTGGTGAATTCCAGTGTGCAGATTGACCCGTTTGCTGGTCTGCCAAACCAATTTGACTCCATGACATGATTATGTGTGACAGAATGTGTCAAATGCTTAGACGACCGACTCAAAACAAATAAGTACAACCACACGTCACTTGTTGTGTGCATGATGCAATAAGCACTACCTCTGACAGTTCAGATTATGACTGGCACAGGCTCTAAGTGGCACACTAGCAAAGGACACAAGTCTCATTGTTCAGGTAAAGACCTGCTGTTATTTACTATCAAAGTGCCAGTACGAGTGTATCCTCATTCTCTCAGGTTTGCTTTCCAGCTCGGTAGCATAGCACATTTACGTCTTTCACTACTCCTACTTTAGCACAAACCAATCACGAGCTGGAGCGCGGAATTGGAAGCTGAGAGAGCGCCCCCTGCTCTGCATACACAGATTTGACCAACCAGCGACTTTCAAAGTTAATTGGGTGAAAAGGAAAAAAGATTCCGCTTCGCGACCTCTTTCCCATGCGTTTACGCCATGTCTTTGCTAAAAGCATGGCCTGGATGGAACCAAGCCCTCCATAAAGAGATCGTTATCTCCCATGTTGCGTCCATGTCGAAGTTTCCAAAGAGTGGTGATAAACTTGCTAAAGGCCTCGTGCCTTCACAAATATGTTTTGGAGCAGAGTCTGAACGCCTGGTCGTCACAGACCTGTCCCACAGAAATTCGCAGAAACTCACAGCCCTCTCATTGGCTTCCTACATAACAAGGGCCAATCCTCTGGTTTATTGCCAGTCATCAATGCTCTGCCCATAGCTCCAGCGACTCCTTGGCTCTAGTCAACCTGCCTGGACGCAGCCGACGACCAACTGGCGTCATCCAGTGTGTCTTCACAATGAGACCGAGAGACTGGCAGTCCACAAACGTTTTCACCCAGGTTCCACAGAAAAAACGCTCTCCTCGTTCCTCAGCCGCCGTATGCTTTTACTGCAGTCAATTAACTCAGCACCCTCTTCCTTTGAATGCAGGTAAAGCTTACCACTATTCCTTCACTAGAGCACACACGCAAGAGCATTAGTTACTGCCAACCATTTCATCATATGAATGAAGTCAGATAGTATCCAGTATAGCAACCAAGTAGGAAAGATCGTCTTCCCTAGGAACATTAAGCAGCATAACACCATATCAGAAGTGAGAGTGCCCTACAATCTCTCAACCTTCCTTACCAGACCATGAACAAGCACTAGATGACTAATCTTCCCTAATTTTTCATATTCTGTTGTATAGTCAAGAGTATCTTTGAATTCATTTATATGTTCAAGTAAAATGCCAAAATCATGCAATATGCAATGTGATCTTTTAAAGTGCTCTTTTAATAAGGAAAAAGAAACATGTTTGGAAATCTTTTATACGATATCTGTATTTCCCTTCGTTAGGTTTCCTACTCACACCTATTACAAAAAATCCAGACTCATCATTCCAAAATTTACTACACATTTATTTAAAATCATCAAATTATAAATTACCACCAAAAACGTCATCGTAAATATGATTTAAATTTGTATCATCTTGTCTGGAGATATTTAAAAAATTTAATTTTCTCTAACTAACTGTTTTCGTATTTTTGAATATGTCTGAGCTAAATAAAAACTATCTATTCCTTTATATCTTCCTCCAGTAAAATATTCTTTAACTACACCTTGATTTTCAAGAAAGAAGTCATCGGATACTATATGTGAATTATCTTGACACTGATCTAGTGGTATAATTTCATCATCGTTTTCAATACATGCAGTAATCTTCTCATTAGTTTTATCTTCAAATTTTTTACACATTATTATAAATTCTTGGTATTCCAGTTCATCTAAACTTTTTGAATAAACAAACAAGTGATTAATTTGATTCCAATTCAACCAACCTGAAGCTAGAATACAATTGTCAATCATTAATGTTTTTCCACAAACGCTTTAACTTATTACATCATATCGAATAGAATCAGGTAAAAGTTTTCCATGTTTATTTTTTGATTTCTCTCTGGAATTCTACTTTTGGTCCATATTCTGTTTTCATTTAATTAAATAAAATTTTGTTAATATTAAACGACTCACCTAGTTCCACTGAGTGATAGTAATAATAATGAGCATATGGCATTGGCGGCCGGGAGACCCCTCGTGGGGCGGTTTGGCCGCAGCACCAAAAGTTCTTTAACGTCACTACGGCGACTTGCGAGTGAATGGGGATGAAATGATGATGAAAGACACACAACACCCAGTCATCTCGAGGCAGAGAAAATCCCTGACACAGTCGGGAATCGAACCCAGGACCCCATGTGCAGGAAGCAAGAACACTACCGCAAGACCATGAGCCTCGTACAACTGAGTTATCTGTTCTCAAACAAGATTGTACCTGTATGAGAAAGTTTTAATAACATTGCACCAGCTCCAAACATTATACAAAAACATACAAAAAAATTATATTTTAGTGGAGAAACGATAGAAATTCCTGTTGACCAATACAGTTTGGAAAGCTTGGAAAAATGTATTCATTCAAAAAGCCTAATATACACATTAAAGCAGATGGACTTTTAAATAGAATGATTATTGAGAGTGACATTAAATTATATATGGCTATAAAAGATAGTATTAGTAGTGTGCTTGGATTTAGTAACCATACTATTGAAGCTGGTAAAAAACTGTTGGTAACGATCTTTCTAAAATTATTCCATTCGAATTAATCAATATAAATTTTAATCTAGCTGATGGAATGTTTGTAAAACATATTGGTCATTTTCATTGAGAAATTATTATTATTGCTTCAGTCAAGGCTAATGCTGATTATTGTGGCCAAATAATTCATGAACCACATTATCCTGTATATATTCCAATTTTTGATAGGATACAGGAATTAGAAATAACTATAAGTTATGAAAATGATCATTTAATTGAATTCAGTGGAGCTTGTAAAACAGTTCTTTTAGAAATATCATTAAAAATTTTATCCAAATTAAATCAACAAGATTGAGAGCTATTAGTTCCACTTATTCCCTGTGAATGAGAAATCAAAAAATACTCTAAATATTACTGACAAGGATACAGGAATTAAATTGGATACTGGAAATGTATGGCTTCATCCAAATCATGCTCAGTTGTAGATAAGCTTCAGTGTTATTGGAGCTGATGGCACAAATCATCCAATTTATGATCGAAAATCTAATAAAAAATTAATTGTTAAATAAGTAGAGGAGCTATTTCATTTTATAAACATAAAGGAAGGAATTAATATTATGTCTAGAACAGAGCATCCTTTTATGTCATCATCAGTTTTGCTGTATTTGACTTCATTTCTTAATGATAAAATAAATGTGGAAGGAAATATCCTTAGTAATGGTAAATTAAAAAGTAAAAAAAATGAAGTGCTTTATCCACTGAATATGCTTTTTAGTTTCTTTGGGGACTATAAAGAAATTTAATGCGAAGTAGATCTTACTGTAATTTTTACTTGAGTTCCAGTGGTGGAGATGCTCTTCTTGATTGGGCTTACTACAATGATGCTGGAGTTAAGATAAAAGATAAACTTCCAAAAGAAAGTAAAATTGTGCTAGAATCTATGGAAATTCGTAGGCCTAATGTTAAATAAGAACCGAATTTCGAGTTTGAGCAACTAGAAAATATACTGAAAAATTCTAAAATTCTGATATCTTTCTATGAACTACAAACTGTACAAGTTGCTGGTTAAAGTAAGAAGGAAAATTTTGGGCAATGTCTTACAAATTGCTACAACTAAACACAGTATGTTATGCTTTATTTTATTTTTGTTGTGTTTCAAACTAATCGAAAAAGTAACCAATTGTCTGATTCATCGAAATATGATCACATAAAGTTGCAAAATCTATAGTTGATATACAGAAGAAACGAAATATTTCCTTAAAAAGCATGCAATTTAGCATCACCAGATAATTATCTGAAAGCTTATGATGCTTTTCTCGATTTTAAATGAGTTATTCGACTGAAAAGAGATGTTATTATAGATTCGTATAATTTCATGACAAATTACCCTATACATGTGATTAACATGACACACAGAAAAAATATTGTTACAGGGTAAAAGGCAAAGACACCAAAAGACACACTTCTCTATATAGTCATATTTGGCAAAAAAAAGATTGATGTGGGATTCTCAACACAGAATGCTTACTGAACATTATTAATTAGTAGATGATATTTCATTTTATTCATTATATTTTTTTCTGGATAGCCCTTTTCATGTAAATTATGGTAGCATTTTGAATTTTTAAAATCGGTTGGTACTTAGCTGTGAAATAAACAACAATCGATCTATATAACTGACCAGGTGGCAGCTGCTGCATATATGTCTCACGTCTCAGCTGTGTGAGCTAGGCATGGGTGATTTGGCCACACCTTCCATTTTGCTCCACCTCCTTATCACCATCTCACTCACACAGTAGCTCTTGCTTGACACGCAGTTATATTCACTGTGTTGGCACACAAGGAAGTCTCAGATTCTGATTACTAGATGTCACCAGCATAGGGAAGTTTAATATGAAGTTTTTAAGCGTATTTTGCCTATTATATTATAACTCAAAGTTTAAACCGCTAATATTGACTAAGAAATTATGGCTATTACTTAAGTGATATGGCTAAAATTCATTTTAAAAAGTTAACATGTACCACATATTTCCAATGGCACAACTTTAACAGTTGAAATTTCAACTTATACTATTTAAATTAGTTATTATCGTTTTCAATGTGTGCTGCTTGAGATACAAATGAAATTAAAGTAACGTTTTTATCCTTGAGTGAATACCAAACATGAAGGCGAGGGGATTCAAATCATGAAATGTTTACTAGTGACGCTTCATGGTTTAAATCCTGCTCATATACTGGACAATTTTTAAGAAATCTTGGGTAATATTGGCCATGATTTCTCCATATAAAACAGGGGCTTTTGGTAAAAAAACAGTGCTTTGACTAGCAAATTTTCAATTTTTTTTATTCCTTATGTTAATATTCTTTCGAACGATCTTAATTATTTTGAAGACGATATTCTTAAGAATGAAAATACTTTAAAAATGATAATGAATTTCATGACTTAGGTCTAGTATGCTCAGAATTGATGTGAATAGAGATATATAAGTAGTAAGTGGGTACATTCAGTGCACCTGATATATTTTTATTGCTTACACTTTTTACCAATTAATTATAATAATTATATTGTGTACATATGATATAATTAATTTAATTAATTCATAAAAAGTATGTGCAATAAAAACATACCAACTGTGTTCAACGTATCCACTTACTACTCCCAGTAGCACACCTTTGGGATGAGCTACAAAGTCGATTTCATTACAGATGCCAGAGTCCAACATCACTACAAGTGGTATGTGCCCACCAGTTCTGATGTAGCCACCCCCTGACCTACTTCAATTCCATTTTTACGTCAGTGTTTGGCTGCATCAGAACCGGTGGGCGCCATGGCCTCCCTATTAAAAAACAGGACCTACTTATTTCCCAGAAAACATCTGGCTTTAAATTTTTAGTCTATGAGTTACTTATTTCTTGGGACACTCTATTTTCAGCTCATGTCCTACTTTTTCACAAATTGGTGGGAAACAGACAGATGCAGACTATGGCAATTGGCAGCCACCACTCCAGACTGATGTGCCCTACCATAGTTGGCAGACAGAACCAGAGTAACGGTTTTTACACGTGCATATAAGCCCCATAGGCCATAAATCTAGTTAGTCTTCAAAACAATGATTTTGTTGATGAGTATATTTTATTTGACTGCTCATGGGTCAAAATGTGTTGTTGTGGGAATAACATCAAACAAAGAGTTTACTGTTGTCATTGAACTGTAAAATGTGCAACAGTGCAAAAGTGTTTCGAATGTACGAAATGTGTATGACGCTGTGTATTGTGCTTTAGACAGGTTATGGTAAGTAACAGACGATAACGTTCCCTCTTCCGGCCTGGACCCTTCCAAAGATTGTTGCATCATGTTTGCTTTCAGACCTTTCACGCCGAGGGAGCATGAAACGTGATTCATATTAAAAGACCACCTGTCGCCACTTAGAAGATGTCCAGATGAAGTACTGGTGTACAAATTTCAGCCTTTGTCGATGAAGAACAGCAGTTAGTATGGATGCATGAACCAGTAGCTTGTTGTTGATACATATACACAACAAAGCTCCCTGAACAGTCGTTGTGGAGATATTGTTGGTATCCACTTGCTTCATCTGGGTGATCAGTTGCTCAACAGTTGCATGTCTATTAGCCTGGGCATATATCGACAGCTGTTGTCACCCCTGCAATCTATGGTCTATGGAGCACCACTATTACCTTGGCACAGTGCAGTGAACGAGTAAGAATTCTTAAATAGTGAATAAAGATGTACATGAAGTGGAATTATTTTTTTTTTTTTACTTATTACCACCTTTCACCATTTGTATCTGTTGCATCCACTCTAATGTTGTGTGAGTCAGCTCCTTTTTTGTGATCATCTTCAAATGTAATAGCACGGTCTCAGGGCCTTTTTCGCCCACCACTCTGCTGGGGTAGGCCTCATTTGCCTCAAAACATTGTTCCTGATTAATTTTATGAGCTGTCTCTTGATTCTCAACAACGCAGCATACGACATATAAAACTGACAATTAGATAATGTATAAATTTTTTCTGAAGGCAGGTTGGTTCTATTCAGGATTCCAATGCACCACTTCATCCGCCACTGTTTTGGCTATAAAACCGTATTTTTCAACATAACCTCCATTCAGTGCTACGGCCTAACGCCACCTTACTGGGGCGATCTATATGCCTGCATGATACCATTATACTGGTCGACATATATGCTATATGAGTAATCTCCCCACTATCCACGCACAGCTTCCCGCAGAATGCATCCTTTGTTGGGCCAAACATATGAAATTTGGAATGTGCGAGATCCTAGCTGTAGGGTGGATGAGGAAGAGCAGTCCAATGAAGTTTTCTGAGATCCTCTCGGACGCACAAGTTCCTGTGAGGCCTTGCGTTGTCATGGAGAACGAGAAGTTCGTTTACATTTTTGTGCGATGAAAACGCTGAGCCGACCGTTGTGGCCGAGCGGATGTAGACGCAACAGTCCAGAACCGCGCTACTGCTGCGGTCGCAGGTTCGAATCCGGCCTCGGGCATGGAATGTGTGATGTCCTTAGGTTAGTTCGGTTTAAGTAGTTCTGAATCTAGGGGACTGATGACCTCAGTTGTTACTTCCCGTAGTGCTCAGAGCTATTTTGAAAACGCTGAAGTCGTTTCTTCAGTTTCCCGCCGGGAGTACAGTTCACTTCCGAGTTGATCGTTGCACCATGAGGAAGACATCAAACACAATAACCTGTTCAGAGTCCCAGAAGACCGTTGCCATGACTTTATCGGCTGAGGACGACCGTTTGGACTTTTTCTCCAGGGGAGAGGCAGTGTTGCGCCACTCCATACTTTGCCGTATTGTCTCTGGTTCGAAGTGATCAACTCATGTTTCCTCGTCGGTGACGATGTTCCACAAAAAATTGTCACGATCATCCTCGTAATGTGCAAGCAACTCCTCACAGATGGTCCTTTGTTGTTCTCTGTAGTGTTAGATGGCAAGGAACCCAGCGGACACAAAAAAGGCTCTGAGCACTATGGGACTTAACTTCTGAGATCATCAGTCCCCTAGAACTCAGAACTACTTAAACCTAACTAACCTAAAGACATCACACACATCCCTGCCCGAGACAGGATTCGAACCTGCGACCGTAGCGGTCTCGCCGTTCCAGACTGAAGCGCCTAGAACCGCTCGGCCACTTCGGCCGGCTCCAGCGGACACACATCTTTGACTATCCCAACTGGTGGGCGAATGTGTCAGCACTACCATCAGAGACGCCCAGTTACCCTGTGTCGTGTTTGATTGACACCAGTCGATCACCTTGAGTGAGAGTGTCCGCACGTTCCAACATTGCAGGAGTCACAGCTGTGTGTGGCCAGTCGGCATGTGGGAGATCGGACAAGTTTGTACGACCTTGTTGTGATGATGACAAACGCCTCGCCCAACGGCTCATTGTGCTTTTGTTCGCTGCCTGGTCTCCACAGACATTCAGCAAGCGCCTGAGAATATCTGCGAATCTCTGGTTTTCCGCCAAAAGAAACTCAATGACAGTTCACTGCTTGCAATACACTTCTGCTACTGACGCCATTTTGAAGTCTATGTACAGCGCCGCTACATATCGGAACTTCATGGAACTGTAAGGCATGAAGCAGGAATATATCACTAAGTCCCACAACAAATTCCGCATTTTTTCAACCGAAATCTGTCGAGAAAAAACGTGTTGTATTACTTATTGAATTCCCTTCATACGTTATTAAAATCATGGTTGATGATAGTTCGAAAGCGTTTTTTAAGTGCAATGAGTGTTTGTGCACTGCATTATTTTCAGCTGTTTAAGCGTTGTGAGCATATTTGCGTAGCATTACACATGCATTATCTTTAGACAATTTACGAGTTGTTTTCGTGTCTGTTGCATTATTTTGTGAACAGGTGTGCAGGCTGTGCAGTGCATAATTTCGACAGTTGACGGTTAATAAGCATGTTTGTAGAGCCTTTTACATCCATTATTTTGACAATTTACGAGTTGTTTTCGTTTCTATACATCAGTGTACTGCAGTATTTCGGTGATTTACGAGTATTTTGCAGGTCTGTAGACTATTTACTGTAACCTCAAGTGCATCAGGGCGAGTGTTTTGTATCAGTGTAATAGATAAATTACGTGAAATCCGTCCATAAATGAATTGTGCCAAAATAAATAAAGTACACTCCTTCCTCTCCCCAGCAGCCCAGAACAGGCTGAGTTCTTTTCCCGCCATTTTCCCCTCAGTCCGCCGTGGGACAACAGCGCCCTCTGGTGTCAGTACTGTGTACTATGTCAGTTGGACTCTTGACCTAATGGTGAACACACTGGATGGAGCTACTGCCTCAAATTGTTTATATAAAGACTGCCTGCAAAATAAAGACTTATGTCCTTCCTGTCCAGCAGTCCAGCACAGGCTGAGTCTTTTTCCCACCAATTCCAAGGTAGAGGTGGCGGTCGGACGACTAAATTAGAGGAGGTAGCCCAAGTGACCTATTTTCCCGCCATTTTCTTAGGTTAGTGGTGGCGGCTCAAATGTCCTTTTTTGCACCAGTATTTGAACTTCCCATGGGGGATAGGAGGGGGGAGGAAAGGGGAGAAGGTTAGGTTAGTGGAGGTGGCCCAACAGACCTATTTTCCTTCCAAAATTTGAACTTCCTGCCATGACGTTATTGCAGCATTGCCATATCTATGGCCCCTGTCTAGGATCCGCTATCTTGAATAAATTTGGCAACAATACAGAGTGGGGTGACAAGAACTGGCGTGCAGCAAGTCTACATTGAGCTGACGATGCACGTCTTATCCTGCCTCTTCATTGGCAGTTTCCAGGCTATAACCATATACGATGGGCAGCCAAAGACCTGTCCGGGATGTGATAAGGAAAGAGATGTGTGAAACGAATGCCTTCAATGTAGAACTGCCAGCCTCAGATTGACGACATTTCCCTGCTTCCAGCTCCGACATCGTTTCTCCACACCTGTGTGGTGGCAGTGGGAGCCAATGCCCTCCAGATGTCTGCACAACAACATCCACAAGATCTTTCACAATCTGCAGGGACCAAACCAGACAAAGATAACTGTCAACAACAGCGACCAGCCCTTCGCCCGTATATCCCAGCGCTGGGTGAAGATGTTGACAGATATGAAAGTGACATGGATCTCGATGCCATAATTGAGTCTACAGCCGCCTTCTTTCCTGAATGTCGCGACTGCATCCCATTGTCTAGCTCAGAACTACATCCTCATCAACAGAGGTCAGCAAAACGTTTCAAGAAAAGGGGGATAACATCGACAACAGAGTTGGGATCATGCTTCCAGGACGAATCCGTCGCACGCCCACCTGATGATTTCCAGGAAGAGGTCTCACGAGCAGTTGACGGTGCCCACTGAGTGACTCTGGAACATAGGAATGCCCTGCAGATCCCGATGGCGAAGTTTCCAGCAGGAACACCCTGATGACAACTGTTCTCCCTACATTAGCCATGATCGGATCTGACTGCCCTGTTTCGTGGGCAGACGACGTAGTTACTGAACCATCACAAGATGAAGAAATGCCACAGACCACCATGGTGAACTGGGTATAAACAGCAAACAGACAAGATTTACGATTTGATGGCATTCGTTATTACTGATATCAGCGTACACGACAACGTGGTATTTCATCGTTACTGGTAAATAACCGACGCCGGCCGGAGTGGCCAAGCGGTTCTACAGTCTGGAACCGCGCGACCGCTACTGTCGCAGGTTCGAATCCTGCCTTGGGCATGGATATGTGTGATGTCCTTAGGTTGGTTAGGTTTAAGTAGTTCTAAGTTCTAGGGGACTGATGATCACAGCAGTTAAGTCCCATAGTGCTCAGAGCCATTTATGAAATAACCGACACGACGAACTCCACGCCATCGCTTTGGCAGACACCCCTCTCTGCCTGAGATGCAATGTGGACTACACGGTTGAACACCGTTTCATCTGCGGTGTGGCGGTGGAGGCATGGTTCCTTTTCCAGCAGATACTGGCCTTTTACCTCCGGATGCCAACGCACATGATTGGCCCCAATATGCTTCTCTATCAGAATGTGACATATTTTGCACCATCAAAGACGCATGCGATCGCCTGGATAGAGGGTATGCTCGCCCTTTCTCTTTTCCGTGATGGAACCAAGAACGTGACCGGTTTTTGGACATTTTACTAACACGGCACCATATAATGAGACGACAGGTCAAATACTAGTCCACTTTTGCTTGCTTATGGAGCATTGTTTTCAACCCGCCCCGAAACTGGAACCTCCCTGGTGAGCGAGGTTGTAAGGCGCAGCTCTGTTTTCATGACCATCGAAGGCTCTGTGTTGCAGCTCGGTGGCATGTTGCCCATAGCGTCTGGTGTCTTCAAAATGAGTAGTCGCTAATTTGTTTCCACACATAAGGAGCATCTTGGAATTATTGTTTACCTATTTCCTACATTTATTAAAGGAGTTTTCTGTCATTCTTTTTATACTGTATAACAAAGCAAATGTGAAACAGTTTCCATCTACACGAATTAAGATTCTGAGCTCATTACATTTCATAAAACTTTTCATTATGAACGAAGAAATGTGGTTAAGGCGATCACTAGCGATAAGCGAGAAATCCTGGTTCAAGTCCCGGTCCGGCACAAATTTTTACGTGTGGCCAACATCTGACGTCAGTGTATAGTCGCAGAATGCGAAACTATTTAGAGAAGATTTTACTAAAGAATGCCACCGTGAAAGACTCCAGGAACACGTAGTTAGATAGTAGCTAAAAAATATGAGTTGTTGACGCGGCAGATGGGAAAGTACGGACCATTCGCCAATCAGTAACTAGAAGTAGTAGCAAGTCAGAACAGGACGATAAAATAAGTAAAATCGGTGATTGCTGAACTTCAGATGAGGTTGGAAAACATTGAGACGATGCAAACCGAATTCAGAGAAAGGAGAAAAGTTTACAATGAATTGCAAGCCGTACCAAATGAGCAACTCGCTCAGGGAATAGCAGCATTGGAGGAACAGTTATCAGAAGAGCAGGTAAAAAATAATAAATTAGTGGATCAAATTAGGATACTGACCTCGTGAGGGGAAGAGTCTGTGCAGTCTTACTGAACGGGATGCGGCCAGTTCTTTCACTTGCCGCTAAAGAGAGTGTGATGGTAAAGAAGGAAGATGAATGCCACAAAGAATCTGTGTCCTCGATGAAATTTCCGGTGTATCGAGATCCCACAGGAAATTTGCATCCAGAGATCTGGATAATTCAGTTCCAAGAGACGTCACCACCCTCCTTGTCTGATTTGATTTGGGATATATGCGTATCGAGGCAATGGCAGAAATGTATGATTGTACAAGAGAGTGTACAGTATTTGAGCAATTTATGGATGTCTTTTTGAACGAGTATTGGGCGCAGCTGACGCAAGAGAAGGTGAAGTGGGGAATATTAAATATGAGAAGATTTAGTTACCAAAGAAGACAGAGCTTGATGTAGTACTTCCGAGAGACTGTTAACCGAAATAAATTTTTAGATCAGCCCTAACGTGAACAAGATCGTACCACAGTTTTTCTTACAAAGTTGCCCGATGACATACGATCTGACGTCATCGTTGCTAAGATAACTGACCAAAGTATTAGGTCTTTCCAATGCTTACTCGGAAATACTAGAAGCTTCGTCTAGCGCTGAAACGAATGAGTGAGCCTCCTATCCTTCAGTGAGGCGTAAATATCGCCATCCTAGTAACTGATCTGGGTGATCTCCCTGCGGTGGTGGAGCTCGAAAGGCTGAATGGTCCCCACGAGGTGTGAATCATGTGATATTAAGAATAAAGAAGTGGATAACAGAGAAGTGTAAGAAGTAATCCAATGCGCTTTTGGAGTGATTGCGAGAGTATCTCGGAGGTGAAATGTAGTGCTATTTGAAATTGGTACTCTGAGCTTTTCTAGGTTAGGTCTATACACTGATCAGCCACAACATTATGATCACCTACTAACGATATAAACCCATCCAGGCGATAGCAGCGTCACCTAGCAAGGAATCACTACTAGTCAGACACACGCACGGTGCATGTTGCATCAGTGGGCGTACTGTCCGTCTGTAGAATGGGCAAGGCGCGTAATCTATTCGAGTGTGACCGAGGGCAGATTGTGATGGCCCCGTGGCTCGGCACGAGCATTTCGGAACCTGTACGAGTTGAGTGTTCGAGGTGCGCTATCGTGTCTTCAGCACGTGGCGCAACTAAGGCGAAACCACGTCCATAAGTCGTAGGGTTGGGTGGCCACCACTCGTTACAGATGTCGGACGTCGTAGGCTGGGCCGACTGGTAAAACAGGACAGGGGGAGAACTGTGGCGGAACTAAGATCAAACTTTAATGCTGGGCAGAGTACAAGTGTGTCTGAACACACAGTGCGCCGAACACTCCTTACAATGGGCCTCCGCAGCCGACGACCCACGCATGTGCCAATGTTAACACCACGACATTGGCAACTACGACTGAAATGGGCACGTGTCTATCGGCACTGGACGTTGTCACAGTGACAGAGCGTTGCATGGTCTGATGAACCCGATAATTTCTTCATCATGCCAACGGAAGGGCGCGAATCTGCCGTCTTTCAGGGGAACAGCTCCTTGACACCTGTACTGTGGGATGGAGAAAAGCTGGCGTTGGCTCCATTATGCCCAGGTGGGGCATTCACATTGGTATGCATGGGTCCATTAGAGCTGGTTCAAGGCACCATGACGGCCAAAGAGTATCGTATAGAGCTTTCAGACAACATACACTCCTTCATGACGATAATGTTTCCCAACGGCAGTGGCATTTTCCAGCAAGATAATGTGCTATGTCTCAAGGCCAGGAGTGTCATGGAGTGGTTCGAGGAACATAGTGACGAGTTCCAGTCAATGTGTTGGCCCCCCAACTAGCAAATCTGAACCAGATCGAACACATCTGGGATGTGATGGAACGTGGCGTCAGAGCTCATCGGTCCTCTGCCCGGAATTCACGGGAATTAGGTGACTTACGTACGCAGATGTGGTGCAACCTCTCTCCAGAAACCTACCAAGGCCTCATTGTTCCTTGCCACGACGTGTCACCCCTGTTATCCTTGCCAAAGGTGGAGATACTGGGTATTAGGTATTGGTCATAAAGTTCTGGCTGACCGGAATATAATTAGTGAGCTATTTACAATTTTCTTCCTTTTTTTCATTCCTGGAAACTGCATGGGGGTTTAATTATTTAAAATGCAAATATTTTTAGTTGCTGTTAGTCCGATTACGCAAGTCTCGTAAACGGCTGGCCCTGACTAGTATTAGTACGCAATCTGACTGCATAGAACAACAACAAAGAATGAAATGAAAATTTCAGTTAATACAATTAATCAATTAAGTCCCCAGCAACTATAAAACCTACGAAACCAACAAAGCACAAGTGTAGCTGTTCTGTATGTGGTAGTATGACTCAACGCACATCTGGCACGGTTCTTCTTCAACAAGACAAGAATTTTTAAATACCAATTATACTGACGTGATAAAAGAAAATTACAAATACTATAATTGTGTAAGAAAACCAAAATTACACTCTAATACAAGAACACACGCCAGATGCTTGTTGACTGAACCTGTAATGACACATTATTCAGGTCACTGAAATAATAAAAGAATAAAAGAAAATACCTCCATATATTGACGAAATGCACTCTGACCATTACAATGTCTCCATTAGAACAACATCTGCTATCTCTCCCATCAAACCACTGCATAAAACATGGAACAACACTCTCCACTACCACATCTCACTCTGACTTCACGACATGCAGTGTCCACCACAACTTCTCGGTAAGAACTGCTTGCCGCTACGTCTCAATAATCACTGCCAGTGGAGGCGGCGGAACAATACACTCTGGCGCGATTTCTGGCGCTGTGGCTCAGTGTAGCCACCTTTCATATGCCCCTCCTCCACGGGCTAGAATTTGATGGTATTTTTGCCAGCATTGGTGGTGAAAATAACACCAAATTCGTAAAAAAAAAAATACAGACAAAAATAAAAGATAATATTAATACGTAAATATCATATAACTAGATAAAATTTTGGCTTTGCACTGACCTTACAATAGCCTAATATATAAAATACAGTAAGGAATACAAATTCTTTCATACATATGACTTTACATAATAGTTTACACAAATATCATGTGGTTAAACAATTCAATCGATAGCGTCAGCAATGACGAATATGAGCAGGTAAGAGTCTTATAACTTTCCACAAACAGTAATACACAAAAATCAGTTTATACAAATATTCACATAAAATGTTTTCATAACAAGTGGCTGACAGTTCCAGCAGTAGCACCCAGCAATGTTGAGTAGGTGCAGACACCATCAGGTGACATCATTTCAGTAGAAGCAGTCCATCAGTGGCACCCAGCATTGTGGAACAGGTGCAGACTCCAACAGGTGACATCATTTTAGTAGAAGCAGTCCATCAATGGCAGCCAGCAATGTTGAATAGGTGCAGACTCCAACAGATGACATCATTTCAGTAGAAGCAGTTCATCAGTGGCACCCAGCAATGTTGAGTAGGTGCAGACAGCAAGAAGTAACATCATTTCAGTAGAAGCAGTTCCATCTGTGGTACCCAGCAATGTTGAAGAGGTACAGACAGCAAGAAGTAACATCATTTCAGTAGAAGCAGTTCCATTTGTGGTACCCAGCAATGTTGAAGAGGTACACACAGCAACAAGTCACATTTCTCAGTAGAAGCAGTTCATCAATGGCACCCAGCAATGTTGAGTAGGTGCAAACAGCAACAGGTGACATCATCTCAGTAGAATCAGTCCATCAGTGGCACCCAGCAATGTTGAGTAGGTGCAGACAGCAAGAAGTAACATCATTTCAGTAGAAGCAGTTCCATTTGTGGTACCCAGCAATGTTGAAGAGGTACACACAGCAACAAGTCACATTTCTCAGTAGAAGCAGTTCATCAATGGCACCCAGCATTGTTGAGTAGGTGCAGACACCGACAGGTGACATCATCTCAGTAGAATCAGTCCATCAGTGGCACCCAGCAATGTTGAGTAGGTGCAGACAGCAAGAAGTAACATCATTTCAGTAGAAGCAGTTCCATTTGTGGTACCCAGCAATGTTGAAGAGGTACACACAGCAACAAGTCACATTTCTCAGTAGAAGCAGTTCATCAATGGCACCCAGCATTGTTGAGTAGGTGCAGACACCGACAGATGACATCCTTTCCATAGAAGTAGCTCCATCTGTGGCACCCAGCATTGTGGAGTAGGTGCAGACTCCAACAGGTGACATCATTTCAGTAGAAGCAGTCCATCAGTGGCACCCAGCATTGTGGAACAGGTGCAGACTCCAACAGGTCACATCATTTCAGTAGAAGCAGTCCATCAGTGGCACCCAGCAATGTTGAGTAGGTGCAGACAGCAGTCCATAATATTCACTATCACTGATCACACAGTTCATTAGCAGAAATTAAACATGTCCTAGTGGCACCAATCATGTAGAAAAAGTACAAGTAACAGTCCATAATATCACCATCACTAATCAGACAGTTCAAGCATGAACAATAGTTTGAATGCACATACAAATGCTTTTACAATGCTCTTACACTAAACATACAAACCATAACAAACACACAAATGATATCAGATAATTGTCATATTACTATTACAAATACACAGACATCAGTAAACCTATAATATTTATGGGTGTCAGTGCAAGCCACTACAAACAAGTAAAATAATATTTAGGAGATAGGTGGGTAGGATTAGGAAAGGAAAACACACAAAACACACTCACTCATCTTTCATCCACATTAAGTACTACTGTGTAATTGAATAGTGTTAACTGTGTGAATCCACTTCTGTCAAAATTTCATGTTCATCATGTGTATCAAGTAGTAGTGACAGCAATGTATAACAGTCAATAATAGTTAAGTCAACGTCATAGTCATCATGTCAAGACCAATGTTTACCAAGCCAGATCAAAATGTACGGTTGCTGAACAACTGTCAGTGTGCCAAGATATGCAACTTCCTCTCTCCAAAAAAAGTACATACTGCTTAGTGATTTAACAAAGTATGTGTAGACAATCTTCCTTCCACTTTAGTGTTCTAGTCTGCTATCTTCATCCTCCTTGTTCCATATAGACCAACAAAAAAAAAAAAAATTTGCACCTCACTTATTTTACCTCTTATACACCATAAGTCCAATCAACTTCATATAATCTCAATACCTCCATAATACCTCTTCAATACGTCGATACATATAAACCTTATTGCCAGTATCATTTCACTTCCATAACAACTCTTTCCTCTCGTCAGTCTCCTCGAATAAGTACAGACAAAATCCTAATGCAAAAACCTCATCATCCCATACAATCCGAAGACACACTGTCAACACACAACCTCTGTGTAATCCATCTGACCAAAATCTTCTACTCATTATGAATTATAAACAAAGAATGCATACATGACCTCTAACAGACTTAGTTCGAATAACTCTCAGTAATTAAGTACGATTACGGAGTGTGAATGATCCTAATATTTCACAGTGTGTACACCACTTCAAGAATTATGGCAAACAGAAGCAAACATGTGGAGTATTTCTTGTGTCAAGTGTCACTTCCTATTTCAATTGCTCACAAAAAAATGCAGTGTAATAACTGTGTTGGTATGTCATGTCGTTAGCTTCCTTCCTATTGGCATACATTTATACAGCTTTCATAAAACCTCCAGCTCATGTGACTTCTATGAAGTTTCTTGTACTAATGTCATTCGTCGAATTATAGCAGTTCATTTTCTTATCTTAAAAATATAAAGCACTGAGCGTAAGCAAAACAAGCAACAGCGAGTAAATATACCAGTAGTGAACAGAATGTCAACAAGTGGATGCAGCACAATTTCTATAACGAGGCTTCGCCAAGCGAACAATCCGTAACTAGTACCATAGTGTAACCTAAACTCTATGTTTGTACACTGTACATCAGCATTGCTATATACCAAATTAAAGTATAGTTATGACAACAAGCAGAAATGTGTAAATGTGCAATCCATACGCATAGCAGTAAACATATATCTTACATACTAAACAGGTCATTAGCATCGTATCTTAATAAGTAAACATGAAGGCGCAAGCAGATAAATCACAAAGTATAACTTACATACCTAACCACATCAGCACAATTAATCAGGTGACAATTATAATTTAAATAAATAGGCACAGCAGGCACATAATTAAAAATATGACATCAGTGAAAAAGCAGCGCAGCCAAGCAATGCATAATATACACAAGTAACAATCCAGTTCATTAATAATCATTGTCAAAATCAGTTAACGTACGCAAGCACGTCGCTTCACAAGTAATTTCATTGAACATGTAATTAGCACAAAGTATGAATCACGTAATCGCGAGCAGCAAATTACGTCTAAAGTACGTACCTAGGTGGAAATATGTTACCTGAAAAATAAACTCAATTAATAATTACCTTTTTAGTTTATTACTTTCTTCTTCGAAATGACATTTTTCCTGAAATTTTCTCGATAGCAAGTCGTCTTAACGTCGGACACGCACAGAATTTACCTGAAGTTCTTAAATATTTTATAGAACCGTATCCTGAAAAATACTGAATGTTAATAACAGAATTCATCAAGTCACTATAGCTTTATACTGAATTTAGTCGGAGAAATTAGACTGTGTATTTATTTACGGCTGTCAGTGCATTCGCACTGAGCGCTCGATCAGCTGTAGGCGCGTGACGTAGGAAGTGATTGTTTGCGGTCAACGACTGCCTTGTGCGGCGCGCAGACTTGACTGTTGCTTTGAGTATATGCCGCCGCCAAAACACAGCGCGGTATCCTTGTACTCTCCGTGTGTTTACATACAACTGTTAGTTTCTCAAAAGTATGTCATTCTACAAAAATTTTTCAAAAGTGTATCATTCCACAAAAATTTTAACGTTAGATATATGATGTATTCCCTTAGAGCGTCGTGATTTAAGAGTTTCTACTTCTACAGTGTTATCATGAATAAATTTGCGAATTCTATATGGACCGTTGTAAAGCAGAAAAAATTTCCGACACAAGCCTTTTCCTTTGTGAGACAAACGATGAGCCTTAATTAACACCTTCTGACCAACTGACAAGATTTTTAAACGACCAGGACGCTTAGCTGATTTCTCTCTTCTAGCAGCCGCAGATGCAATATTTTGTAGAGCCAGGTTGACAACTTCAGAATGCCGCAGTTTCCGTGTAGGCGGAAAAGGAACGATTTCAGAAATGCGATTTGTCGGTGCTTTGTTTTTTAATATCAGTATAGGTGGTAAAGAAGTTGAGTCGTTACGAAGTTCATTCAGAATGTTTTGAAAAATATGAAGATACTGATCCCAAGTTCTGTGATTCTGATGACAATAAAGACGACACAATTTATTGATTTCCTTCATCCATCTCTCTGAAGCGTTAGATTGAGGGTGAAAAAGTGAAATGAAAATTGGTTTAATTTTACGACGCCGTAGAATACGAAGCCAAATTTTAGAACGAAACTGTGATCCATTATCTGATATAACCTTATCAACATGACCCACTTCTTTAAGAAAATGGTTAATGAAAGCATTAGATACTGAACGAGCTGTTGCTTTGTGTAACGGTGTAAAACACACATATTTTGATGTCAACTCCACTGCTACGAAAATGTACGCAAAACCATTAGTAGATCGAACCACTGGACCGAACAAATCAACTGCAGCCATGTCCTTTAATTTTGCTGGAATGATAGGAAACAACGGTGCTCTGTGAGAAACTGTCGGCGGCTTAGCCTTTTGACATAATTTGCATTTGGCAAGAACAGATCGAATACGTTTTTCCATATTATTGAAGTAGCAATTTTCTCGTAATTTATGAAAGCATTTTCTGGGACCAAAGTGTGCATAACTGAAATGCGTATACCAAATCAGCTTATTAACCCACTCATCAGGAATACAAACTAACCAAACAGAGTTGTCGACCGATTTTCGTTTGAAAAGAATGTCATTGCGAACTAAATAATGCTGTCTAATCGCTACGCTTTCCTTTCTCCTCCACTTCTCCTTAATGTCCTTCCAGATTGGATCCTTATTTTGCTCCTTAGCGATGTCCTGGAGCGAAGACGAAATAAAGTTCTCAAACGCAACACCTTGAATATACATCAAACAATAATTGTTTTCCTTGCAGTCCTCTTCAGCACTTTGTTTCAAACCCATAGGTGCACGTGATAAAGCATCGGCAACAATATTTGAAGAACCCTGTATGTAAACAATACTAAAATCAAACTCCTGTAGGTACAACGCCCATCGTGACAATCTGCCATGAGTTAATTTTGTCGACATAAGAAACTCCAGAGCTCGATGATCGGTGTAAACCTTAGTATGTCTGCCAAACAAAAATGTGCGAAATTTTGTAAAAGCCCAAACAACAGCCAAAGCTTCAAGTTCCGTAATCGAATAATTCTTTTCTGATTTCGAGAGAACACGACTTCCAAATGCAATAGTCTTTTGTACTACAGCGCCATTTTCTTCTATCTCTTGAAATAAATGTGCACCTAGGCCTTTGTATGATGAGTCCGTCGCCAAACAAAAATCTTTAGATAAATCCGGGTGTGAAAGAAGTGGAGCAGCAACTAAAGCATCACGAAGTTGTTCAAATTCTGACTGAGCTTCCTCATCCCAACACCAATTAGATTTCTTTCCGGATAGTTCACATAAACGAGGTGTGGCCAAATTGTCCAATCTAACAAAGCGTCTAAGAAAATTACAGACACCAAGGAAACTACGAACATCACGTTTTGTGGTAGGAACAGCATAATTACGAATACCGTCTAATTTTTCTGGATCAGGAAGAATACCTTCTGTAGAAATACTGTGACCGAGAAATTTCACCTGAGAACGACCAAATTCAGATTTTTCTAAGTTCACTGTAATGCCAACTCTTGCAAAAACACGTAATAATGAATCCAAAATTTTGTTGTGCTCACTCCAAGAATGTTTAGCAATAAGAATGTCGTCAACATATGAAGTAATATTGTCACGAAGATAAACAGGTAAAATTTCATTTAAGCTGCGAATGAATGCTGCTGAAGATACAGTAAGTCCAAACGGTAATTTCCGAAACTGGTAACAGTTACCAAAGGCTAAAAAGGCAGTATATTTTCTACAATCAGGGTGGAGTTCTATTTGCCAAAAACTTGCGCGCATATCAATCGTGGATAAAACTTTAATTCCATGAAAATGTTGAAGAAGTTCATCTAAATTTTGTGGACGGTCAGTTTCAGGAATGATGATATTATTTATCTGTCTGGAATCCAGAACCAAACGAATTGACCCATCCTTTTTAAGAACAACGTGTAATGGGTTAGTATAAGGACTGACTGCAGGCTCAATAATGCCCTGATCTAACATGTACTGAAGTTCATTCTTAACCTTGTCTCTGTAAGCCAAAGGAATAGCGTACGTTTTCCCGCGAAATGGTGTGTGTTCTTTTACTTTAAATAAATATTGTAAGCCTTGTATAGTTCCCGTGTGATGACTAAACACTGTAGCATGTGAAGTCAAAATTTGGTGCAGCTCTTCTCTTGCAACGTCATCTGGCACTTCAGCTTTCTTAACCTTTTCATTAATTAGTTCTTCGCTATTAATTATATCATCCATCGCGTCTCTGTATCTATTGTCATTGTCATGAATAAACACATTGTCGTCATAATGCTCAACGAAAACATCAGAAGTAAGAAACCTTAAACATTTTGTATCTGACTCAGATCTTGTTAAACACTCGAAAAATTTCAAACATTTCGGCATTCCGGCAACAGTCAAATTCACACTTCCTTCTTTAAAGTTCAAAATTGCCTTATGTGCGTTAAGAAACTCCATACCTAATATAATTTGTGTACTGAGTAATGGAACAATAATAAAATTAGCAGAAAATTCGTATCCTTGACAATTGAAATTTAGGTTGGTCTGTTGTTTAACTTCTACACCCTTTCCAGAAATCGCTCCTCGAATTGTAGTTTTAGAAATAGGTAACACAGGACAGGCAATAGTTCTTTCACATATACGAAAAACTGATTCACTAATGACATTCAATGGGCTCCCAGAATCTAAAACTGCAGTGAACTTATTCTTACCCACACATACTTCAATAACAGGATGTAAAAATGCGTCTACATTATTTTCCTTTTCGTCTAACAAAATGTCTCTCATGTCTTCCAGGCGTACATAGTGTAAAGTCGTAGTGTCATTACTTTCTGAACCGTCTATATTGCTGCCAGAAGCCGAAGCTGCAAGTCATTGTCGATTGTTTGCGTCACGTCTTTGATTATTCGCGTCATTTCGCGGATCCATTTCTATTATTTGCACTTGTCTCTCTGAAGTTCTGTCACGTGGAGGATGCCAATTAGGTCCCTCCTGTCTGTTAGATACAAATTCTTGGTTGTGTCTGTTATTAAAATTTCTGTTTTCCTGTCTGTCTGCATAACTACTTCTTGTGTAATTTCGACTGTCACTTCTGAAATTATTGTTGTATCTACTACCCTGGTTATTTCTGTAGTAAGAATTTTTATTACTGTGTGAATAATTTCTGGCTTGGTGATACCGATTACTGTTTCCATATAATTGATCATTCCGGTACGAATTACCGTTGTTATAATTGTCTGTGTAATTTCTGTTAGAACGTCTGTTATTGTCATAGGGCTGGTATCTATTGTCCTGTCTGTTACGTCTGTCATTCTCAAAGTTACCGCTATAACGTCCGTTCCGATCACTATCCCTTTTCTCTGAAAATCTATTGTAATCACTGTTACTGAAAAAATTACAGGAAGTCCCGTCGTCATTGTCATATTCAAGTTCTTGCAACAAAGTCTTAAAAGTTTCAATGTCGCCTTTACATCTTCCGGCTAAAGCAATTTGTCTTATGAATTGTGGCAGCTTAGTTAAACAAATGCGAATTAATTCAGTCGGGCTATAAGGGTTGGAAAGGAACTGATTCTTTCGAATCATGTCTTCAAAATATTCCGCTGGCGTGCGGAACTCAGACTGTTTGAAATTACGCTGCATAATAAGGCTGTGTTTGACTCTGTCTTGCGTGTTCTCGGACCAATATGCCGATAGAAATGCATGATAAAAATCATTCAGATTATTACAATCTCTAATGAGTGCGCGCATCCGCGTCGCCGGTTCGTTTTCTAAATACCCACACATAAATTCCAGTTTGTGACTTAGTGGCCAATTTGGTGGAAGTGCGTACATAAATTGATCTAACCATGAACATGGATGTATGTCATTCTTAGAATTGCGGAAGATCTTAAATTTCCGAACAGTCAAAAAGTGTTTATAGTCAAAGTTTTCGCCTCGTGGCGACAAAGACCTACCGCTTCTGCCCCAGTCCCAATGTCGATTATTGTCAAGTTCGCGCGCCTGGCGCTCTCTTGTTGCATCCCGTAAATGAAACAAATTATCTTCTTCAAACCCCTCTGCTATCTGTGATTCCAAATTTCTTTTGCTGTCTTTTCCTACAATTTCGCCTTCGATTTGTTTGACTTGCTTTCGTAATGCCTCAACTTCCCTTTTAACGTGTTCATTAAATTTTCCCTGATTTTCAACATGCTTATTTATGTTCTGGTACTCTTCGGTTTCTGCAAATGGCAATGGTGCTGTATCATCTGAATCTCTGTCCCCATTTAAACTAAGACTTGTCAATTTATCTGAAATCTCCTCAACTCTTTCCGATAAATCACCTATTTGTTCTTTCTGTTTATTTACGTCTTCCGTAAGTGTCGCGACTCGGGTTTCAGTATTAACACATTTAGTAGTTAACTGTTCATACTGTTGTGTTAGGTTATTTAATCTGTCATTTGGTACAGATTCCTCGAGTCTCTCAAATATTTCTTCCTTATCTTTTGCACGTTGTAAATTTAACTCTGAAAATTTCTGTACTATCACGCGATCTCTTTCTTCCTGTTCTCTATCCTGTTCCCTTTGTCTAATCTCTACTGCAACTAATCTATTATTGTGAGCATTCAAAATCGGTTGTACTTCTTCTCTGATTTCTTTCTTTAATTCATCTTTCATATTTTTGAAACATGTCCCTATTCGTGAATCTAACCGTGTTTCCATTGTCCCCATCTGCGTTTTTAATTCAGATCTAAACTGCAATCCCAGTGAGTCTAACCGTGTTTCCATTGTTCCCATATCAGTTTTAATTGTTCCTATCTCAGTTTTAATTGTTCCTATATCTGTTTTTAATTCAGATCGTAACTGTGATCCCACATTTAATATAGCACTCATCAACTGCTCCATGGTAACTGTTTCAAAATTCTTTTCACCCCTCACATTTCCCACAAAACCAGCTTCCTTCTGCATAGCCAAAAGGCCATCCGTGTTCGATACTATTCCAGAATCTTCTGTCGTTAATCTCGGATTCTGTGAATTTTCTGATTGAGAAAAATTTTGAAATGGTTCCGGACTATTTTCCCGACTTATTACATCGTTTTCCACTTCATTATTCATCACACTGTTCTCCTGTGTTGGCGAGTTCGCCATGTTAACAATTTCGTCATTCTCACTATCCATCATTTTTGCCTTTTTCATCGACCGCGTAATCATTTACACAACATAAAAAATTCGTCACTGTACGAAAATTACACACAATGACTTTATCTCCAACAATACCATTTACATGAAATGTTTCCCTCAAACACGATTAATCGAACAATTGAAATAATTGCACTAAATTGTCAAACGCGTATACAAGACAACAAATCAAATTCTGAGAAAAAAAAATACCATTAGAAGAATGACAATTACCAAATATACACATGCAACATAGACTACAATTACTAAACTACAGATTACTACAACAATACTACTGTCTACTATTTTTACAATCAGAAGAATTCCAAGGGACGATCCGAGGCAGCGGTCGCCACGTGCATGGGGGCTTAATTATTTAAAATGCAAATATTTTTAGTTGCTGTTAGTCCGATTACGCAAGTCTCGTAAACGGCTGGCCCTGACTAGTATTAGTACGCAATCTGACTGCATAGAACAACAACAAAGAATGAAATGAAAATTTCAGTTAATACAATTAATTAATTAAGTCCCCAGCAACCATAAAACCTACGAAACCAACAAAGCACAAGTGTAGCTGTTCTGTATGTGGTAGTATGACTCAACGCACATCTGGCACGGTTCTTCTTCAACAAGACAAGAATTTTTAAATACCAATTATACTGACGTGATAAAAGAAAATTACAAATACTATAATTGTGCAAGAAAACCAAAATTACACTCTAATACAAGAACACACGCCAGATGCTTGTTGACTGAACCTGTAATGACACATTATTCAGGTCACTGAAATAATAAAAGAATAAAAGAAAATACCTCCATATATTGACGAAATGCACTCTGACCATTACAATATCTCCATTAGAACAACATCTGCTATCTCTCCCATCAAACCACTGCATAAAACATGGAACAACACTCTCCACTACCACATCTCACTCTGACTTCACGACATGCAGTGTCCACCACAACTTCTCGGTAAGAACTGCTTGCCGCTACGTCTCAATAATCACTGCCAGTGGAGGCGGCGGAACAATACTCTCTGGCGCGATTTCTGGCGCTGTGGCTCAGTGTAGCCACCTTTCAAAACCCTCAACCATTTCTCTTTGTAGATGAGATACTGGGCTAAATTTAATAAATAGATTACCATTATAAGAAAGACGTACATATAATTAGTGAGCTAATTAAAATTTTCTTCCTTTTCTTCATTCCTGGAAACCCTCAACCATTTCTCTTTATAGATGAGAGACTGGGCTAAATTTAATAAATAGATTACCATTATAAGAAAGGCGTACTTATGTTGGAGGTGAACCTCTGCAGGTCGTGATCTCTATAACGCGCTGAATTTATGCATGGAAGAATGGAATGCGGCGTTGTTTGAATAATCTATTGAGAGTTAGTTGTGTTGAAGTTAGTAAGTGTAATCAGGTTCATTGCCAATATCAATAGACGTTTACTTTTCATGTTTGTGTTATAGTCAGTGGAAAAGAGCCGAATAAGATCTGAGGGTTGTGTCAGTTTTAGTTTGAAAATTTTTGATTACAAGGCTACAATGAACGGGCAGCAGCTGGCAGGGGCCGCAGTCCCGCGAGCTGGAAAGGGGGAAACCGATACGATCGGTTTTAGCAGAGCGAACACAGTGTGAGGGAGCACACGGGTATAGCGTGGGCCGTCCGCGTTCCAATATTATCGCGAGGAAATTGATCTCGACACGGCGAAAGTTTTAAGAGAAACAGTAAGCGGAAAGACATTCGTTACCACTAGAATGTGAACCATATGATGCCGGAGTCCGTTGGGTCCGTATGCACTCAAAACGTATCTGCAACAAAAACACAGGCTCCATCCGTTTTAGGCCTCCGTGAATATAAAAATCTATCGCAGATATTAACTAAGTGAAGAGGAATGATCGAGGCACGGGGCACCAAGATAACTGAATTAGGCAGCAAGGTTGAAGTACATAACGGCAAATTGAATGCCAATATTGAAGAAAATAAGGGAAGAAGGAGAAAAAATCGTATAGAATTAGAGAGCTATAGCGTGGTACGAAATTCACTGTCTGGGTAGGCACTACACAATGAAAAGGAATGTGTGGTTGAGCATAATCAAGCCGTCAGCACGACAACGATGCCAGAAACGAATAAGGTAAGCGCTGAATTCAGTATTGCTGAATAATAGCTGACTGGTAAGTAAGAGCATAGCTCAGATGGCACTTTGACCAAGAGTGTTTGTAATACGGAGGTGGTAAGGGCTGTTCCGGAGAAAGCTGTAGGTGTATCTCACGACGTCACAGTATCTGTTACGTCAGAGCTGAGAGTAGAACGTAAATTTGAACAATTTTCGGCAAGTAAACGTGGTTTATGTGTTAACGTGTATGTAGAGGAACAGGATGAGCCAGCCATAAAACCTGAGGAGCACATCACTGAGTATGAGATGTTAATATGTCAGAAGGTAGCAAATGAAGTCTCGCTAAGGAGTGAGTGCTGTATTGCTGTGGCTCCTTTTATCTAAAATATGTTTGGTTGTGTGAATGCTGTGGCGATAAGAAGTAGTGGTTTCAAACATATCATGCCGTTGCTGGAGATTTAAATGTGTCTATTTCTGTTATCCGATGAGAGTGAGAGAGGGTTATATCAGTGTTGTGACTTCACTAACAGGAGAAGAGAAACTTTTGAATGGATAGGAAGCAGTGAATTTGCTGTGAGAGATTTCTGACAAATACGGCGACGTATTTTGATTCATGTGATTCATTACTACACGGAAAAATTTAGAGCGCAACTGGCGAAAAGTACTGTAAGTTAGGTTTAGACTGACTCCAGTACAGAGCTCAGTGGCAGGAAATATAGAGGTGACAAAGGATAAAGTTACCTAATTTGGTTATAAAGCTAGTAATTCTATAAATAATTAGCTGATTAGTCACATATTTCTGCAGAAAATGATTATGCGACTTAGGTTTACATGTGTACGATATAATAATACCAATTTCATAGCATTAGATTTCATTTTGGTTGAGTTGAGGATACTTAAATCATAACACTACAATTGTATCCAACTGGGTGTTAACTGTAGTTACTTTTGTGATATGGATTCTCAATTTGGTGATACATTGACAAAAATTAAAAATACGATTAAATTATTTATATATCTTTAAACATTTTTTATTTCACAATCAAAAGAAAAATATTATAAAGAATTAGATTTTCATAATAAAAATAATCTTTTTAAAAATAACTTCAGTTCAAATACCAAGTAAATTGTTCAAGTTGGAAGCGAACATTAACTAAAGAAAAGAACTGAGTGCCATTAATTCAACAGCACATATTGAAAGAGTACTTAATTCTTTCCAAACAATATCTCCTCATTGGTGAAACTGCAGAGACCATGCATGTAAGTATGTCCCACTACAGATTCGCGTAAGGAGTGAGGCAGAATGAGCATTGCATCCATTTCTTCCCATTTTCTTCTCTTTCGTCTGTTGAATACGGGCCTCCACATGTGCCACAAGTCCAGTCATCATCGTCGGAAATGTTTTTTTTTTTTTTTTTTTTTTTTTAACATTTATACCTTTTGTTTTCCTCGTCCCAGAAGGTACAGCTGAATCCGAAACAGTGCTTCCTTTTCAAAAACGTTCAAATGAGTGTGAATTTGTAAGGGATCAAACGCTTCCTTTTCCCTTTCTAGTTCGTGGACTGCTCAATGCCAGAGTTCTTGGCTCATATCCGGTTACGTGCCTGGCCTTTGGGACAACAGCCCTTGCTCTTGTGATCTTCCTGCGTACATTTCTTGCTGGCGTTCTTGGATACTATCAACTGTAGACAATAAGGTGGCTGGAATTTGTGGTATTTCGATAGCATCTGCCTGCGAACCCCCATTTGATGTTCTGCTTGCACCAGGAGCTGCTCGGCCTACTTGCGGACCAGGACGCTCAGTGAGCTCGGATGAAGCCAGCTTTTCTCGGAGAATGGCGTTCCGATCCAAAGATATTACTCCACATGAATTGAAAATATTTTTTTGTCAGACAAAAGGCATCTTGAAGATACTGTGGAAGTTTCTTTCCTTTGGTTTCTCTGTTGGGTTTTTTGCCATATAATCATGGAGTTCATCTCTCCTAGCAATCTTGAGTGCCTTGTAAATGCCGACTTCCAGAGCTTGGAGCACGTGTGTAGTGTGAGAAGTGAATGTAAGTAAATAGATATCATTTTGAATAGCAAGCTCAAGGACTTGTAGAAAAATATGTACTGCATGTGAATCCATCAGCAATAGCACGTATCTTGTTCTGTTAGATTAAAGAAAAAATGGAAACCATTCAAAAAACATGAATCCACGCCTTTTCAGACAGATGAACCTGTGTGTTCGGTGAACAGTCCCTCACGTAATCTTCATTCCACCGAGAACCTTTGAAAATTGTAAATGGGGGTATCTAACCGACATTAACATAAACACAGCCCACCAAAGACATAGTTTCTCCCGTTCTGCGTAGGTTCTTCTATATAAGAACTTATTTCTAATCTCAGTTACAACCTTATTGAGCTTGACGAGAAACATCAGCCCGGTTTCATCAACATTCCACAAATGATCTCCCACCTTACTTAGATAACACAAGCCTAGTTTCTTAATGGCATCTGAAAGTTTTCCAAAATAATCGTCTATCATAATAAGATTAGACATGGAAGTCCGGCATGCAGACACATTTTCCGACACTCTCAAAGACAGACCATATCGATGTTTATAATAGCCACTATTTCTTGCTTGCAATTTTGCTTTCACTGTTAAGGAAGCTCTCACAATGAGTTGCATCTGCCAGTTCATATGCGACCACTCTCACTTTTTTGGCGTTAAGTCCAAATTCCATCTCTTGCATTGTAATTATGTCCTTCAATAATTTCTGTTCTAATTCTGACGCTAAGGTGAATGGGCAACCTAATTTCTTCGGGCAGCCCCACCAGCATCTTGATTTTCTGTCCGGAACCTTTTCAAGAGCTCCAAGGCTACCCATTCTCTTTTACAGCCCTGTAAAACCGCATTTATACGCTTACTTTTCATCGTTTCCACCTTAAAGTAAACGATAACACAAATCAGTCATACCTAAGTTGGTAGTACCACCTAGTTTGGTGATAGGCTGTATGAAAAAATTTTTGCTAAAAAAAGCTTAGTTCTATGCAGGTATTAACATATAAAAGTATTAGGAACTATAGATAACAATTTAAAGACAAACATGTTTGAGACACCTTATTTTTTCACGAAAATGCCAAGCCGATACGAAGAATAACTCTAAAGTAAGCAAAAAAAAAAAAAAATGCTTCGTTACAACATTGAATGATGTATTCCCTGTGGGGCAAAATAGATTAAAAGAAAGACATCCCATTCTTACCACAGCCAGGATTCTTACGGAAACTACACTACTGGCCATTAAAATTGCCACACAAAGAAGAACTGCAGATGATAAACGGGTATTCATTGGACAAATATGTTATACTAGAACTGACATGTGATTACATTTTCACGCAATTTGGGTGCATAGATCCTGAGAAATCAGTACCCAGAACAACCACTTCTGGCCGTAATAACGGCCCTGATACACCTGGGCATTGAGTCAAACAGAGCTTGGGTGGCGTGTACAGGTACAGCTGCCCATGCAGCTTCAACACGATACCACAGTTCATCAAGAGTAGTGACGTGCGTATTGTGACGAGCCAGTTGCTCGGCCACCATTGACCAGACGTTTTCAATTGGTGAGAGATCTGGAGAATGTGCTGGCCAGGGCAGCAGTCGAACATTTTCTGTATCCAGAAAGGCCCGTACAGGACCTGCAACATGCGGTCGTGCATTATCCTGCTGAAATGTAGGCTTTCGCAGGGATCGAATTAAGGCTAGAGCCACGGGTCGTAACACATCTGAAATGTGACGTCCACTGTTCAAAGTGCCGTCAGTGCGAACAAGAGGTGACCGAGACGTGTAACCAATGGCACCCCATACCATCACGCCGGGTGATACGCCAGTATGGCGATGACGAATACACGCTTCCAATGTGTATTCACCGCGATGTCGCCAAACACGGATGCGACCATCATGATGCTGTAAACAGAACCTAGATTCATCCGAAAAAATGACGTTTTGCCATTCGTGCACCCAGGTTCGTTGTTGAGTACACCATCACAGGCGCTCCTGTCTGTGATGCAGCGTCAAGGGTAACCGCAGCCATGGTCTCCGAGCTGATGCTCCATGCTACTGCAAACGTCGTCGAACTTTTCGTGCAGATGGTTGTTGTCTTGCAAACGTCCCCATCTGTTGACTCAGGGATCGAGACGTGGCTGCACGATCCGTTACAGCCATGCGGATAAGATGCCTGTCATCTCGACTGCTAGTGATACGAGGCCGTTGGGATCCAACACGGCGTTCCGTATTACCCTCCTGAATCCACCGATTCCATATTCTGCTAACAGTCATTGGATCTCGACCAACGCGAGCAGCAATGTCGCGATACGATAAACCGCAATCGCGTTAGGCTACAATCCGACCTTTATCAAAGTCGGAAACGTGATGGTACGCATTTCTCCTCCTTACACGAGGCATCACAACAACGTTTCACCAGGAAACGCCGGTCAACTGCTATTTGTGTAAGAGAAATCGGTTGGAAACTTTCCTCATGTCAGCACTTTGTAGGTGTCGTCACCGGCGCCAGCCTTGTGTGAATGCTCTGAAAAGCTAATCATTTGCATCTTCTTCCTGTCGGTTAAATTTCGCGTCTGTAGCACGTCATCTTCGTGGTTTAGCAATTTTAATGGCCAGTAGTGTAAATACAATGCGAATGATGAATGGAAACTCTGCTGGCAAAACAACTGTCCTCCACATTGGCAGAAAGTGCCCTGTATCGAGGAGAAACCCCCTAAATTTGACCAACCTCATAGAATTCTGACTACCCCGAACCGAACAGGCCATGTCAGATGCACAGATATTCTCCACAAGTGGGGCAAATCTTCATCATCTTGTGACTGTAGTGCAGAACGACAAACAATTGCTCATGTTGTATCAACATGTCCCGCCTACAAAGGTCCTTTAGAAGATTTTCTGACAGTGGCGAGTGGTGCGACAAACTACATAAAATACTTTGATATTCGTCTGTAGCTGTTCTCATCTGTGTTATATCGTACTAGAGAGCTGTGCTGAAATGTTGACATTTAGTAATTTTTGTGTATGAGTAGCTATTACAGTGACTTAAAAACTCATAATGTATGCCATACGATAAATAAATATACTTCCAAGCAGATCATTAATACGGAATCAAACTGAGTCTCACTCTTTTAGCGCTTGAGGAGCCTCTGGAGGAAGAGAAAGCTGAAAATGTGTTTATTTTTAATGCAATGATACCTTGTTTATCCACATTCCTTCCTGTTAACCCTTCTGGATGAATGGATGAATAAATCAATCTGTTTTGAAAGTACCGCAAGGAATCAGAGGGGTAACACCTGTATACGTGAGCTATACCAGCCTTGCAGTATTCTAGTAGCTGGGGGTTAATGGTACAAGTGGGCAGCCTTTTCAACCTTCCTGACCTCCAGTTGGCAGCGAGTAGTGGTTCTGGGCACCCCCGTCACTCGGCGAGGACAGATTCGCTGTCTCTTTGATTGGGCTTAATGAGTATAACATAGCATCCTCATCTAATTGATATGGTTTGATGTTAGACATTGAGTTGATTTTTCATCATTTAGCGTTTTTTTAGAGATGCAGTTCAATAATTAATATTACGATTATAGTTATAGTTTTGGTTGTCTACATTCGATTTTGCGCGTAGAATGCAGTTTTTGAGAGATAACCTTTGTCCATGAGAAGATGTACCAACGTGCGACTATAGTTCAATGAGTTTAGTATTTCGTGCATTGACTCGTTCGTAAACTAAATAAGTGTTCATTCATCAAATTTCCAAAGACCTTTACTTTCGGAATTCATGTAATTTGAATATGGTAAATTGTGCTTTCGTGTTGATCTTCTGTCAGTAACGAAACCACGTGGCAACTTAGTCAGCTGATGCTTATTATCAGCTTATTTAAGTGGCATCCCATCGTCTTGAGCGTTCACATTCACTTATTTTGCGCCCGTCTTTTGAGAATATTTATTCAAGTTAAGGGGCTTCCACGCAGTGATGAACATGGTTCAAAATGGCTCTGAGCACTATGGGACTTAACTTCTGGGGTCATCAGTCCCCTAGAACTTAGAACTACTTAAACCTAACTGACCTAAGAACATCATACACATCCATGCCCGAGGCAGGATTCGAACCTGCGACCGTAGCGGTCGCGCGGCTCCAGACTGTAGCGCCTAGAACGGTTCGGCCACTCCGGCCGGCGGTGATGAACATTATCACAGTGAACAAAACCTGCCACTTCAATGATCACGTACAGGTCCCAACATGCATAGCAATCAAGTGAAAAATAATATGAGCTCTCAGTAGAAATACTCTCAGTAGAAATACTCCCACTGTGAAATGATATAAAACATTAATAAAAGTGATAAAAATGAGACGTGACGTGCAAAAAAAGGGGCATGGAAACTCTCATTATCCCCCAGTCACTTTAGATTTTTGGTAGTGGTTGACTCACTTGACAATGGTAGTGTGTCAATCACTCAAAAAGAATCTGTCTAAACAGTTTCCAAAATGTCACAACAAATTGCCAGATTGATATGGAAATTGATGATTTTGAGAATGGGGGAATTTTTCTTATGACTTTCCCAACATTTACTCACATTGACGAATAAGTCACACCCAACACAGACTCACTCTCAGGAAACCCACTGTCATTCATGGACATAATCGCACATTCGTACAAATGTTGAACACATGCCAGAAGGCCAAGTTTGAAGCTGAAGTAAAATGTTGATCAACGGGTCTTAAAGCTTCTCATTAAGGTAACATTTAAGAATTAGCGACTGGTGCCCAACTCAGACACACACATACTTCTGCGAGAAGCCAAAAGACAAACAATATTTCTATGCTTCATGACTGAAACATTTAACCACACTCACGCTGTCTCCCTAAACAGAAAGAATGAAAATTTTTCAGAGTGATTGATTGACTGACGACCCAGTCACCATTAACCAGAATTGTAACCACTGATATACAGTTCACATAGACAAAACAAACAAAAATACTCTCATGTAACTGTGGCATATTATTGTGTATAGCGTTTTGTAAATATTGGCACATGCACAAGAAATTTGTACATGTAGTGACAATTGACTGGGATCAACATAAGTGAGATAGAGAGATATAATGTACACAAGAAAGACAGAAATTTTGTAAGTGTACCTATGTGATCGAAGATCATGTAACATAGTGTGCATTACAAAAAAACACTTGTTCCAAACTGATATGGTGATAGGCAATCATGATATCTTGAACATGAACATGTATAAAAAAACTGGAAGCTATAAAACAAAACAATATACATGTAGTTGACATTTTATTTCAGTTTATAGCTTCTGAAATAAAGTTTGGGCGCAAAAAAAGAATGTTTTCACTAGGGGCACGAATTATACTGGGTTCATGCAGTTGTCTGAAAAAAAAAAACAGTTGACCATAACATCCTTCACACTCAACATCACACAATAATTCACTCAGCACACGGACATTTCCGCACTCATCTGTGGAGCGAGGTTGTGGTTCTTGGCGTGGAGAAAAGGGCGCCTGCTGGGAGGAGTGCTACTAGTGGTGTGAGCCACCAATCTAATATTTCTCGAAATCAAGCGCGGAAATGGCATACAGAAGTATCTTCAGTCATCTTTCCCTCTCTGTAGTTGCCTTGTCAGTCGACAAGAAGCTCATATTGTGGTAGGGCGGCCTATTGTTAATTTATGGTACTGTGCCATACGATGGCAAGCACGTGTACAGTCTCTGATTGTCACTGGGGACCGCAAGATTCAGAACATATCCATAGGACAGGTAGTTGACTGTCCGGAGACAGTAACACTTGGCCTTATCTAGACGGAAAAATTGCAATACAGGATACTACTCTTAGAGTGACTCCAGCACTTATGGAATCATCCGAAGGAGGTTGAAACAAGGATAGCAGATCGATCAATGTTACCGAATGCTGAGAACTGCTCTCTGTAGGAGAGGAGATAATCACAACAAACTGCGGTCCAGCAATACCCAGCAAGGAACTGCTTTTAGCATGCAGTCCGGCCTGCTATAATGAGTTATGTGAACTCGTGCAGGAACGGAAAACTGCGTCCTTCATAAGTGCGGCTGAAGAGACCTTCTCTCCAACGCTTCGTGTGGCCATTATTAGAGTACGCCTTAGTCGTCTGGCACCTCTTCTGCAGTGGAATCTCCATTTCTGCGTCACTGCTGAGAGATACTGTGCTGTCTTCCTGGCCAGCAGCTAACGGGTTTTTCTGTCCTGGTGGGATTCCGAGGGTTGTGTCCGCCCTCAACTGACCCAGAGCCGCCCGCCAGGTGAGACACTGCCTTACTTCCACGATACTGATCAGGTATATAGGCGGCACGGGTGTCCGGACATTTGCCACGCCGGACATTTGCCACGATTTTACCTGCTCCGAAGGGTTGGGTCCCTTGTCTCCTCCTCCTCCTCACCCGCCCGCCCAGTTTCCTTTCGAAGTTTCTAACGTGACCATCAGTATGGAAGTTATTACAAAGAACAAGGGCAGGCCTCCTGCTCATTACAAAGGGAATCTAAAGAAGGTGTTGTTATATGCATGTACTTACGCCGAAAAGCGGATCATTACAAGGGAAAGCTGCTTTCGAAGAACGGAGAAGTGTTGAACTTGTTAGAACATCTCTGTGGACCACCTGACGATGCGGCTCTGAAAATGACAAAGCAAGTGGAAAGGGCGAAGAGAAGGTCTCGAGAAGAAACTACACAGTTATCGGAGATATACGCGGATAAAATGGGAAATCTACACATGAAAGTTTATGACTTTGTTACAGCGATGCCTATTCAGAATCTATGAAGAGAACCATGCGTCGTCGATGGAGTCAAGCGCGGGGGAACCAAAAAGAGCCTAAGAACTCTTATGAAATTGATCTTCATGAAGATCTATTAAAATGGGAGATGGTAGTAGTTTTATTCTGGAAGACGATAGATTAGAGGTGAGAATAATGATTTTTTAGTGGAAGCAAAGGAAAAGAAAGTTTAAAAATATGTTCCCATTTTTTTATGGATGGAACATTTAAGAGCTGCAGCAAGCAGTTTGCACAAATCTACACCATAAACGTAGACTTAGGAGGCCCGATTAAAGGAACAAACATTCTTCCTACTGTATTTGCACTACTCCCTAATAAGAAGAAAGACACATATGTTCGTCTATTTCGTCTGATAAAACAGGTAGGCCCTGAGTGGTGTCCTAAGCAAGTAAAGGTCGACTTTGAGGCAACTGCGATGTCAGCCATTCGTCAAGTTTTTCCCACAATTGAAATAAATGGATTCTATTTCCGCATGAAGAAGAGTTTGTGGAGAAGAATTCGAGATCTCGGTCTAACTGAGGAGTACCGCCAGAACGAGGATTTAAGACTTCACGTCAGCTTGTGTGCAGCGCTGGCATTCGTAAAACCGGAGGACGTAAGCAATGGATGCATTGAGATTCATGCAGAAGCTCCTGATAACGGAAGATTCTCTCAATTTTTTGACTACTTTGTGGATAACTGGCTAGTGAATGAGGATATAGCAATAGAAATGTGGGACTATTACGGAAAGAGGCACCGAAAGACGAACGCTGTTGAAGGGTGGCACAACAAAATAAATAGTATCGTTGGAAACCCTCACCCTAGAATCAACTATTTGGTGGAGTGCTCGAAAAAGGAAGCAGAGCTCACAAACTGCATGTACATGAAATTGGAAATGAATCTTGAAGGTAAGAAGAGGAAGAAGAAGTACTTGAAGCTGGACGACAGGACAGAGAGAATCGTAAAGAATTATGAAGAGACTGGCAACATTAGGCCTTGCTTGAAAGCCATTGTGCATATTCAGAAACTGGACTAAATTACGTTAAAAATAATGTATTAAAAACTATGAAGGCCACTGAGTCCTCGCAGATTACTGAGTTAAAATCATAAAAACAATGAAGCAGCATTATCGGAGCTAATATTAAGTTGTAATTGTAAATAGAGTCTACATTAGTACAGCGTGTTTAAGCTGATTTTACACACTCCAGAATGATAAATGGTCATTTATCATTTTGACGGTCCAAAACCTGTGCAAAGTGTGATGGGAATCAGCCTTTAATGTAAAAATTAAAAAGTGTTTCAAGCCTCACAGAAGTATCCCTATTGTTGTCACGTTAAGATAACTTTTTTCTACCTTCCAATATTATGGCCATACTATTAAGTAATTGTGAGTTATAAGATTATTTTCTGAAGCTTCAGAGTCGCAACTATCACCTAAAATATCATGATTTGTTACACTGATAGTATACGCTTTTGTAAAAGAAAATGGGAACTGAACCTTTGGATTGCACCTAAAATTGACATCCCAAAACTGATCTGATCCTAAGGTTGACAATTTTGGCACCTCAGATATTTTTTATTTTAGTTTAGCAGCAAACATTTATAGTAAATGTAAATCTACTTAAGTACTTGTAGATGTAGTCTTTTAAAATTAAAATTTCTTACTAAATTGTTGATTATCTTTAAACAGGCCAGTAAAAGCAAGGAGCTTACTACTGAAAATTAATTGTTACTAAAGAACATCAGCAACAAATGTATTAGACCTACTTTTCATATACATTAGAGACTTTTTTAAAAAGATATTTGACCATTTCCTCTGTCACTGACAGTGTAATTTGAGTTGCTTTGCAACACCAGGGATATCTGCTGTTCTCATTTCGAATTCTGGAATATTTACTTCGTCTTCTTTGCTGAAGGAATTTCGGAAACTGCGTTTAGTAACTCCATTTTAGTGGCACTGTCATCAGTAACATTACCGTCGCTGTCGCGCAGTAAAGGTACTTACTGAGCCTTTCTGCTGGCTTACTTAACATGGGACCAGAATCTCTTTGGATTTTCCGCCACATTTCTAGAGCGAGTTTCATTTTGGAAACTATTAAATGCATCTCGCATTGAAATCCGCACCAAATTTCGAGCCTCAGTAAAACTTCACCAATCTTGAAGATTTCGCGTTTCTCTAAATTATACGTGCCTTTTGCGGTGCTCCTGCAGCAGCTATCGTGTTTTGTGTATCATGGGGTATCAGTTCTGTCTCTTATTAATTTATTTGGTATGAATATTTCGAGTGCTGTTGATACTATTTCTTTGAAGTTAAGCAAAAAAAAAAATGTCTCTGAGCACTATCTCAACATCTGAGGTCATCAGTCCCCTAGAACTTAGAACTACTTAAACCTAACTAACCTAAGGACATCACACACATCCATGCCCGAGGCAAGATTCGAACCTGTGACCGTAGCGGTCGTGCGGTTATAGACGGAAGCGCCTAGAACCGCTCGGTCACACCAGCCGGCAACTTAAGCCACATATGGTCTTTATTTACATAGTTTGGAAGGATTGGAGACTATCTCTTAGAAAGACATCAACCGAATTTTTAGCTGTTTTTGTAAACAGAAATATTTCGCGTTTAGTTTTGGTGAATTTCTTTGTTACGGAAGTGAGTCTCGCTACGACTGCGTGTTCACTAGTCCCTGTGTCCGTTGTGATGCTCAGGATTATTTGTGGCTAAGAGGTCAAGTGTGTTTTCGTCACCATTTACAATCTGAATGGGCTCGTCAACTAATTGTTAAAAATAATTTTAAAAAAAGCGATTAGAAAAATTACGGTGAAAGGGTTCAGCACCGCCCGACATTGAAAATAGGTACAACATTCTTCTTTATTCTTGTCATAACAACATATTTTTTCTAATAATAACTCAATTTCAATTAATACAGCGAAGCCGGATATCAGTGTGGGAAAGAATGACTATTTATTTATTTGATCACATGTGCACTCCCACAAAATAAATCCCTACATCCAGTTTGGTGAGATCTGTGAAATGAATGAATGTATGGTCGTCTGGAAATATTTAAGAAATGGCGTGTGCAGGACTTGAAATTAGAGACGAGTACTTCCACGTGGTGAGTACTGTGTGAGTCTCAATCTGTGTATGAGACAAAGGATAAAGAGAAGTACTCATCCATGGTATCAGTTGAGGACTCGCGTGTGTGATGAATATGTTCTTAATATTACTTTGCGCGTTATGTTTCTGTGTGACGCTTGATTCAAACTACAATACTCTGAGAAAGAAGCAAGGTGAGTCAGCCGTCTATCCAGCAACGCCACTTGGCTTGCATTGCACAGGAAGACGTGCATATCTCCTCCAGAGTTCATAGTAGGAAAGAAAAATTACGAAGTGGGGCAGTGTCGTGTGAAACTGGGATAAATACTAATTGAAGTGGGAAAGCTGAAAGTGATGTGATTATAATGTTGTGACTATTCCTTGTGTTGTATTCCATGTTGCAGTGTGGTGTATGTCATGTAATTTAAGTATGTGTGGTTTGCATGGGAGAATAGCAAGGTAGTTTCAGAGTTAGTGGGTTATGCATGTTCCTTTTGTACCGCTCGGTCTGGAGGAAAGTTTCGTGATGATGGTTGTGAGAGTCAAAGTGTGAGATATAGCAAAAGATCCACCATCCTATCCAGAAAGTGCAGTGTAGCATTAAATAATTACGAGACCATAAGATAGAGAATCACCAATGTAAAGCCATGCCCACTGGGCGGAATTTCTCTTGTGTTATTGTTGTAGGTTATAGAATTTGTGTGTTTAGGTTATAAAATTTATCGGAATAAATAAGATAGTGAAAAGAAAAAGATTGGTGGCCTTTTCCTTCGAATTGTATGTTGTCATGATATCCAGAATTTATAATGTGTGCACCATTCATATTCAGTGCGATGGCCACGTGTTGATAAAAGCCGTTGAATAAGAAAGATAATGTGGTATTGCCAATGCGTAGTAAACAGTCAGTGTTGTGTAAATTACTAATAGTCAGATGTGCGTTTCCGTTGCGTAATATTCAAACAGGAGAATAACTTGTAACTTAATTGTGAGTACTAGAGTTCATGTTACTCGATAAATAAGAATGAGCCCACTCGCATGGCAGACCACTCATCTTGCAGGCCTGACTGCTTGATGCCACAGAATGAGCAAGGCATGTGGGTGAATCTCATAATTTCGACCCTGCCAGGATTTTGCTGTTAGGGTTTGCTGTTAAGATTTTTTTTGATGGAATATATTGTGATAGCGCTAAGAAGCAAAAATTTTTTTTTCCAATTTCTTTCTGGATTGGTGAGGATCTTTTATTTTTTTATGTAATTAATTGCTATATCGTCCAAGGCTGGAAGATCGTTGCATTTTTTTTTTTTTTTTTTTTTTGCGTAATGTCCATAGTAACTAGGTTGCAGTTGAAAAGTGTAGTCACCATGGAGAATAGCGATTCTGCGGTGAATGTAGCAGTGCAGCAGGAAGTAGGTATCGACCTTGGGTTAATGAGCGAGAACGGCAAACACTCGGAAGGGGCTGAATTGGTCAGCGGACCGCGGCTAGGTGATCCTTTAAGCGGCGGGCTTTGTCCACAATAGGGGGCTTTTCCCGACGACGTGGGCGAGCCGGGACTAGGTCAGGTATGCAGTGAAAGTGTAGCAACCCTTAGCGAAGCTACGGTTTCTCAGGCGAACGAGGTGAGCGCACCGAAAGTAGCAAATGACAATCTGATACTGCAGTTTTTACAGAGGATGGATAGAGATAATAAGGAAAGATTGGAAGCGATGGATAGAGATAATAAGGAGAGAGATAGGGAGACTAAGGAAAGATTTGAAGCAAATAAGGAAAGATTGGAGGCAATGGATAAGGGAAATAAAGAGGCAATGAGGAAGCTACACACAATTATCAATGAGCGTCTGTCCGCAGTTAATAATCGGTTAGATGAGGGGGAGAAGAATCTGGATGCGTTGAAGCAAGTATGTGATGCCGTGAAAGAAAAAGCCAATAATTTGTCGGTACGAATAAGTGCAATAGAGAGTGATATTACAGAACGTAGGGACGTGTTGCCGGATGAGTGAATCAAAGAGATAGTGGAGGACTTACTTGCAGATAAACAAGGGGCATTAGACAGTGTGGAAGCTCAAGTCACCCGGCAGGAAGTGGCGCTAAATAAACACAGGGATGAAGTTGCGGAGGTAGTGGTCAGAATGAATACGATTAGCGCAGATGTAGAAAAGATCAATATAAGAGGCGAAACAGGCTCAGACAGTATGCAGCGAGAGGTTTATGCTGACCAGGAGGAGGTACAATCACTATTACAGTTTAAAGAGGCACAATTAGAAATAAATAGGAAACATAGGGAAGAACTAGCACAGTTGCAATTAGCGTGCAGTAACGAAGGTGAAACACCACCAGGTAGATTGCAGAGGCAGAGTGAGATAAATTCAAAAAACGAAAATAGGCAGAAAGAGGAAGACGAACTCAGAGAGTTAGCAGAACGGTTGTGTCGGATAAAACAGGTGGCAAACCCAACTGGGTATAATCCAAGTTCGGAAAACATAAATGCGGAAGAAGAATGTAGGAGGCACTTCGTGTCGGTACAAAGGTACACTTGTTTTCCGGATCCAGATAACTACCAACATCCATGCCTGTGGCTGTCTCAATTTCAAGATTCATTACCTTCATCGTGGGGACCGCTCCTCAAAATGAAGTTTGTGTGTAACCATTTGAGGGCCGAGGCTAGAGCGAAAATGCAGGAAGTTATTAAAGACTGTAGTAGCTACAAGATATTTTGTGACAAGTTTTTAAATGAATTCTGGTCGAAAAGTAGGCAGGACCAGGTTAAGCAAAGCATATTGATGATGCCAAATTGTAACGAAGGTGGGATAAGAGATCCAGTGGCGTGCTATCAGGAAATGTTGAGACGAAATAGGTATTTGGATGTGCCATTCGAAACTGGGGAGCTCATTAGGATCTGTATAACGAAGTTGCCAGTGAGATTGCGCAGAGATATAGTGATAGCAGGCAGAGGCTTAGACGATTCCGCGTCATTTCAGCACTTGTTACAGGAACTGAGTAATGAGAGCAACATCGTGAACGGAGATACGACTCATAGGTCAGACAGAGTCGAGGATAGGAACGGCAGAAACTATCAGACTGACAGGAGAGCATGGTATCAGAGGAATGACGGAAATGGAAGATGGCGAGGAAATAGGGGGCAGAATTCATGTGGATATCGACCGGCAAACCGGGAAAATAGAAGATGGGACAGAGATGGAAGAAGAAGGGAAAATGAAAATGATGGGCGAAGAGAGGATAGGCAGTCATTGGGTTCACGGCAGGACAATCACTGCCACAATGACGGAGGGACAAGAAGGTGACTACATGATAGATGGGTGCAAGTCAGGACTATTAATGATGTAAATATTAGGTATATCGATTTCGGAAAACTAAGGGAGAATCTGTTAGAGGAGGTAGGAGATGTGGGGAGTGAAGTCCACCCAATAATTAGCGTAGAAATAAATAATATAATCGTACCTTGTGTGATGAGTGTTTTGAGGGAAGATGTGTTTAAGTGTTGTAGTCTTACAAAACCATGGCCAACGTTGCCGTTGCAAAGGACAACAGTTGGTTGGTTGGTTGTTTCGGGAAAGGAGACCAGACAGCGAGGTCATCGGTCTCATCGGATTAGGGAAGGACGGGGAAGGAAGTCGGCCGTGCCCTTGGAAAGGAACCATCCCGGCATTTGCCTGGAGCGATATAGGGAAATCACGGAAAACCCAAATCAGGATGGCCGGACGCGGGATTGAACCGTCGTCCTCCCGAATGCGAGTCCAGTGTCTAACCACTGCGCCACCTCGCTCGGTAAAGGACAACAGTGAGAGGGGCAGTTACAGGAAAGGGAATTGAGGTGAAGTTACAAGCGCAGGTAGACTTTGTGTGCCAGGCGAAGAGGTTTAGTACAGTGTTCATGATTGTGTCGTCTCTAACTGTTGAAGGGATATTAGGCGTTAATTTTTTGAACCAACATAAAGCAGTCGTTAACATGAGAAATGGTTCAATGGAGTTGAAACGAGATTCGGAGGAAATTACATTAAGATTCGATGATTGCTTATGTGCTAAAGATAACGCACACTTAGCATTATGTCTGGTGGTAAAGTCCGGTAGACAGGCACAGAATACGGGGTTCGAACAAAAGAAGAAGGCAATTCATAAATGTTTGGAGGAGGAGATCAGAGAGAAAATCTGGCATTTACGAGGGACCACGGTCTACGGGGAATTGCAGAAAATTTTATACGAGAATAGAAAGGTATTTAAACATGCTGTGGGTTCAATAAGAAATTTTGTGTATAGATTTAAGGTCAAGCCTCATAAACAGTTTAGGGCCAAAGTGTACCCAATACCTGTTGTGTACAAAGAAAGAGTAAAAGCTGAGATCGAAAGCATGCTACAACAAGGGATTATCGAACCAGCATCCAGTCCGTACAACAGCCCTTTAGTTTGTGTTGAGAAAAAGGATGGGTCGATTAGATTTGTTTTGGACGCAAGAAGGATTAATAAGATAATAGAGCCAGAGACAGATCGGCCACTGACACTTGACGAATTGCTACAAAAGTTTCGCGGGATCAGAGTTCTCAGCTCAGTTGATTTGAGAATGAGTTTTTGGCAGGTGGAGTTAGATAGGGGGTGTAGAAAATACACTGCTTTCTTGTGCTACGGGAAATCGTATCAATTCCGGAAACTACCATTTGGGTTAAATGTATCATCTGCAGCATTTATCAGAGCGCTAAATACTGTCATTCCTAATGAAATAAAAGATAAGGTAACACAGTACGTGGATGATGTCCTGATAGCAGAAAGAAACTGGGACGACCACAATAGAACGTTAAGCATATTGCGCGGTGCATTGGAGAGACATGGGGTAACCGTGAATTTGGGAAAGTCAGAATATGGACGAAAAGAAATAGAGTTTCTAGATCACATTGTAACACCAGAGGCAATAAGACCAAATCCAGACAAACTCGAAGCAAACAGAGATTTTCCGGTGCCAAGAACAAAACGTCAGCTACGGGGTTATTTAGGATTAATCAATTTTTACAGGAGGTTTATTAAGATTGGGGGTGCAGATGTAACGCCGGAAATGCATATCCTCCTATTTCCATCAATTGTACTATAAATTTGTTTTCCTTATTTTTGTTACCTGAATATATGACATTTCTGTGTCTTTACATATTGTAATTGTTTTACTATTTGTATATATATATATATATATATATATATATATATATATATATATATATGCATTTATGTCGATGTATAATTGGTTTGTTTCGTAAATATTATTTGTATTTTTACGCTGGGTCTTGCCTAGGGAAAACTGCCATCGAACGATTACATCGATAGGTCGTGTGAAGAATCAAAGTGTGTAGGATCTTTGGTAGTGTTAACTCTGCCGCGTGGAGCGCGGGCAGAGGGAGTCTGGCTGGAGTAGCGAGTGGAGCAGGTGTGTTGTGTGAAGCTCCCGCGAGTTGCCGCGCTTTCGGGGTTTGGCAGCATGTAATTGCGCTCGACTTGCGATGATAGTTTCTGACATGGTGTCGCGGACGGGAAGCATTAGCTGGCGCACATCAAGAGCCCGTTTCGTCTGGTGACCGTGTCGAGAAGAAGGCGCGCCAACATCCAGCTTCTGCAACAACGACGGCCGACAATGAGTGACTGTCGCCACCTCCTCGATCGACGGCTTCAAACCTTCAATCAACCAACAAGGAAGACTAGAAGCACGTAAAGTTTTAGAACTGTATGGCAGACCTCAGCTTTTCCAACTTTTAAAATTGTTGCATCACAAAATTACAACTACTTAGCATGAACCTTTGTTGCTCATTGTCCCAATTGCATTACCAAGCAGGGTCCCTTCCTTTTCCAGAATAAACCCGAGTGTCGTTGAAATTCAAACGCCAGCATTAAAGTAATATTATAGCATTTCACTGCATTAATTTCAAAGTTCAGTTAAAGTATTCATAGCTGGCTACAATATTTAGATTACACAAGCACGAATTAAGAGTGCGAGTTTTGTTACCGTATTTTAGCTTACATGTGACTGCAGCTCAGCTTGGTACGTACTAAATTTTACTATTGTTAATTGTTCAGAATCATTTAATTCAAGTTCAAAGTTAAATCTCTTATTTCTAAATTGCGTAGATTCAAGTAGCTTTTGAAATGATTGTTGAGGTAGTCCAAGACTAACCGCATTTTACTGAATTTCGATGTGCTTCAGAAAGAAAGCTCACTATTAACTTCAGTCACTAAATTAACTTTCGATTTTCCGGTTTTATTAATTCTTTTGCTAAATTAAGTCAGAGTGTAGCGAAATTTATTACTTCTGACAAACTTTCAGTTTTCACACTACACTTGTCAACCTTCAGTTGCCACGCTTCTAGTGCTAATTATATGTGTAATAATCTTTCTTTTTCAGTTACTATAGTAATTGTCCTTAGGACTGGCGACCGTAATTTCCCCCAAATCTCAAATATCTAATTACCGCTAGTTGATTGTTAACGTAACGGCCGCACATTTACTTTCTTTATTAACTTTACCCCTTTTTCAAAATTAATTTCCACCAGTTTCATTAGCATTTTTCCTTTCATTTAGATGTAACCCTTTCCTCCATCTTTACCGACAAATTAACCTCGGTGACGATTGCTTTTCCCAAATTTCCAATAGGTACACGCGGTTTAATTTTTCACTGTCATTAACGTCAATAAGTGAGGGGGAGGTTACACAGCGACACCCAGACTATGTCAGCTGACTGGAAAGAAAACGGTATGGAATTGGGACCCTGTCACGCAGGAAGAGTATGAGGCATTAAAGAAGGCACTGCTATCGGCACCTCTTCTCGGGCATCCAGACCTAGGGAGAGTTTTGTATGGCCACGGACAGTTCCCGTAGTGGACTTGCGGTAACATTGTTCCAAGAGCTAGAGCAAGGAGGAGAAGTAATACAACAATCTGAATGAGATTTTCACTCTGCAGCGAAGTGTGCGCTGATATGAAACTTCCTGGCAGATTAAAACTGTGTGCCCGACCGAGACTCGAACTCGGGACCTTTGCCTTTCGCGGGGAAGTGATCTACCATCTGAGCTACCGAAGCACGACTCACGCCCGGTCCTCACAGCTTTACTCCTGCCAGTATCTCGTCTCCTACCTTCCAAACTTTACAGAAGCTCTCCTGCGAACCTTGCAGAACTAGCACTCCTGAAAGAAAGGATACTGCGGAGACATGGCTTAGCCACAGCCTGGGGGATGTTTCCAGAATGAGATTTTCACTCTGCAGTGGAGTGTGCGCTGATATGAAACTTCCTGGCAGATTAAAACTGTGTGCCCGACCGAGACTCGAACTCGGGACCTTTGCCTTTCGCGGGCAAGTGCTCTACCATCTGAGCTACCGAAGCACGACTCACGCCCGGTCCTCACAGCTTTACTCCTGCCAGTATCTCGTCTCCTACCTTCCAAACTTTACAGAAGCTCTCCTGCGATACTGGCAGAAGTAAAGCTGTGAGGACCGGGCGTGAGTCGTGCTTCGGTAGCTCAGATGGTAGAGCACTTGCCCGCGAAAGGCAAAGGTCCCGAATTCGAGTCTCGGTCGGGCACACAGTTTTAATCTGCCAGGAAGTTTCAATACAACAACCAATTGCATTTGCGAGCCGAGTGCTTAGCAAAGCTGAGAGAAATTACACGGTAACTAAGCTTGAAGCTTTGGCAGTAGTATGGGATTTTAGTAAGTTTAGATACTATTTGTATGGCTCAAATGGCTCTGAGCACTATGGGACTTAACATCTGTGGTCATCAGTCCCCTAGAACTTAGAACTACTTAAACCTAACTAACCTAAGGACATCACACACATCCATGCCCGAGGCAGGATTCGAACCTGCGACCGTAGCAGTCGCGCGATTCCGGACTGCGCGCCTAGAACCGCGAGACCACCGCGGCTGGCACTATTTGTATGGGAGGCACACTAAAATCTATACTGACCACAAGTCACTACAGTTTCTGATGTCGGCCAAACTTAACCATAGACGACTCGCTAGGTGGGCACTCTATTTACAGGAGTTTCAGTTTACGGTCATGTATATTCCTGGGCCACAGAATATAGTGGCAGATGCGTTGTCAAGGAACCCAGTAGGTCATGGTCAATGCTTTGATGAGGAGGTAAACGAGAACAGATATGACATATTGTATATGCAGGGCGTGCCGTTCGAGAAATACATGGGGATGGTACTCTCAAATATCGCGAAAGAGCAGGATAAAGACGCGTCATGGAGAATGGTGAAGGACAGAGTTAGAGCGAACTTAGGTGCCAATATAGCGCGCTATTATACAACTCAGAAGGGGGTCCTTTTCTACAGTAGAAGTCCGAACACACAGGACTGGGTGTTGTGTATACCAAATGAAATAGTCAACAATCTGATCTGGTACACGCACCTAAGTTACGGGCATTACGGGGCAAGGAAATGCTGTAAGAAGTTAAGGGAATCAGTTTCTTTCATTAGTATGGAGAGAAGGATCAAGAACGTGCTTGGTAGTTGCAAATTGTGCCAGAAGGCAAAATCGTTAACTATCTCATGCAAAGCACCGCTTTTTCCGATAGTGCCTGGTAGAGTGAGGGAATTCGGAGCAACAGATTTGTTTGGCCCGCTACCTAAGTCAGTGCAGGGATATAGAAATGTTTTAGTAGCAGTGGAATTGGTGTCAAAGTATGTGACTTTTATCGCATTGAAACATGCGACGGGAAGGACGGTAGCAGCAGCGATCGTTATAAACTTTTTGCGAGAAGTAGGAACTGTAGAAAAGTTCATAGATGACAATGGACCACAATATAGATCCAGACAATGGGTAGCCACACTGAAGAGAAGAAGGATAAAACCGGTGTTCATATCCCGATACCATGCTGCAAGTAACCCCAGTGAAAGAGTGGTAAAAGAACTGGGAAAGTTGTGTAAGATCTATTGCCATAGGCAACATAGAAGTTGGAGTATTTTTCTCAAAGATTTTCAGGACATCCTCAATGAGCTACCACATGGAGCAACTGGTTTATCACCAATTACGGTACTAAAGAATGAACCATCACCAGATCGAGTCAGGGAGCTGGTAGATTTTCCGCGATCAGGAAAGCAGAGGCACACAGAAATGGTCAAGGTTGCGATAGAGCGTATTAAGAAAGCAGCTAAGGATAGGCTGGAGAAACAGAAAGGAAAGATCCGTAAGATCGAATTGGCAGTAGGAGACAAGGTTCTAATTAAAACTCATCGATTATCAAAGAAGCACAGATTCCCAACTAGCAAATTCTTTACGGTGTATAGTGTACCATTCAGAGTGAGGCGGATTGTCCATGAAAATGCTGTACTGATTGAGACGATCAAGGGAAAACAATCTCGTGGGCTTCATCACATTTCTAACATCAAATTATGGAAAAGTTAAGGATAGATCGAAAGTAGGCAACTTATGGTAGATAGTCAGTGTATTTATTTGTGGTGTGTAACGTTGTGCAGGGTCAAATCGAACATAAGAATTTTCAGGCGGGATGTCAGGAAGTATGACGGAATAGACTGGTCGAATGAGTCATGAACAGGAGTCGACAGAGTGGTGTATGTACGTATTTTTTGTCATATGAATTAGGGTTAAGCAGAAACGACGTGATGAGTAATGAGTGGATAAAGATGGTAGATTGTGAGAGAAGCGACGTGATAAATAGTAGTTGATAAAGGTGATATTTAAGGAGAGAAGCGACGTGAAGCAGTGTGATTAATAAAGAGAGATTCGACGTGATGAAACAGTGGTAAATAAAGGTGAGTAGAATTAATAATGTGGAGATATCTTAGATGTATGTTACAGAGAGGTCTGTGTATGCTGCAATCGAGATTGATGCCAATGACGAAGGAAGACCAGGAAACGATGGAGTAATGGAATGACGGAGAGCCGAAATACGAATGAAGAGAGGAGGGCAACTGTACAACGTGAAAGGACATAAAGGGAGTATGGGATCCAGATGGTGAACGTTGTGGAATACTGACGTAAGATGTAATATAAGTGTAAATCTAATTCTTACCATAACATTTGCAATATGGCAAAAATAATATTTTTTGTTGTTGTTGAAGCCTGGTACCAGTATAACTAATCAAAACAGTACCAAGAATGTGTACAGTTATTTTGCAGGATGAATAATTTGTGTATTTTTTGTTCTTAGATGAAATGTCGCAATTCTAAAGTGATATTTAGCAGGATGAATAATAGGTAAAGTGAATGCAGAGGTAAGCCAATGGAGAGAGGTGCCAGAGTGAAAGGACGTAATCGGAGACTGGAATGCTATCTCCGAAACAACTCCACGTGTTATGAGGTTGAGTATAAGGGAGCAAAGGTATGGTATGTTGACGTCAATGTGGTGGTGTTAAGGTTAGCTGACTTCTAGACCTATTCTGTTGGTGTATTAATGGATTGAATGAGAAGGAAAATGTGGTGTCAGTTGAGTGAGAGTCGTAGAGTAGTGTGATCAATGCGCACACTCCTGTAAAGGGGATGCTACCGATCCATAACTAAAACATTATTGTGCTTTATTGTTTGATTTGGATGAACCTCGATGGCAGGTCAGGATCTGACACCATGTGGATGGTACATACATGCCCTAGAAATGTTGTTATATATAATAAAAGGTAAAATATGTAAAGAGATACTAATTTCAGTCTGTCACAAGCACAAAGGTTCATTGTATATTGTAGTTTTAGAATCAACAGTTTCTAATATTTTTATTTTCACTGTGATAGGATGTTAGAGTAGTCTACTATTTGATATTGTAATTATGAGCTGTATAGATTGTTTCTCATTCCTTTTTTTTTTTTTTTTTTTGACACTTTCATGTTTTGTATGAGGGACAACAGGTACAATCAATAGCACAAGTGTGGGCTGTATATAGAAAAGGGATAAATGTTGATGTTGTATGTCTAGAAAACTAGGGCGTATGATTTTATGTTTTTTAGAACAAAGATTCTTTTATTACCAATGTATCTAATAGATCATACATGTAATCAATGAGTATTTAAATACTGTAAAAATATCCTTTTGTCTGTAATGTTGCGAGATATACGGAAGGTTCTGACTGATTGGGTGTCATAGTGCTGAGGTGCTACGCAGAACACGCTCATACCGCTAGTGGGAGGCCAAGCTGACGTCGCCATGGGACAGGTGACAAAGCCGCTGTGCTCCCCACTCCACTGTCGGTCGGGGTACACTCCACGCACCCGCTACAACAGGTCAACGGCCTGGGGCGACACGAAACTACCACTGGCTGCCATTCATAAGTTGCACCACCCTTACGACTGGAGACAGTATCCCGCGGAGGCAAAGGGGGTGGTTTTTTCTGCTCAACGGCTCGCGCGGAGGCGGAGCGATGGCAGAATGAACGACGAGTCCAGCGGGCATTCTTTAACAGCAACTATTAACTAGTACTGGACTGTGGAGCCGTGAAACAAGATGACTGCTCGTATGTCTCCATGAGGTGGAAAGTGAAGGACTGGTGTTTCCACGTTGTGAGTGGTGGAAAATATTTTGTCTTTAGCAGACAGGACGATTGTTATGTTTTGTCTTGACCACTGAACGGTGGGATCCATAAACGTTTGGCAGTGACTTGTTAAGTGTGCTTTGTAAATTGCATGTGGGACGCTTGTTATACTTAAAGAGGACAGTTGTCGTATGGTGACTAATTATTGTCTGAGTGCAAGAAACTAAAGTGGGACATTGACATTTGCATTTGTAGTAGGAGACATTTCTTTAATTGGTGCGGGAATAAGTGCTGTTTGTTGGAACTTACGACTTTTTATTACACCATGAACTGAAAGGACAGAACCGTGGGTAATAGTGGTTGTAGGGCCATTTCTGGACGACCAGATTCGTGTGGATGGTACTCTGAGAGTGACTATGACATTTGTGTTTAATGTGTTCAAAATGCCGATTTGAGTGACTTAAAGACTTTCGTCCAGGTAACCATGGGAGAGCTTTGACACTGAGACTAGGAAAACTATCAGCAACTTTTTGACCCCAAGAAAATAACAGAATGAAATGATTCCGTGTGACTTGCAAGATAGGGAATAATGTATTTGTACCTGTAATTGTGTAAATTTTTTTATATGTTTCATTCCTGAAGGGACAGCAAGTGTAATTGTATTTCATTAACATTTGTGTTTAGAATAGTTAGTGGTTTTTTTTTTTTTTTTGTTTGTTCTGGGTTATCAAGTTCACGTAGCATGTTTATTAGAATATTTGGTACAATGATGCTTTAATTACTAGCCAGTGGCGTAATACTAACGTAGCGGCTTTTGTTGCATTGGTCAGTAAGGTTGTCACAGGGGACAAGAGTTTGCATTGCACAACAAATATCGGAATTAACTGATGCATTTTGATGTCGTGGACAGTAATGATCTTGTTGGTGTGTTGACTGAAGCCACTTATTTGCATTATCACAGTGGTGATATTTCACATTAAAGTGTAACAAAGGCTAGTCGAAATGCAAGCTCTTGTCGTCTAAATGTGGTGGTGGTGGTGGTGGTTAGTGTTTAACGTCCCGTCGACAACGAGGTCATTAGAGACGGAGCGCAATCTCGGGTTAGGGAAGGATTGGGAAGGAAATCGGCCGTGCCCTTTCAAAGGAACCATCCCGGCATTTGCCTGAAACGATTTAGGGAAATCACGGAAAACCTAAATCAGGATGGCTGGAGACGGGATTGAACCGTCGTCCTCCCGAATGCGAGTCCAGTGTGCTAACCACTGCGCCACCTCGCTCGGTATCGAAATGTGTAACAACAGAGAAATGAGCAGTAGAGTAAGATACGAGAGCTACTGGTGGGTTCAAGCACTTATTGCTAACTATTTACTGCGTGTATTGATCAAAGTTGATGGAGTGACTAGCTCAGCAACAGGTATTTGTACTGGTGGACAAGGTTGAGGTTAAACTCACAGTCGAGTAGTGATGGCAATTGCTTAAGTGATGATAGTTAATGAGTCTTAGATGTCTTAGATGAACTATATTACGTAACCAGTATGTAACTTGTGGTATATTTCATTGTTTTTCTCCTCAGTTTTATTTCTCTGTAGGTTTGATGTATATTTAAGAGTAATGGTATGGAGCCTGACATTCTACGTGTAACTAGTGTACGCAATGTTTTTCTTTTGTTGATTTTGTTTTGTATTTAGACTTTGCTGTGTAAAGGTTTTTACCCCGCAATTTATGAATGTCAGATTACTTGCTCTGTGTATGGACGGTGAGCTATTTAAAATTTCATGAGTACAATTAGTATTTTTTTTATTTGTTATAGAATTAGTGAAGTTTGGGTTACTCATAAAATAATGAAGATCCCAGTAACTAAGCAAATTTTTATCTCAACATTATTTTTTATTTGTATGATGTAATGTTTTATTTGTCATGTGGATTGTTGTACATTTGTATGTGTACGTTACTCCGGATTGTGGAGAGTACAATAATGCAATAACTGAGTCAATAATTTGGTAAAGTAACAGCATTTGGTCGTCTATTTGAGGTCACCAGGGATTAGGTTTCCTCCTCGTTATTATGATGACTTGCTATGTTTGTTCGAATACAGTTTTCTTAAAAAAATGTTCAGAACCACCCTCGCATTGCAAGGATAGTACCGTGCTATTTTTTTCTGCATGGGCAGCCGGTGGTGAAAGGGTACAGTACCGCCCGACATTGAAAATAGGTACAATATTCTTTGTTATTCTTGTCATAACAACATATTTTTCTAATAATAACTCAATTTCAATTAATACAGCGAAGCCGGATACCAGTGTGGGAAAGAGTGACAATTTATTTATTTAATTAATCACATGTGCACTCCTACAAAATAAATCCCTACATCCAGTTTGGTGAGATCTGTGAAATAAATGAATGTATGGTCGTCTGCTAACTGCAGATAGTGAATGTGAATATATGATCATCTTTGAGACGATCCTTTGGCCACCTTTGGTGAAACCAAAGAGATGAAAATTACCGCAGCTTTGAGCGTCTGAAATGTGGCTGACCAATATGGTAGCAAGGTGCTTCCCCATTTCGGCAGAGGTGCGAGAGGACCTGAAGAACGGCCATGTTTCAGCACTCTGCTGCTGGATCTAGTGTTGGTAAGACCTGTCTTAGGTGTGCTACGTAAAGACAAAAGAGTGGAGACATGGTATGCATGTGAAATACTTAAGAGTAGTTTGGAATAATAATTTCTCTATTTCAGGAACTTTTGTGGGGAGAATTAAATGTCAGGCAGGTAATATTAAAGGGATCGTAGCAATCTTCGGAAGTGACCAACGGTCACAATGAAACCACGTGTTGCAATAAGTTGAAATACTTCCGAGTGCTTAAGTTAAGCTGAATTACTAGCAAGTGTACTATTAGTTGGAAATATTTAAGAAATGGCGTGTGCAGGACTTGAAATTAGAGACGAGTACTTCCACGTGGTGAGTACTGTGTGAGTCTCAATCTGTGTATGAGACAAAGGATAAAGAGAAGTACTCGTCCATGGTATCAGTTGAGGACTCACGTGTGTGATGAATATGTTCTTAATATTACTTTGCGCGTTATGTTTCCGTGTGACGCTTGATTCAAACTACAATACTCTGAGAGAGAAGCAAGGTGAGTCAGCCGTCCATCCAGCAACGCCACTTGGCTTGCATTGCACAGGAAGACGTGCATATCTCCTCCAGAGTTCATAGTAGGAAAGAAAAATTACGAAGTGGGGCAGTGTCGTGTGAAACTGGGATAAATACTAATTGAAGTGGGAAAGCTGAAAGTGATGTGATTATAATGTTGTGACTATTCCTTGTGTTGTATTCCATGTTGCAGTGTGGTGTATGTCATGTAATTTAAGTATGTGTGGTTTGCATGGGAGAATAGCAAGGTAGTTTCAGAGTTAGTGGGTTATGCATGTTCCTTTTGTACCGCTCGGTCTGGAGGAAAGTTTCGTGATGATGGTTGTGAGAGTCGAAGTGTGAGATATAGCAAAAGATCCACCATCCTATCCAGAAAGTGCAGTGTAGCATTAAATAATTACGAGACCATAAGATAGAGAATCACCAATGTAAAGCCATGCCCACTGGGCGGAATTTCTCTTGTGTTATTGTTTTAGGTTATAGAATTTGTGTGTTTAGGTTATAAAATTTATCGGAATAAATAAGATAGTGAAAAGAAAAAGATTGGTGGCCTTTTCCTTCGAATTGTATGTTGTCATGATATCCAGAATTTATAATGTGTGCGCCATTCATATGCAGTGCGATGGCCACGTGTTGATAAAAGCCGTTGAATAAGAAAGATAATGTGGTATTGCCAATGCGTAGTAAACAGTCAGTGTTGTGTAAATTACTAATAGTCAGATGTGCGTTTCCGTTGCGTAATATTCAAACAGGAGAATAACTTGTAACTTAATTGTGAGTACTAGAGTTCATGCTACTCGATAAATAAGAATGAGCCCACTCGCATGGCAGACCACTCATCTTGCAGGCCTGACTGCTTGATGCCACAGAATGAGCAAGGCATGTGGGTGCCTCTCAACGGAAGTTGTTTCCTATTTACAATAGGGTATGAAAATGTATTTTTGTCAACATACGGAAGGTAGATTGAAGTCACTGCCAACTATAGTTGTATGAGTAGGGTAACTACTTGTGATGAGACTCAAGTTTTCTTTGAACTGTTCAGCTTAGTGTTTCATCTGAGACAGGGGGTCGGTAAAATGAGCCAGTTATTAATTTATTCCGGTTGTCGAATATAACCTCTGCCCATACTAAGTAGCAGGAACTATCTGCTTCAGTGTCGATTGTGAGCTTGAACATACATTACATTATTTTTCCTTAAGTGGTCCTTCTTGCTTCTGTTGTAGTGCAGATAATTACAATTACGGCTTTTCCCTCCAGAACCTAGGATGCTTTCTCTGTGACCCTGTAAATACCAGAGCTAAACAATGTAGAACAACAACGTACGTTACAAGCGTAGCATCCTGTATTACTTCATTTCCTTATTTCTAACATTTTAAAACTGTACTCCGACTTTAGATGACATGTCAATCATAGATATTCTTATCTCAATTTAGTGAACGTGTTTTCAATTATGTTTAGAATATTGTACCGCTATACTTTATTAAATAATGTTTTTAGAGAGTAAATTAATATGGAGTATATCGTTCTTATTTTCAAACATTCACATACCCATTTATTCTTTCCTTATTGTCTTTTGGGTATGCAGTTGTAGTAATTAAAGTAGGCACAAATGCAGTGATGAGTAAGAAATGATTAGCGTACATTCGCATTCTCGTTACATCGTTCCTTTCTTGTTGCTCCCGTGGCGATGGACTGTTTCTATCGCAATCAGTAAGCGTGAAAGGAAGCTAGCAAAAGACAGAGGGATCTATATTTTTATACTTGGCAGAACAAATTACATACTGACATTATCGTCGGTATTGCTTTCGTTTCCCAAAAGTTATAAATATTTCGATTTTGGAAAAGAAGCTCTGTATTTCGCCAAGATGAAGAAGAAGGTCCCTTACGTACTGGTTGTATCGAGTAAGATGTGGAGACGGCGGTTTGAAAGCGGACAGTAGTATTACGAAGAAGGGCGTCCCTTACCTGAGGGATCGCTACTCAAGCTACCTGGCGAAGGGGCAAGTGTGGCAAATGTCCGGTGTAGCAAATGTCCGGCATTCGGCGGTGAATGCAATATGTATACGTTTCTGATCGCAGACCTACAAGCTCCACAATCAGCAAGCCATTCGCCTTGTCTTTCATAAGGCCGATTAGCTTCTTGTTCTGTGGAAGAATACCATAAGGAGTATCGGCCGTATATGAGGATGTGTAGAATTCATTACCATGGTACCTTTTACTTCATATGGATCACAGTTCTTAACCCAATAGTTGAAGCTATCTGTATCCATGTAAAGTAATTTAGGGTTTCCGAAATTAGTCTTTGCAAACTGATAATGAAAGCGGTACATGTGGAGTTTGGATAGGTCCAGTATGCACAGCCCTACATAAATAGGCTTCGCAAACTCTGCTGTAGTCTTTGCCATCTGCACAGCAACGAAGGTCTCATTGAATATGGGATCTGCTTATAATTTGGTCTGGCGATGCATTTTATTACTCCATAACGCCCATCTTTTCGATTCTACTCAAAGTTTTTACACCGTTGGCCGCCTACTTAGCTTAGTAGTTATGTGCTTGCTTCCCATGCAGTGGGTCTCAGTTCGATTCCCGGTCATGTTGGAGTTTTTCTCCACTCATTGACTGGGCGTTGTGTTGTCCTCATCACCATTTCATTGTCATCACTGACATCCAAGTCGCCCAATGTGACGTCACCTGAGGTAAGACTTGCAACCTAGCGGCCGAACTTCCCTAGATGGGGCCTCCCAGCCAACAATACCACACGATCATTTCATTTTTTCCCACAATTCCCTCAAATTCTCCATTGTTTTGCAGGAAATTAAATTATCCATTAATTTATAAAAATATTTTCAGAGTCGTGTGTCATGGAAGCTCTCTGTCTCGTATTCTGATCAATATACTCCTTCAACCAGGGTGACTGCTTGAAGGAGATAGCCTATATGGTTATAAGCAGCTCCATCCCCAAGCTGAGGCACTGCTAGAAATTATGATAATCAATAATATATATTCACTTGTTCTCCAGCGTCATCATCAGTTTTGGGGTGCACCCTCCTCATGGAACTAGCTGCTCTGGACTCAGCAGTAAATCAGCATGCACATCAAGGAAACTAATTAGGCATGTGAGTTCTGCCTCCACAACATACCCCACATCAGAATCAGCCAACATACCGCCCCCCCCCCCCTTAATTTTCCATCTATTCTCCTGCATTTGTCTTTGGGCATCCAACTAAACTGTACAATAGGTGCCGATTGTTGCACAGCGTGCTAGTATAAGTTATTTACATCCAGGTACATGATGTAACTCGAATCAGGGGATGTGCTGAACCTGTCACCCATTCATGTGTTATTTGCCTTGGTGTACCTATGGACAATAGGCAAAGTCCCTCACAGAACCATCTCTCGATGAAAAGAATCATGTCGGGATTGGTCAATGGTTCAAATGGTTCTGAGCACTATGGGACTTAACTTCTGAGGTCATCAGTCTCCTAGAACTTAGAACTACTTAAACCTAACTAACCTAAGGACATCACAAACATCCATGCCCGAGGCAGGATTCGAACCTGCGACCGTAGCGGTCGCTCGGTTCCAGACTGTAGCGCCTAGAACGGCTCGGCCAACCTGGCCGGCGATTAGTCAATATTTAGAGCTCTTGTGTTTCTTGAGCATTACGGCCCAAGACAACTCAAGTGCCGTGTAATAAAAGGCGGGATCCAGCTTAGATCCAGCTTAGATCAAGCTTAGATCCAGCTTAGATCAAGCTTAGACTCCGGAATTTCTCGGAGACATCCGCAAGCAAGTGCACGTATGTGACCATGTAAAGTCATGTGTACTCTCCTAAAGTGCAGATGTTGAATTCCGCCGGCCGGTGTGGTCGAGTGGTTCTAGGCGCTTCAGTTTGGAATCGCGCGACCGCTACGGTCGCAGGTTCGAATCCTGATCGGACATGGATGTGTGTGATGTCCTTAGGTTAGTTAGGTTTAAGTAGTTCTAAGTTCTAGGGGACCGATGACATCAGATGTTAAGTCCCATAGTGCTCTGAGCCATTTGAACAATTTTTTTGTTGAATTCCCGCTAGAAATTCACAACATACTCATACTCGGCATCCTTTATAGCATTGTCTGTAAGGTTACTGGAGAAGGCAGTTCCGTCGGGAAGCATGGTTTCGTTGAGTTTTGCCAAACTATCCAGATAATCACATGGGGAAACCCCCTTCCTAATTACAAGTTGAAACTTTTCCTCGTCGGGAAATGCAGCTCGAGTGATATGCATATCCTCCTGAGGTATAGTTTCAACGAGTCTCTAGAGTAGTATCTCCATAAAACATAGCTTGACAAGGAAGCGCAGAGTAGTTCCCAGCGTCATTCGTTTGGAGAGTGAAATATATTTCCCGATGCTCTCAGGTAGGACACTGACCTGAGTTTCCTCCAAGCCGAAAAGTGAGCGTCGTACCCACTTGAATTATGGAAGAAAACGGATATATACCTTGGTCACTGATACTTCAGATTGCATGTATTGTGAACTGTGCCACGGAACTTGCCCATAAGATGACAATGATCCCTACAAGGAGTTTCAGCCTTCCAATCTAACGGAAGCCCGACATTTTCCTTCGATTTGGTCATGGGAACGTTGTCCCTGTAAAGCTTATCAACTTCCCATGAACCCATGAAAGGTTTTCGAGCTCAGTCAGAGGCCAACCCGCAGGATTATCCGTGACATAAGAATTCTAATGATTAACAAACAATTTGGTAGGCTGCGGTATCTGGTACATGTTTTTCTGTGAAGGTAGTATATGATGCTGTAGGGTCCCCTTCATAGAAGGTCACGGAGCAAGGAGGTATTCAAAGTTGGCGTACACCACAAACGGGCATCACACCTGATGGTGAGCATTTTTAAACTTTATAAGTTTTTTTCCACAGTAGCCATAATAACATGTATCAGGTCTTTCGAAGTGCAGTTTTCTAGATGCACCATTAATAAGATGTCTGAGAAAAAATAATTCAGACATCTTAAGCAAATATGCAGTTAACATAAACGTTCGCTAATTTAGGAGGAAAGGAGTTGGAATATGTATTCGCTATGGGAAATGATCTAAAGTTCGATGCATGAATAGCTTCTTGTCTTCAAACCGATCAGCCTGATTTTGAAGCACTGTAAGTTTTCACATTGATTGTCATTGGATAGCTACTGATCACGCTCAATCACTATGATAGCTCAAATATTATATTTGAAAGGGTTGACCTCTAAATCCGAAATCAATTTTAGATGAATTAATATGACAATACTACAATCATCGCAACAGCCTTCCTCTTCAGAATGGTGAAACTTAGTGCACTCTCCTAACGAACAAACACGAATCATTATTCCCGCATCTTTGCAGCAATATGGTTTGACACTTTTACGTACTAAACACTGGGGAATTGTTTAAACGAAGCAGATAATGCTTCAACACCGTAAGCGGCTCGGTCTTGATTGGTAAATTGACAGATGACAGCCTACAGCAACGCATGCGTACACAACCAGGCAGTGCCCTGCCGAGAGTATATCAATTGACCTCGAGCCAACGGTCATTGGTAATGTACCCACATTGATTTTGCTGGTCATTTCTGGCACACACAGTGTCTAATTAGCGTCGATGCATACAGTAGGTATCCATTTGTCATTAGGATGAATTCGACAACTGTAACTAGCACTATCAAAATGGTTGCTTCTGTCTTTTATTTATAAGGCCCACCACAGACTACCGTTTTGGACATTTGCCCGCAGTTTTCTTCATTGAAATGTCAACAGTTTTGCAGACAAAATAGGTTTCTACGTATCGGAATGGCACCGTTCAGTGCTTAATTGAACGGTGAAGCTGATTATTTTGATTGCGCTTTCCAGGCACAAATGTACAAATTTCGTGCTTTGCAGTCAAGGGAAAATGATGTGCTACTTCTAAGCATCTATCGGACTCTGCTTTTCCACAACCCTTCGCTGCATCTATCCGCACGAAGGACAAAGTTTAGTATGGCGTCTATCATCAGCCTCACAACTGGGAATCCAGCATCATGGCACAGACGATTATATTGTTCATGGCGTAGCAGGCACCCACTGACAGCACCAAACCCAGCTTCACTTTTGTGATCACTGTGATCCTACTGTAGATTTTTATTTTTGAGAAAAACTGGCTGCAATCCAAACTACTTCCAGTGAGCAGCCTTTACCAGTGCCCAACGTTTCGATGCATGGACCAACAGACGACTATGCCATGGAGGCCATCACATCCCTTTCACAGTGACAGCAGTCACTGACATCAAACTTGCACCAGCCTTACAACTTCTGGCGTCCTCAGCAGTGCCACTGCTGCACCCATGTGTGCCAATGGATGGTCATCCTACCTTCAGTTTTTTGGCAAATCCTCCCAGAGGTTCACAAAGTAAATATAAGGACACAGGTTGGTTGGTGCCATCTGCCATCATGCTACATCCAACTCCATGAGTTGCACCATGGCACAGGCCTTCCCTACATCATCACCTATATCCACACTATGCGATGGTGGGGAATAATTTTGGGGAGGAGGATGCTGTATTGATGGTCTCTTTGTCGCCTCCAGATAGCTTGCGACTCATATCTCCATTGAAGAAGATTCGTTTAAGCAGACCGCCAACATGCCACTGCATGTCTCGCCCTCTCCAGGATTTACCATCTACCTATGGGTGGTGCTACTGACGCCACCATATGATGCCACCTTTGCTCCGACTCACTTTTTTAAGATGCTGCTCACTGATCTCTGCTCCAGATCTCTGAAGACTTGCAGTGAGACATTGGCATCTATAAACTAGCAAACGCTATTGATATTCATTGATATAAACTCTTATTTTGTGAGCGACATTATTGTAAAGAGAATTCACTTACTGTATGAGTATTAGAGTGGAACAGAGAAGCAAGAGAGTTCAAGTTGAGTGTAATTTAAATTACCTTGTATATAGTGTAAATAAATATGTTCATGTTTTACTCATTTATTGAATGTCTGCAGTATCTATGCCACCTCTAATAACTATGAACACAACAGGAAGGAAGATAATGATTTAACATCCCTTCGAGCTCCAAGTTCTGGAGAGCTAACTATGGCTGAGAGACTGGTGTGCTGACCTGATACCTCTCCACATCGCATTATGCAGTTTGTAGAGAATGACTTAGTGACTGGTCAGTACTGGATGGTCCCTCTGGGCTAGTTCATGGCTCAAGTAGGTACACTTATATCTTTTACATTAATGTCATTTTCCTCTAACATTGTAGTTTGTAACATATAGTTACCAAAAGTAGTTTGGATGCTAAAACCAATAAACAGTTTTCTTGTTTTACATTCTTTGCTTTATTTTTGCAGTGATTCGTATTAATTTCTTTTGTAATTCAAAGGCCAATATCATATTAGTCTGGCACCTCCCAGCCCACAATATAATTCTGTAGGACAAAAAGATGTACATGAAACGAAAGAGCATTTTCTTTATTCATCAGTTTTATGATATGGAATTATTCTTCTTGTTACACACATCTTACTCACATACTGTCCAGCTTCAATTTATATGATAGAAAAGGTATGTGATGCACTACTCGTTTCCAGAAGTTTACGTAAACATATGACAGAAAATCCTCCGTTTTCGAGTTATTAATGAACATTGACTTGCCAGATGCAACCTAATAACTTCACTTATCTGTCCACCAGTTTGACACATTGTATCCTAGGTGACATAGGTTGTGAGTGGGACTTGTTTGCATTGGTCATTCGTCTGTCTTTAAAGTGACCACTGTGTACATGTACTATAGGCAGTCATTTAACTAAAAGCACTCCATTCAAACATGGTAGGATATTTATTTCGGGAGCAGGTAGACATGATTTTTATGTGCGGCTGTACAAGGGGTAATGGACACAAAGCTGCATGGCTGTATTAGACAGCAGAACAAAGACAGCTATGGTCTGTGTATCACTGCATTGCCAAGACAGACTACTGACCGAGGAACACCGTGTGTTGCTCCTACACCTGACCAGGAAGAGCATGTTCTACAAGCTGTCAAAGAAGAGCCAGGAGCCAGTGCAAGACAAATGACCCTGGCGTGGCATGTGGGACATCGCCAAGTTTAGCTTGGAGGATACCTCACGAGCATTTCATGTATCCATATCATCTTCAACGTGTGCAGGGCCTTACACCTGCTGATACCCACCACAGGAGAACTGCCGATGGTTTGTTGCACAAACTGCCAATCTGTTATCTGTCTCTTCAGCTTTGTTTGTGGATGAGGCAACATTTGGGAGAGATGGAATAACAAATTACCACAACCAACACATATGGATTGATTGCAATGCTCATGCTACAGTACAGGCTAGACATCAGCATCAGATTAAGATTAATGTGGAGGGCTGAAATTGTAGGTGACTGATACGGTCACTTCTTGCAAATATTTACTTACAGGGACTGCATCCAGAACATCCTCCATGGCCTGCTAGAAGATGTGCCCCTCCAAATAAGAAGAAACATGTGGTTTATTCGTGATGAAGCTCCTGTACATTTCAGTCTCAGTGTTTGAGATGCACTGGTCAGTATCTACCATGACAAATGGGTAGGTACAGCAGGGCCAGTTCCATGGTCAGCACATATCCGCGACCTCAGTCTTTTGGATTATTATCTCTGGAGGCATCTTAAACAATACAGACTACCCAGATGCAGGAACACCCCACGAACTAGTCATGCAAAAATGCAAAACCTTTCAAAGCAATTAGGAAGTATTTGAAAGGGTGCTAACAGTCCACGATTCGATGAATGCATACATTTCCATTACTAATTCGAAACAGATCGATTTTCGGAAAAATGTTTGTATGAACTGTTTTCTTGTTTTGGAGTAAGAAACCTATCCCCAAAGTTTGTAAAAATATTTTTGAAATACCTTGTATATACAGGGTGGTCCATTGATAGTGACCGGGCCAAATATATTACGAAATAAGCATCAAACGAAAAAAACTACAAAGAACGAAACTCGTCTAGCTTGAAGGGGGAAGCCAGATGGCGCTATGGTTGGTCCGCTAGATGGTGCTGCCATAGGTCAGACGGATATCAACTGCGTTTTTTTAAAATAGGAACCCCCATTTTTTATTACATATTCGTATAGTACGTAAAGAAATATGAATGTTTTAGTTGGACCACTTTTTTCGCTTCGTGATAGATAGCACTGTAACAGTCACAAAGGCATAAGTACGTGGTATCACGTAACATACCGCTAGTGCGGACGGTATTTGCTGATCCGCACATCAGTAGCAGACAAATTGCACGAGAATCGGGAATCTCAAAAACGTCGCTGTTGAGAATGCTACATCAACATCGATTGCACCCGTACCATATTTCTATGCATCAGGAATTGAATGGCGACGACTTTGAACGTCGTGTACAGTTCTGCTACTGGGCACAAGAGAAATTACGGGACGATAACAGATTCTTTGCACGCATTCTATTTAGCGTCGAAGCGTAATTCACCAACAGCGGTAACGTAAACCGGCATAATATGCACTATTGGGCAACGGAAAATCCACGATGGACCATCAGTGACCTTAGCGGGTTAATGTATAGTGCGTTATTATGGGAGGAAGGATAATTAGCCCCCATCTTATCGATGACAGTCTAAATGGTGCAATGTATGCTGATTTCCTACGTAATGTTCTACCGATGTTAGTACAAGATGTTTCACTGCATGACAGAATGGCGATGTACTTCCAACATGATGAATGTCCAGCACATAGCTCACCTGCGGTTGAAGCGGTATTGAATAGCATATTTCATGACAGGTGGATTGGTCGTCGGAGTTCCATACCATGGCCCACAAGTTCAGCGGATCTGACGTCCCCGGATTTGTTTCTGTGGCGAAAGTTGAAGGATATTTGCTATCGTGATCCACTGACAACACCTGAGAACATGCGCCAGAGCATTGTCAATGCATGTGCGAACATTACGGAAGGCGAACTACTCGCTGTTGAGAGGAATGTCGTTACACGTATTGCCAAATGCATTGCATTGAGGTTGACGGACCTCATTTTGAGCATTTCTTGCATTAATGTAGTTTTTTTTTCCATACTCCGCAAGCCACCTGACGGTGTGTGGCGGAGGGTACCTTGAGTACCTCTATCGGCTCTCCCTTCTATTCCAGTCTCGTATTGTTCGTGGAAAGAAGGATTTTTTTTATACATACTCCGCAAGCCACCTGACGGTGTGTGGCGGAGGGTACCTTGAGTACCTCTATCGGTTCTCCCTTCTATTCCAGTCTCGTATTGTTCGTGGAAACAAGGATTGTCGGTATGCCTCTGTGTGGGCTCTAATCTCTCTGATTTTATCCTCATGGTCTCTTCGCGAGATATACGTAGGAGGGAGCAATATACTGCTTGACTCTTCGGTGAAGGTATGTTCTCGAAACTTTGACAAAATCCCGTACCGAGCTACTGAGCGTCTCTCCTGCAGAGTCTTCCACTGGAGTTTATCTATCATCTCCGTAACGCTTTCGCGATTACTAAATGATCCTGTAACGAAGCGTGCTGCTCTCCGTTGGAGCTTCTCTATATCTTCTATCAACCCTATCTGGTACGGATCCCACACTGCTGAGCAGTATTCAAGCAGTGGGCGAACAAGCGTACTGTAACCTACTTCCTTTGTTTTCGGATTGCATTTCCTTAGGATTCTTCCAATGAATCTCAGTCTGGCATCTGCTTTACCGACGATCAACATTATATGATCATTCCATTTTAAATCACTCCTAATGCGCACTCCCAGATAACCCATGGTATTAACTGCTTCCAGTTGCTGACCTGCTATTTTGTAGCTAAATGATAAAGGATCTATCTTTCTGTGTATTCGCAGCACATTACACTTGTCTACATTGAGATTCAATTGCCATTCCCTGCACCATGCGTCAATTCGCTGCAGATCCTCCTGCATTTCAGTACAATTTTCCATTGTTACAACCTCTCGATACACCACAGCATCATCTGCAAAAAGCCTCAGTGAACTTCCGATGTCATCCACCAGGTCATTTATGTATATTGTGAATAGCAACGGTCCTATGACACTCCCCTGCGGCACACCTGAAATCACTCTTACTTCGGAAGACTTCTCTCCATTGAGAATGACATGCTGCGTCCTGTTATCTAGGAACTCCTCAATCCAATCACACAATTGGTCTGACAGTCCATATGCTCTTACTTTGTTCATTAAACGACTGTGGGGAACTGTATCGAACGCCTTGCGAAAGTCAAGAAACACGGCATCTACCTGTGAACCCGTGTCTATGGCCCTAAGAGTCTCGTGGACGAATAGCGCGAGCTGGGTTTCACATGACCGTCTTTTTCGAAACCCATGCTGATTCCTACAGAGTAGATTTACAGATAATCACGCTGTAACAGCATGCGTTCTCAGAAATAAGTTCACAAAGGTACATGTATCACATTCTTACAACTGAAATAAAATGTTCAAACGTACCTACGTTCTGTATTTTAATTTAAAAGACCTACCTGTTACCAACTGTTCGTCTAAAATTGTGATCCATATGTTTGTGACTATCACAGCTCCATCTATCACAAAGCGAAAAAAATGGTCCAACTAAAACATTCATATTTCTTTCTGTACTACACGAATATTTAATAAAATGGGGGTTCCCATTTAAAGAAATGCAGCTGATATCCGTTTGACCTATGGCAACGCCATCTAGTGGGCCAACCATAGCGCAATCTGGTTTCCCCCTTCAAGCTAGACAAGTTTCGTTCTTTGTAATTTTTTCGTTCGACGATCAATGGACCGCCCTGTATATATATATATATATATATATATACGGTATTTCTGGAAGCTAATATATATATATATATATATATATATATATATATATATATATATATTCAGAGGTAACACGTTAGACACGAATAAAAGATAACGTAGAACCAGGGGTTTTTCTGCATGGAACAAAGAGACACACTTACTGCTCTGTTGCGTCTTCCTTTAAATGAGGTCCTTGATGATGTTCAAACCTAATTCACAATTACGTTTCACTCACTTTCTAATTATATTTGATCCAACGTATTTGTTTATTTGACCAGTTAGAAGACACTGAAGCTTTTGTACTCAAACAAATGTCACATATAATTACAAACTATGTAGTAAATCTGATCCAGAGGCAGTAGAGACTTTTTTAAACCTCGTTAAGGAACAAGAGTGGCAGGATGTTTAGAGTGCCAATAACATAGATGACAAATATAATGCTTACCTAACACATTTCTCATGCTCTTTGAGAGTTGCTTTCCATTACAACGTTGTAAACGGGGTACTAGCAGTAAAAGGTAGCCTGGGTGGTTGACTAGTGAGATAAGGATATCATGTAGGACAAATCAGGAATTAGATCAGAATGTTAGAAGTAGTCACAATGAAGCTATAGTAGTCCATGACAAATAGTACTGTAAGGTGCTTAAACATGTTATTAGGAAGGCAAAGACTATGTGGTATGCAAACAGAATAGCTAATTCACGGGATAAAATTAAAATCATATGGTCAGTTGTGAAGGAAGAGTCTGGTCAGCAGCACAAGGTCGATGATATAAAGTCAGTTCGTAGGAAAAATATTTCTGTTAATGATAAGTCAGATATATGCACAGTATTTAACAATCATTTTATGAGCATTGCTGGTGGATTAAATAAAAACTTAGTTTCTACAGGAATCATGTAACTTTCTTGGAAAATGCTTTTCCGAGATTGATGTCTGAAATACTCTACTGTGTTACAGACAAGGGGGAGACTGAGTCAATAATTAATCACTGAAGACTAGGGACTCTCATCGATATGATGGAGTGCCTAGCAGAATATTAAAGAACTGTGCTGCACATGTTAGCTGTGTATTTAGCCATATTTGTAATTTTTCCTTTAGGAATGGTTAGTTTCCTGAACGATTAAAGTAATCAGTAGTAAAGCCGATTTATAAAAAGGGAGAAAGGGATAATGTAGGTAATGTTGGACCTACTTCTATGCCATCAGTGTTTGCTAAAGTTATTGAAAAGGCAGTGTATATAAGAATAATTGGTAATTTTATATCAAATGATTTGCTATCAAATGTACAGTTCGGTTTTAGAAGTCGTTACTGAAAATGCAATATTCTCTTTTCTCTGTGAGGTACTGTATGGATTAAACAAAAGATTTCGAACGTTAGACATATTTTTTTATTTAACTAAGGCGTTTGATTGTGTTAATTCCAAAATATTGCTCCAGAAGTTGGACTACTATGGAATTCGGGGGATAGATCATAACTGGTTCACCTCTTACTTTAACAACAGGCAGCAAAAGGTCATTATTCACAGGGATGAGAATGGCTGTGATGTGGGGTATGAGTGGGGTACAGTCAAATGTAGGGTGCCCCAGGAATCAGTGTTGCGGCCACTCCTGTTCCTGATTTATATAAATGATATGCCCTCTAGTATTACAGGTAATTCTAAAATATTTCTATTTGCTGATGACACAAGCTTGGTAAAAAACGATGTTGTGTGCAACATTGGCTCGGTTTCAAATAGTGCAGTTCATGACATAACTTCATGGATTGTAGAACATGAACTAACGCTAAATCACAGTAAGATTCAGTTTTTACAGTTTCTGACAGACAATTGAACAAAACCTGACGTTTCAATTTCATAGAATGGGCATATGATTAGTGAAACTGAAGAGTTTAAATTTCTAGATGTTCTGATAGATAGTAAACTGTCATGGAAAGCCTACATTCAGGATCTTGCTCAAAGACTTAATGCTGCCATTTTTACTATTTGAATGGTATCGAAAGTAAGTGATCGTTCGACACGGAAATTAGTCTACTTTGCTTACTTTCATTCGCTTATGTCGTATGGTGTTATATTTTGGCTAAATCTTCCTTTTCTCAAAGGATACTTTTGGCTCAGAAATGGGCAGTTCGGGCAATAAGTGATATAAGTTCACGAACCTCTTGTCGACCCCTGTTCACTAGTCTGGGTATCCTGACATTGGCCTCTCAGTTCGTTTCTTGTTAACAATATCAGCTTATTCCCAAGAATTACCAGCTTTCACTCAGTTAATACTATGCAGAAATCCAATCTGCATTTGGATCGCACTTCCTAAACTCTTGTGCGGGAAGGTAGGCAGTATACCGCTGCATCCGTTTTCAATAAGCTACCACAAGGATTCATAAGCATTAGCAGTAATCCACGCGCTTTCAAATCGAAACTGAAGAGTTTCCTTATGGGCCACTCCATCTATTCGGTCGAGGAGTTCTTTGAAAAATTAAGCTGATTCCTATGTTATATTATTGATTGCGTTTATTTAAACTTATGGTTTGGCTTTATCTGGGTTCATAAACATCTTAGTTTACCTGTAATGACTTTCATGTTTTAATTCCATGTACTGACACGATCCGTGACCTTGGAGATTTTCTCCTAAATTTGGTCCAGAGGAACTAGACTCGTAAATAAAGAAATAAATAAAAACTAGCATCTGTGTCACATTTTCTTCTTGCCTACATCTGCTGTCACTTGCTAAGTAGATTTTGTTTATTGTCTCTGTTGGACTGTAGTTTAATTTTGAAGATGCTTTCTGTTAGAATCAGTTTTGACAAGCGTGACAAGTCACTGCAGTCTCACGGTCAGGTGGAATAAAATCATATTGTTCCCAAGCATGTTTTGTTATTATTGTTGGCTGTGACGTCCGCCAGTTATGCAAAAAACAGTTTTTTCTCAGTACCCAAACATGTTTCGGCACCACTGTGCCATCATCAGTTGGTTTTCGTTTTTATTTATTCTACAATGTAAACATTTTTGTTAAATGATAACAAAATATGTACATCTTTCGTTCAAACAACAGATCGTTTCTTTTTTTAAATGCCTTTACATTTGGTGAGCATTAATTTTATGGATCACTTGTGTGTTAATTACTACAGGTAGCTTGTCATCTGCAACCAAACGATGTTGATGAAAAAGTTCTTTGCTGGGAGTTAACGTATCTTCTAGAATGTAATTTAATTTGTCACGATGTTTTCGCGCCTATATTCGTTTTTACTTACGTTTTCGTTTGGCAAGCATCTCCATTCTCCGCATCATGCTGAGGTGTTGTTATGCAAACGTAACTGTAACAAGTATTTTCCACAAACAACGTAGTAAAAACAATTTTCACCTCACCAAAACACAGTGTGATTGTGGTTTGTTGTGTGTCCCAACCCAGTCAGTGTTCATTTGTTCACCAGAGTGTTCGGCGCCAAATTAGAATTTTGTTTGCATTTTACCTATGTGTGTGTGTGTGTGTGTGTGTGTGCGCGCGCGCGCTTCTTAGCTGTGTGTGTTGTCTTTCATATAGTATTCATTTTGTGTGTAAATGGTGCGTCTTTGCAGATTTTAGTGTATTTTTTTTTTGCGTGCGTGCGTGTGTGTGTGTGTGTGTGTGTGTGTGTGTGTGTGTGTTTGTATGTGTGTGTGTGTAGATTTTATCTGTTTGTGCTGTTTTTATTTGTAAAGTTCCTTTAATGTTTTGAATAGTGTGCCCTTGCAGAGTGTAGTGTCTTCATTTAAGACCTGTTTTCCTTCTGCTATTACCTTCTGTATATGGAAGTTTTCCTCAATGGTCAGTTTGCTGTATAGGCTGTGGCTGGGTTTTAGTATTCTTAAGTCTGTTTCTAACGTGGCTGGGTGGTGATTGTTGGCTACAAGGTGGTCAGAAAATGTGCTACAGGAGCTGTTGCTTTTTAAAGCTCTGAGTTGTTCTGAAGATCTTGTTTTGAAGTTTCTGCATTTTTGTCCTATGTACACTGACTGGCAAGTGTTGTATGTGAGTTCATATATTGATGATCTGTTAAATTTATCCGTGGGTGTTTCTTGTGTCCTGATTTTTTTCTGTGTTGTGTTCTCGGTTCTGTATCCTATTTGGAGTCCCTGTCTCTTTAATGTGTTGCCTATTCTGTGAAAAATCTTGTTATTGTAGGTGAGTATGTTCCATTTAGTTTTTTGTGTGTCTTGTTGCTCCGTTGTGTCTTTTGTGTGGTCATTGTTTGTGTTTTGTGTTGTTCTGTGCTGGGTGAGGATTTGTGTGTGTGTGTGTGTGTGGTGTGTTCATTTTGGTACTGCTAGCATATTTTATGATTTAACTTGTCCAGCATATGGGAAGTACAATCATTTTCTACTGCTATTTGTTTTATTGTGTTTAGTTCTTATGTGTAGTTCTGTTTGTTTGTGGGTGTTCTGTTTAATCTGTGGAGCAGATGTATGGTTGTTTTATGTATGGTGAGATATAGAGAGTGTAGTGTGTTCTTAGTTTCTATTTCTAATGTGAAGTTACTTTTTGGGTATAAGTTGTTTATTTCATTGTGTAGCTGTTCTAGGTGTGTATGTGGTTCATCAATCAGTCATATTGTCTCATCGACATAATGGTACCTGTATATAACTTTGTAGTTTTTTGGTTTTATTATGTGTCTGAAGATCATGTTCTCCAGGTTGTTCATGAATATGTTAGCTAGGAGGCCACTGATAGGTAATCCCATTGGCAGTCCTTCATGTTGAGAATAAAATTCTTTGTTGAATACAAAATAATTTTGTGATGTTATGGTCTTGAGTATGGTTGTTATTTCATTGCTGTGTGTGTCTGGCATGTTTCCTTGCTGTTTTAATCTTTGTGTGATGATGTTGATTGTTTCATTTATTGGAATGCAAGTGTACATTGATGTGACATCGAATGATATGAGGGTTGCTGTGTCCAGTATGTCTTATGTTCTTGATTCTGTCGTTTAACTTCTTTGAGTTTTCCAGATTCCTGTTGTTATCAAGCGTGTACAGTTTTTTCAGTAGTGTCTGTGTTTCTTTGGCTAGGTGGTAGGATGGTGCATTCCAGAAGTTAATGACGGGTCTTAATGGGATATTATCCTTGTAAACCTTTGGTAGGGAATTTAGGGTGGGTGCTTTTGGATTTTTCTGTGCCATCCTCTTTACCCGGCTTTTTGAGAATGTATTATTGATGTTTTTCAGTGTCTGTTGAATGTTTTTCTGGTATCTTGCTGCTGGGTCACGGATTAGTTCTGTGATGTTGTTGTCTTTGAGAAAATCTAGTGTTTTCTCTATGTATTCTTTTTCAACCATAATTACAGTAATATTCCCTTTGTCTGCTCTTGTTACTACGGCATTTTTCTATTTGAATTTTTGTCTTAGTTTGCTGGCTGTGATTTCCTCTGATATTTTGTGATTAGAAATAATTTAGGATTTGTGTGTTCTGATTATCTGTGTTATTTCTGCAGCTACTAATTCTCTTGTCAAGTTTGCATTAAAATTTGGTGTGCTCAGTCTTTCTTGTTCCTGTATAATGTGTTCTGATTCCGTTATGAGGTTTTCTATTGTTTTGTGTGACATGTTTGTGTTAATGTTGTGTTTTGGCAAGATGCGGAGAATGGAGGCGCTTGCCACACGAAAACATAACTAAAAACGAATATAGGCGCGAAAACATCGCGACAAACTAAATTACATTCTAGAAGACAGGTTAACCCCCAAGAAAAAACTTTCTTATCAACATCGTTCGGTTGCAGATGACAAGCTACCTGTAGTAATTAACACACAAGTGACCCAGAAAATTCATGCACACCAAATGCAAAGGTGTTTACAAAAAGAAACGATCTGTTGTTTGAACTAAAGATGAACATAATTTTATAATCATTTAAAAAAATTTCACATTGCAGAATAAATAAAAACGAAAACCCACTGATGAAGGCACAGTGGTGCCGAAACATGTTTGGGTACTGAGAAAAAACGGTGTTTTGCATAACTGGCGGACCTCACATCCAACAATTTTAACTGCAAACACTACCAATACAAGGAGCTGCAAAACAAAACGATGAACATATTTTGTTAATTACCTAGGTAGCTGAAACATCAGAGGAAATATGTGTGTTTGAAATAGATATGTAATTAACATTCAAGAAAATTAATAAGATGCAATGCTTGAATGGGTATCTTCTGAGACTTTTCTTCAACATAAACGAATTTCAGTATTAACGTTACATGAACTGGTACTTCCTACAGTGAAATAAGTGAATATTGAAGTGTCAAAAGTGGGATTATAAGGGCTACCTTCATTTTCTGAGACAAATTTGCCAAAGTCGTCCAGAAATTTATAGGTAGTTTTATAGGGCTTTTCACAGATTCAGACATAGATCAGAAGATAGTTAAATGATGAAAGACAAATAAATGGAAAGTGTACCAGTCGTAAAATTTGGTACCGAGCGACCTGGCGCAGTGGTGGCCCACTTGACTAACAATCGGGAGGACGACGGCTCAAACTCGCATCCGGCCATCCAGATATAGGTTTTCCGTGATCTCCCTAAATCACTCCAGGCAAATGCTAGGATGATTCCTTTGAAAGGACACGGGTGGTTTTCTTCCCCATCCTTCTGTAATCTAAGCTTGTGTTCCGTCTCTAATGATCTCGTAAATTTTTTTTATCATAAAACTGAATTACAAGAACAAGTAATGCTGTAATAAGTTACTGTGACGTAACTTTCTAAATCTGCATATGCAGACACATTACTTCTTCAGTATAGTAGATTCATGGAAACAGAATGAATGATCAGCGTTGTTTAACACAGGAAAGGAATGGATTAATAAAATTCTCTACACAGTGCAGAATCATCAGGTACCCCAGTGACAAGTACAGTGTGATATATAAGAGAGTTAGTCGTAAAGTTTTAATTATCATTTCACATAGCAAGCCATTAGAGGAGTCAAAACAAAATGTCACAGGCCACTGATAGAGTACCGTAAACTATGGTAATTAATTTTCTGCATTTGAAGGGGAAAAATGCTGCAACAATCCATACTGAGTTTGTAGTAGAGTACACAGTGCTTAGATACCACAGCTGCTAACATTGTGATCGAACAAGTCTGAAAGACAAAAAGCAAAGTGGCAGATCGTCCCTCTGGGAAAAACTGAGAATCACAAGAGAAGTAAAAGGTCTTATGTTCGAAAACAGGCGTATTGCAATCGAGGAGATACTGGAAAATCAGTCATGGTTGAGTTTTCAACATCTTGCGTGGTATTTTGAACAACACATAGGTCATCACTTGCTGAGATTTACGACTGTTCACACCCATTCAAAAGCCCACAGAACCAACGCAGCAGCGGAAATGTTACGGCTGTGCCAGGACAATGCAGATGATTTCTTTAGTATTCTAATCATGATAGTGGTCGGTTCACCTCTCTGACCCTGAGACGAAGGTGAAAACCAAAGAATTGTAATGCGAGGTTTCACCACAGCTGAAAAAGGCAAAGAACCAACCATCATTGAGCAAGGTGATGCTGAGTGATTTTTAAGACTGCCATGGTTCAGTAAGGGGCAAACAATCAGAGGAACATACTATCAAAACCCCTGACGAAGTTACAGGAGCCTATCAAGAAGAGGTGTCGCAGAAATCTGTCTAATTTTGTATTTTTGTTCCATGACAGCACTCCAGCTCACCCTGCAAAGAGATGCAGTCACACATGCTCCTTATTTGGCTTATAAAACTTACCTTAATCCTTATATTCTCCTGACATGGCACCTAGTGACTTTCATCTCTTTCTTTAGATGAAGATCCATTGAAATTCATGCATTTCGATGATGATGAAAAGGTGATTTTTGAAGCGCAATACTTCCTGAAGGGCCAATATGCAAACTCCTGCAATCAAGGTCACTGAGCAATCATCCATCATAGGGAAAAATATGTTGCACTGAAGAGTGAATTCTTTGAGGCGTAACACCATCAGCAAATTGGCAGCTTAATCTATTCAATGTGATAACAAAAACTTTATGATCAAGCATAGTATGGTGCGGATGTACCCAGTACTGTTCCTCTATGTATTTTAGAGAATATTTTGCACTGAAGGGTGAATACTTCGAGTACTAACCCCATCACTAAATTTGTAGCTTGATCTTGTCAATGTGACAGTAAAAACTTTATGATTCGCCACAGTATGCTGTGGATGTACTCAGTACTACTTCTCCATGTATTAAGATACATGTATTAAGATACATGGAGAAGTAGTACTGAGTACATCCACAGCATACTGTGGCTAATCATAAAGTTTTTACTGTCACATTGACAAGATCAAGCTACAAATTTAATGATGGGGTTAGTACTCGAAGTATTCACCCTTCAGTGCAAAATATTCTCTAAAATACATAGAGGAACAGTACTGGGTACATCCGCACCATACTATGCTTGATCATAAAGTTTTTGTTATCACATTGAATAAATAGATTTATGTTTAATACTAAGAAATGTCATACAGGGTTTGGAGTTTGTAATACTTCCAGAAACTATAACTCTTTAAGCTCATTCATTATGCAGTAACTGTAAGAATGTCTATGAGTGCATGGATTCGACTATTTCTAATTGAGGAGTGGAACTTTCCATCGAAATTAATACTGTGACTGCAACTCGCTTTTTGGTGGTGGACTGCTCAAGGTAGAAGCTTATTACCACGATTATATACACTCCTGGAAATTGAAATAAGAACACCGTGAATTCATTGTCCCAGGAAGGGGAAACTTTATTGACACATTCCTGGGGTCAGATACATCACATGATCACACTGACAGAACCACAGGCACATAGACACAGGCAACAGAGCATGCACAATGTCGGCACTAGTACAGTGTATATCCACCTTTCGCAGCAATGCAGGCTGCTATTCTCCCATGGAGACGATCGTAGAGATGCTGGATGTAGTCCTGTGGAACGGCTTGCCATGCCATTTCCACCTGGCGCCTCAGTTGGACCAGCGTTCGTGCTGGACGTGCAGACCGCGTGAGACGACGCTTCATCCAGTCCCAAACATGCTCAATGGGCGACAGATCCGGAGATCTTGCTGGCCAGGGTAGTTGACTTACACCTTCTAGAGCACGTTGGGTGGCACGGGATACATGCGGACGTGCATTGTCCTGTTGGAACAGCAAGTTCCCTTGCCGGTCTAGGAATGGTAGAACGATGGGTTCGATGACGGTTTGGATGTACCGTGCACTATTCAGTGTCCCCTCGACGATCACCAGTGGTGTACGGCCAGTGTAGGAGATCGCTCCCCACACCATGATGCCGGGTGTTGGCCCTGTGTGCCTCGGTCGTATGCAGTCCTGATTGTGGCGCTCACCTGCACGGCGCCAAACACGCATACGACCATCATTGGCACCAAGGCAGAAGCGACTCTCATCGCTGAAGACGACACGTCTCCATTCGTCCCTCCATTCACGCCTGTCGCGACACCACTGGAGGCGGGCTGCACGATGTTGGGGCGTGAGCGGAAGACGGCCTAACGGTGTGCGGGACCGTAGCCCAGCTTCATGGAGACGGTTGCGAATGGTCCTCGCCGATACCCCAGGAGCAACAGTGTCCCTAATTTGCTGGGAAGTGGCGGTGCGGTCCCCTACGGCACTGCGTAGGATCCTACGGTCTTGGCGTGCATCCGTGCGTCGCTGCGGTCCGGTCCCAGGTCGACGGGCACGTGCACCTTCCGCCGACCACTGGCGACAACATCGATGTACTGTGGAGACCTCACGCCCCACGTGTTGAGCAATTCGGCGGTACGTCCACCCGGCCTCCCGCATGCCCACTATACGCCCTCGCTCAAAGTCCGTCAACTGCACATACGGTTCACGTCCACGCTGTCGCGGCATGCTACCAGTGTTAAAGACTGCGATGGAGCTCCGTATGCCACGGCAAACTGGCTGACACTGACGGCGGCGGTGCACAAATGCTGCGCAGCTAGCGCCATTCGACGGCCAACACCGCGATTCCTGGTGTGTCCGCTGTGCCGTGCGTGTGATCATTGCTTGTACAGCCCTCTCGCAGTGTCCGGAGCAAGTATGGTGGGTCTGACACACCGGTGTCAATGTGTTCTTTTTTCCATTTCCAGGAGTGTATTTCAGTGGATAATTGTTCCCTGTAATAAAAATGACCAATTTTGTCACAGTCCACCTGTTCATACACCCTAAGAATTTGTTTTTTCTTCTTGCCTTAACTGGCAACAGACACAGAGACTTGATCAATCACGCCAAAATATTTACAAGTTGCACAATATCATTTACTGAAACATTGCATACTAGTGTGGAATGCTTCAATACAAAGATGAAACAGAGATGACATACGTATAAATCACAAACGCCACGTACTTTTCATTGGATCATTTATCATATGATTTTTACCATTCTCAACACAACAAATCTATTGTGATATCACAGACAATGGAAAGGTCTTATTGTCTAAGATGTGACAAATGATATGATCACAAGGCAGACTACATTTAAGACACAAATAGCAAAGAAATGAGAACATTTGGCTATTACTTCTGCAACACGTTAGTACTTTTCTGAGAGGTAGCATATACACATGATCAAGTACAAAATGCAATTCTTGGACTATTGTAGCCTTGTGCCATCATACAGAAGCAGTTTATTACACTTATTCATGTACACTGATCATATTACTCACTGAAGATGTGCAGAAATCAGACGCTACATAAAAAATGGATTATTTGATGCCATTAACAACATATATGTCAGTTGGTTCTACTAAGAACTTTGTCAGTGGAGTACAAAGGGTTGACTACCAATAAAGCCTTTAGGCTTTCCTGAAACTGAACTTATTATTTATGCAAATTTCATTAAGGAATTAATACAGAGTGATTATAATTAAAGTTCTACTTTCAAAACGCTGTAAAAAGAGAACCACTTCTCAGAATGACATGAAGTTTGAACACAGTATTATCAAAGAAGGGTGAAACGTAATGGAAACAAAAGAAAATAAAAATTGAAGGAAAATTTTCCCACTGATTTCAAAGGAACACATAAAAAGCAACAATGAAATCGGCTTTTAGCTGCCGTGGGACTGGTCCAAGACATGTTCAATATTCTGTTCAAATGGCTCTGAGCACTATGCGACTTAACTTCTGAGGTCATCAGTCACCTACAACTTAGAACTAATTAAACCTAACTAACCTAAGGGCATCACACACATCCATGCCCGAGGCAGGATTCGAACCTGCGACTGTAGCGGTCGCTCCGTTCCAGACTGCAGCGCCTAGAACCGCAAGGCCACCCCGGCCGGCTTCAATATTCTGTCCACCGTTTTGAAGACACAAGTTGAAATCGAGAAACAGCATTTCCCACAACAGATCAGAGTGTCGCAGGGCTCATGTTCGGAACGCGTTGCATAATTTGTGCCTTCATTTCTGCTAAGTTAGTTTCTTTCAGATAAACCCACATTCACAGTCACATGGATTAAGATCAGGTGGTTTGGATTGCCAGGCTGTAGGGAAATGACGGCTGGTAATTCTAGCATTTCCAAAATGCCTCTGCTGCGGCTGGTTCTCTGGCTGTGCAGTATGTGAAGGAACACCATCTTGCACATAAATAATCCTACCCGTACATTCACGCTGTTGAGTGATTGGAATGACAGTGCACAAAAGACTCTCACAGCGTTATCCAGTGACGGCACGGGTAACAGGTCTCACAGCACCCATCTTGAGAAAATAAGGCCCTACGATTAATGATGTCGTCAACCCACACATCACAGTTACCTTTTACCTGCGTAGAATGAAGCAGTATTGGTTAGTGTGTGAGAGGATTTTCAATTGCCCATGTTCTGCATTTCTGTGTATTAACACGACCTTGGAGATGAAAATGAGCTTCTTCTGTCCACAGAATGTTCCACGGCCATTCATTGCCCACTTCCATTCGAGCAAGAAATTGTAAAGCAAACATTTGTCTTACTGGGAGGTCAACATGAAGCACCTCCTATCACGGATAATTTTGTATGGATAGCAATGCAGGAAGTTTCATAGAACTCTATGCTCCGTGCTCACAGGCATATCCGAACTTCTCGCAATTCCCCGTGTGCTGAATGTTTGTACACCATCACTCAACCCCACCTTTCTATGTTGTGCCCACATCTTCTAATGACTTCGGGTCAATGTTTTCCTTTTTCTGCCATATTGCACTTCAGAGGAACCTGTCTTTTAGAATTTCGTAATCATTTTCTCCAGACCATAGGCAGACATCGAACCAACGCCATTGAGTGTTTGGAACTTCTACAGAGCTACTGGCGCACAGTCATCGTTTTTTTAAAAGAGCTTTATCAGCAGTGTGCCATCCTGCGTGGAGACAGACATGCCAAGCATCTCAGACGCATATTCCACCGCTTACAGTGCTATGGCATAATTTTCGTAATTATGCTTGTTTCTATAACGTTTCCTCCTTCTTCGATAATATTCCAGTCAAATTTGACGTCATTCTGAGAATTGGTTCGTTTTTTATAACCTTTGGCACTGGAACTTTAATTATAATCACCCTGTGTATTGGGAAGCAGTAGTTATTATCCCCAAATTTTGGAACAAGGCTCTATAGTATGTTCTTGAGTCCATATCACAAATATTTCATATTGCATCCTTCTGGACTCGGAGAACTTCAGCTCTAAATGGCCCTGGAATAAGTGTAACCAAAGTATGTCAGTCAGATTTTTCGATTTTACGTTATTTAATATAACAACATCCACATCACAAATTAATATTCGTCTAGATGCTTTAGCAATTGTGTGGTTTGCAATGACCAGTTGAATTATCTATAAAGCTTAAACTCATGAATTTAACAGGCATCCTCTAGCATCTAATTATTATATTTTAGACATACATTTGCAGGAAACTGCTTATTAGGTCTGAACTGTGGACAGGATGTCGTTTCCAACTTTGGGGACAAAGAACCGACAGAAACCATTTAGTAATGTGCATGAAAATTTCACTATTTAGTATTTTCAAAACAAAACTTTATTTGCTCTTTATTGCAATATTTATGTCATCTGCACTAACAAAGCACAAGAAAAGATAAGTGTCCTAAGGCGGAATCTTGTGGGATATCACATGTAATTAGTTCCCACTTGGATGAGAACTGACAGCATAATAAAGACTCTTTCCTACAGTAGCCTTGTGTTTCCTGTCAGAGAAGTGAACTATTTTAATGCAGTTCCCATTAATCCGTAATTACTTAAAAGAGTACTGTGATTAGTACAGTCAAACACCTTTGACATCACAGGATATATTGATAGCCTGTATTTTACTGTCTAACAAATTCAGTAGATTCTAGCTGTCTGTAAATGGCAATTACAATATTAGGAGCTATTCAGAAATCCACAATGTGACTGACAATATACGCTCATTCTCCTAAATTAAGGATGATGCTGATACATGGTGAAACAACGCTCTGGTGGGCGGTCTGGGGATTTAAATCACCTCGGGGTATGACCATTCGGTGTATTTGACCTGCAGTCGTCACACAGTGGCACTGGCAGCAGTCCACGTATGCAGAGGTGTGTTGGTGCATGTCAGAGTACGAAGCAGCAAGTGAGTGTGCAGACGTTGTCAGACGTGTTATGGTGACTGTGTGTTGAAAATGGCTCAAAGAACCCATATTGATGACGTTATGATGGGTAGAATACTAGGACGACTGGAGGCTGATCAAACACAGCAGATCGTAGCACAGGCTCTCCGTGTGCCAAAAAGTGTGATCTCAAAATTATGGCAACGATTCCAGCAGACAGGAAACGTGTTCAGGCACTACAGTAGGGGACGTCCAAAGTTTACAAACCACAAGAAGACCTATATCTCACCATCAGTGGCCGCAGACGGCCATGGAGTTCTGCAGGTAGACTTTCTCGGGACCTTACCACAGCCGCTGGAACAGTTGTCTCCAGACATACAGTCTACAGACTACTTAACAGACATGGTTTATTCGCTCGGAGACCTGCAAGATGCATTCCAATGACCCCTGGTAACAGGAGAACCCGTAAAGCCTGGCGTGAAGAACACAATACATGGTCATTGGAACAGTGGTCCCATGTCATGTTGGCTTTTCATCTGGCGTGAACCAGGAACCAGATACCAACCCCTTAATGTCCTTGAAAGGGACCTAAATGGAGGTCGTGGTTTGATGGTGTGGGGTGGCATTATGATTGGATTGGATGCGCATACACCACTGCATGTCTTTGACGGAGGAACTGTAACAGGTCAGGTGTATCGGGACGTCATTTTGCACTAGTATGTACGCCTTTTCAGAGGTGCAGTGGGTCCTACCTTCCTCCTTATGGATGATAACGCACGGCCCCACCGAGCTGTCATCGTGGAGGAGTACCTTGAAACAGAAGATATCAGGCGAATGGAGTGGCCTGCCTGTTCTCCAGACCTAAACACCATCGAGTACGTCTGGAATGCTCTCGGTCGAAGTATAGGTGCACGTCTTCAAACCCCTAGGACACTTCAGGAGCTTCGACAGGCACTGGTGCAAGAATGGGCGGCTATACCCCAGCAGCTGCTCGACCACCTGATCCACAGTATGCCAACCCGTTCTGCGGCCTGTGTACGTGTGCATAGTGATCATATCCCATATTGATGTTGGGGTACATGCGCAGGGAACAGTGGCGTTTTGTAGCACATGTGTTTCGGGACGGTTTTCTCAACTTATCACCAATACCGTGGACTTACAAATCTGTGTCATGTGTGTTCCCTATGTGCCTATGCTATTAGCTCCAGTTTTCTGTAGCAATTATCCTTAATTTATGCGCGTGAGTGTTATTATTTGTAATCGGATGGTAAAGAAGCTGCTTGGTTGTTATATTTTATAAAATGTTTGAGAATGCTGGTAAAACTGAAATTAGATATAATTTTGGTGGTATTTATTTATCTCTTTTCGTATACAGTAGGCTTAATTTCTCATATTTCACCTAAATGGGAAATGACCCAGTGATAAATAATTGTTTACACGAATAACTTTAACATATTTATCAACTCAGAACACCACTTTAATTAACTTAATTGATATTTTATCATAACCATTATTTTTTATTTTGAAGAGTTTATGATTGAATTACTTCTTCTGGTGCAGCGAGGATCATATTCACACGACTAAAGATATTTATAATAGCTAGTTAGAGAAACTCAGTTCTAGCATTTACTGAGCCAGGTAACCCAACTTCTCTGTAATAGCTACGGAATATTTGTTAAAATCTTTTGCAACAGTGCTCAAATCTGTTGCTAAAGTATCATTTATCCTTAACACTAGAACACCAAGATTCGAACTACCCTCTAGAATGCCCAGTTGAGGTCAATATTGACTGCTAAGATTTTCATTTCATTTTAAGTTTTCTTTTTTTTCAAACTGTAACGATATTTCGTATTATATTCTTTAACAATGCTATTATTATTTTTCATATATAATAATTTTGTGGGCACATTTTTATTTGAACATGTTAAATTTTATTTTTATGTTACACCATACAAAACTAAGTGGCAATAGTGGTATAAAAATTGCTTACAGTTTCAGTGTTTGTGTTTTAAATCATGTAACAGTGGTGACAAATGCTATTACCATAGAATTAATTAGCTACTCACTAATTACAATTTTATTGTCTAATAAATTAATAGTGGTTTATCAGACAAAACTATATGGAGAACTCTGTATATTTAGAGAACTTAAGTCGCAATTTTTTGCATATCCATTTGTCTAGACATGACTTGCTAGTTTCATTTTCTTGTACAATACAACTTGGCAAGTTTCAGACAAAATGGACGAAATCTGTAACTTCTGAGGGCGAGAACTCCTGATTAGTGCTACTAATTCCTCTACAACTTCATTATAAAACAGTTGTAGATGATAGAGTCAGTTATCAACTTGTACAAAGTGTGGGCACTGATTACAGCCGGATCTACAATGTTACAGAAAACACCTAAGGGCCAGCACTTCATCATGTCTCGTATGCTACATTTGCATAAAATTTGACCTGCAACATCTATGCAGAATTTTGTATTATTGTAAACACTGACTGTTTCTGGAGTTTTCCTTTCTGCAGCCTCATTGACTACTACAGTAAAGCGGATAGAACTAAGAATAAACAAATTTTTCTTAGTTTTCACTTGGTAAGATGGCAGATTAATGTCATCACCCTTGTAAATAACGCTTGAATGAAGTAAATCTTAACCTTTTCTCACAGATGGTGGCACTTACCCTCTAATCCTGTTCCAAATGCCAACGAAACTTCTACCGATCTTTTTCAGCTCTTTTGCCAGTTTGAGAGAAGTGAAGAAGCTGTATGATGTAACATATTTCCCCTGTTGTAAATAAGGTGCCTTGAGACATAGCGTAGCACATTGTCCCATGCTAATATCCCAGGTAAGACAAACCATTGAGAAAATATCTAAGTTTAACATTGTGAGCAGCCAATACTTTGTTCTCAGCATGAGAAAGGCCACAACTGCGATAGCAATGCATTATACTTACCAGTCAAACAATTAGTCACTACAAACCGAAGTGCAAAAACTGTTACACACAACACTATATTAAGTTAGTCATTACAAATAAATTGGGTAAACTGCATTTCTATGAGAATCAGTCAACCAATCACCATCAAGAACCAATGGTGAATGAGTAATTACCTTAAAAATTTGTAATTACAAAGCAAAACAATTAAGGCAACTTAAGCCTCCTCTAAAACCATTAAAAGTCATAAAATCAAAGAACAGACTATTTTAAACAACAAAGAAATAGAAACCTCGAAATAAAAAAAATGGTAATCTGACCTCTGCAGGCGTTCTACTGTTAAAGCTGTCTGCACCTTCTCATCTCGGTCTTACCAGTCTCATACTTCACTGTATTCCATATTGTCTTTATTTTGTTACCTATGGTAACTATCTTTTTCCTGTTTAGCTTTTGCCCATATTGCTTTCTTCAGTATCAACATGCCTTGTAATGAGCTATAGAATCAACATGCAAATGGTTTCTGACAGACAAATATTTACCTTTTTTGTCCTACAAGATGTATTTATTCCTTGATTAATCCATGGAATTTTTGTACACTTTGATCTAAATAGGGATACTTTTGGATGGGAACAGATTTCAAATAAGTTAAGAACTTTATTAATAAATGTATTGTATTTGTCTTTCATGTCATGTGTATTGTATACACCACTGCAGTTGATGTTTCTGAGGTTTTCCTAAAATAATCAATTTGTGGGTTACTGACTACCCTTCTCAATCCAGATTCAATAGATTTTGGGTCCTGATCAATCTTAACAATAGGCTACAACACAAGAAATTGTATGTTGTGATACATAAGGTCACATACCACTCTTTTTATAATATAATGTTCATTAGACTATTCTATAAAAATTTTGTTGATGGTTCTTTTAAGACATTATCTACTCAAGTTCGAAAATTCTGACTAGGAATTAATTTAGAATGATAACCTTAGTGTAGAAGATTTTAAGAAAATCTATGTTAAAATCATCAACAACTGCTATTTGATTTACTGTTAACTAGGCTAATGCACCGTCTGGGTGATTTATGAAGAGATTAAAATTTTCTGCAGGTTGGTTAGTTCCATGTCCTGTAGATTATTTAATGATTAACATTCTAATGTGGAATGTGTTAGTTGAACAAAAGGCTGCAAAGACAAGTACTTATTATATTATTATAAATGTGTGATTACATCTGATAAATGTGACAATTTCTCCTTTATTCATTTCTACTCAACAGAACTGAGATTCTAAACTAATGCTGCAACACATAAAATATCTATACCACTAGCCCCATAACGTTCTGAGAGGCAGATTACATCAACCAGGTTTGAAGACTCTAATTTACCAAAGCAAATAAATAGTTCATTAATTTTACTCCTCAGTCCTTGAATATTTTGACACAAGATGGATAGCTGGCATTTTAAACAGACTGAAATATAACTGAGTGGAAATAAAATTTCTAATAATTGCAAGAAATTACCAACTAAAGTTGCTTGTATGAGTGTAGTGTGCTATAATTTTTCTATCTAATTTCTTTCTCAAACTGAATGTTTGTTTCAGCCCTAACTGCTCTTAATACTTGTTTTTTTCCTATCCTTGCTAGGTTATAAAAATTCTTGTTATGACACCTGTAATCACTGATATTTTACTACCATCCCTTAGGTTTCCTGCTATTAGCCCTGCAAGTTAAGTATTACAGTTCGCAGAAAAATTTACAATATTTTTCTGAGTTTCTGACTTGCTACCTTTCTTCTCTTGCATATTCACATGATAACTATAGCATCAACAGGGACTACATCACAAAGCATCCCTGTCAAGTAATAAGAGGGCAAAGTTCTAATCTGATTACTTTTTCATATTAAAATTTCACAAATTTTGTATTAATATGTGTCACAATATGAAAACTGCATGTGTAGTGCAGTCAAGTAGCTTGAAGTTTCCATAACCAGCTGTCAAACTGACTTCACAATATCATGTATGCATTGCATCAGGAGAAATGAAGACTGGCCACTCAATCATCATTTATAATTCGTGCTGCTCTCCAGTTGTAGCAAATAAATCCTGTGCTTAAACGTTTTAAGCTACACTTAAATCTGACTAAGATTATGTATTTATGAAAGGGGCAGAAAATTGTTCTTTATTTCAACAGACAATTTCACAATGAAGACAGTCAGAATGTTTACGTACTACAAACTATCGATGCACATACAACTACCAACTTAGACTAGTTCCATCCAGCAACTTTGCTTCTATTTTTCCATAAGAACTCTGGTGATCTTTATTGTCCTTACTGCCTGAGCCATGTTGATCCATGTAGTGAGGTTAAGGAACTCCGCAACCGTTGGCAAAAGTTTATAGTTGCACGCCAACGGTGGTGGAGTTACCATTCCTCACTACACATTTAACTGTGAAGATATGTCTCTCCAGTCCTCATCTGCAATAAGAGATACAGAGTCATGAACCACAATAACTATTTATAAATAAATGGCAAGTTTGAAACTACAGTAAGCAAGAATATGAGTGGCATACACAGTAATATATATCGGTGTCCTTAAATAAATAAAGCTCAATAGTTTTCTGGCTTAAAAAGAGCAATTCAAAAGCTGCTGGAAGACCTTCCAACTGGATACATTCACCCCCTGACAGTTATCAGCATTTCAAACAGTAAACGTGGCATCATACGTTTAAAGAGGTTGATTTACAAAACCTTTTGGTACAGTGTATTGTAGTTCAGACACTGAATGTATTGTGGAATTGTATGTATAACATCTCTGGTTATTTCATCACCAAACTGTCTTGACATTCAATGTAAAAATGTTTCATGCACTATTTTTCAGAAGATTTTCTACAAAACCAAAACTTTAAATGTGTCATGCAAGGAATTACTACAAATAAATTAGTAAGAGTAATAAATATTTGAATAAGCTTCTTATGGGTATATTATACACATTCAACAGTATATCAATCATTTTTGAAAATGATTTGAGATATCACTTGTAATACTAATTTATTCACTTGTGACAGGAAGGATCTGATGGCTCTGTGTGAAATTGTTGTGGTAACTCTGAGTTCAAGCGATTATGCAAGAAGGAATGTGTTAAGCAAAAAAATTGTAGGAATAATACAAGGAAGGAGGAAAGCATTTCTGTACAAAGAATCTCAGCTTGGCCATAGTTGTCTCCATTACCAAATACTTATTGTATTTCATATATTGGAAGGTTTATTATATATTTCTTTACTTTTTTATATATTATGTGCTGAATTAAAAGGATAGCCAAGCTTTCCCAGTTTTAAGAAAATATAATAACCATGGATTTCTTTCTTCTTGATGTTGCTACTGCTATTAGGAAACACTGGTAAAAATAAGAAATTGTAATTGTCGTACATAGTCCACATTTTGTTGAATTCAAAAAAATTCTATTGCTCTGAATGTGCTTATGAAGTAAGCTGTATCATCTATAAGACTTAGAACAGTATTTTGTCAACTTTACAAGAATTAAATACAATACACCTTCTCAGTATTTTCTAGATAATACAGTGCAGATTAAAATTTTCATAGTGAGTGTTTGCCTATAATTGGTTATGTCAAATATTGGATCAAAACCGCATTGTTTTGATATGGAAAAATCCGAACAAAACAAGTGAAAATAATGTTTTATATACTCGGGAAACCTGTTATTTGTAGAGCCCTCTCCCTTCCCTAAATTGTCTTGAATCCATCAGTGATAGTTTACATGCATTCGGAATTTTTATTTTGGGTAAATGGAAAAGAGTAAAGGCATTTAATGTGAATTGACTACCCATGTCTACAGAAAACACTACTTCTATTTTATATAATGCACTATATTTCCTTTTCTTATGTTTTTGAGTCTCTTATAAATTCTTCTGATATTTGCTTGGAATTTTCTGGGTGTATCAATTAAGCAAAAATATTACATATACAATTGTCTTAGTTGTGCTCACAAAAGAATAATGTGAATATTGAATTTAAAAACTTTAACCTTTGAGAAACTGAAGAATGGGAAACCTCAACTTCACCACACTTTTGTTTTATCCAGGAATGCCCTGTGGTGTGGTAAGAATCAGTTGCAAATGTGAATGTTGTCAGTCTTCAGTGGGCAAGCATCTGATTAGTTTAGGAGGTGCATGAGTCACTAAAGTTTTCTGGCAATTAATGTGACTTTTAACTCCGTTAATGCTTTGTCTGTACAATATGGCAATATATGGCATGGTTCAGACACTATGTTAGTCAGTAGTACCTTCCTATACCTGTCTGAATAAGTTGTTCCGGGCCAGTGAAAGAGAGGACATACCATCTCCAGTAAGACTATGACTGATAAAGTACTGTTGTAACTAAACAAACCTTCAGGTTGATGATACCTATGTATAACGGTATTATAAAATCACATATTGTGAATCATACATTCCTTAGATCCCTAATCTAGTCATATGGCCTATCAACCCGAATGATAAATACAATGTATATTATACAGTAATTTCTTCTTGAGGTGACAGCATTGTACCTACATACTAGTTAAGATAGTATCATGCAGTCAAAGCCCTGTTTGTTATATTTTATGTATGTGTTATACAAGACAACTGTAAATGCAAGTTTTTAGAAAATAAGTAAATCCATACTCGTTAACTGCCATCAACATCTGTACTGGTATAACAGAGATGATGTTGAACAAGGTGAACCTTTTGTGAGATAATTAAACACTTATTATAAATTGTGGATAGTATGAATAATGTTTTCCTAATTAATATTATTCTAATTGTGAATGGTTTAAAAATTTCCTAAGAATGTGACATGTCTCAGAATGTTCAGCATTTCTTTCAGGAATGCCACATCATGAACTAATGTAGCTGAGAATGTGTATGGGTGGGGCATATGTGTTCTGTATCAGTTAGCTCTGAACAAGAACACTGCCCAAAAGCTTGGCTAAATTTTCGGTCTCGCCTGTAGGTCTATTTAGCACTCAGTACATCAGCTATGGAGAGTTGTTACATTTATTCATGCCATTATTTGTATACGAGTCAAAGAACTGTGCAGTTGACAATGACAAGTTCAGAGTTACTATGCTGAAAGTAAAAATTTGGAGAAGGTAAATCCAAGCATTTATTTTTATAGCATAATTGTGAAGCTGTTACAGGTTGGCCATTAGCTGAGTTTGGCGAGTATACAGAAAATAAACAGTTACATAGTTTTTCAGGCAACTATCCCAGTATTTACTTGAAAGACTAAGTAAAACGATGAGAAAAATGAACTTTCAGTCCACTTCTAAATTTAAGTGCTCTGTTACTTCACTATGTTACATGATCTGAGGTTTCAGAAAAACTGACAATGAAGTCACAAGAAACCGGAAATAAAAGTTTCATCCCGTCTGTAATGAATACACACAGATTTAACTTCACTGAGGATTGTGTTCAGCATACTCCCTATTTGTGTAGTCACTGTAATCTAAGGGGCAGTCAAATGAAAACGAGGCAGGTGGAAGAAAGTAAACTGTTTATTGCTTCAAAAGTAATCGCCATAACTGTTAACACATTTATCCAATTGTGAGAAAAGATGGTCACCACCTCGATGGAAAAATGTTTGCAGCTGCCTACTGAACCGTGATTGTAGCCACGTGTGCAACTCTTCATCCGAAGCAAATTGACGACCACAAATATCTTTCTTCAGAGTTCCAAAAATATGGAAATCACATGCGGAGAGATAGGGACTGTATGGAGGATGTGTAGGGGCTTCCCAGAGAAACTTGTGCAGCACAATCGAAACAACCTTGGCAAGATGTGGATGGGCATGACCCTGCAACAGAATCATGCTGTCCGTCAGCATTCCTGGACGTTTGCACTTGATGGCGCGTTTCAGTTATTTCATAGCGTCCATGTACAGCTGTGCATTAATTGCGGCGCCGTGTTCCAGAAAGTCAATGTGCAGTGGGCCCTTGCAGTCAAAGAAAAAGTCCAGCGTGGCTTTCCCGAAGCTGGCACACCTGTTGTTTTGACTATGCTGCAGAAGTTTCACTCTGAAACCCTTAAGCCACCATTCAGTACCGATCTCTCCCCATGCGATTTCCATATTTTTGGAGCCCTGACGAAAGACATTCGTGGCCGTCAGTGTGCTTCGTTGGCTCTGTAGGCAACCGTTAACGTTTTGCCATGACAGCACTGACGGTCTGGTCTCATAGTGAGATAGATGTACTGACAGTTACAGCGACTACTTTTGAAATAATGAACAGTTTACTTACTTTTTGCCCATCGTCCCATTTACATTTGACTGTCCCTTATATTAATGACTCCTTAAGCTCTTACTCACTTTTTATCTTCGTTCTGCAGTATTTCATAAATACTCAACAATTGGGATTGTAAGCTGGTATTGTGAAACATTTGTTGCTGTTCGTTGTGACAACAACAGAAAACAGCTACACCTGCATATCACAGAAGTAAAATATTCCTAGCACGGTAACATATTGTAAATACACTGGTCGGCAAAACTTAAGGACAAAACTAACTTTCGCATGGTGTGTCACTACCAAGTAATATAGCTCGGTGAAACTTGGAACACGTGTATTAGGTTAGTGGATAAGTTCGTAGCGTTTTTCCGTAAGTTTAATAAACACGACAGAGGCTTTAGTCATCAATATTATAGTCTCCTTCAACGCCAACGCTGGGGTAACTTTTTCGATTCCGCGATTGTAGAAATCACTCACAACCAGAGGTGGAAGCACAAGCGGCCAAACACACTACTAGCTAGGGCATAGCCATCTATGGTAAACTAACATACACTAACAAGTGACAAACGTCGGCAAGCCCCTGCATATCAGCAACACTGACTGGTAATTACCAGATGCTATTAGAGCCGACCAACAGGCCACAGCAGAGACACCGACGAGCTCGCCCACTGACGCACAAACAATCCCGCCAACATCACCCTACACTGTGCATCCGATATATGACCTATCGGACACAAATACGATGATAAATCTAATTGTTGCAGGTTGCTGACGCTGAACGAGAGCTCAACAACGGCGCCCAGTGGCAGCCGCCGAGCAACACCATCGCACAAAGTCAAAGGTATCGACATGGATGATACCCACTACTAACAAAGCCTACCCTTGCACGACCTATCGCAGGCAGCAAGACAACCGCTACTGCTCTTACCACCCGACCTAACTATCGCAGAGATTTTTTTCCCTTGGCTCTTGCCTTGGTACTTTTTTCCCCTGCCCTTCAAACCGCTACCCTTCGTTCGACTCGACCCAATCTATCTCCAGATGTGAGCGTATTAATGGTTAACCTTAACAAGACGTATGCAAACATCGCAGCACCCACATCCTGCGACACCTCACTTTAGTGAAAACTAACCCTTATACAGAGATGGCAGTAGACCTCTTGAGTTGGCCATCATGCCGGTGTGGGCGTGGAGGGGCTTCACCTCTGTTTTGTAGAAATCACATTCTTTTGAGGCGAAGAACTCGTCGATCCACGTTCGGAGAGCATTTGCATCCGGAAAGTGCGATCCATGAAGGTTGTTCTATAGACAGCGGGAAAGGTGAAAATCATCTGAGAGTACAAGATCAGGTGAATAGTGTGGGTGCCGAATGACATCCTATTCCAACTCCTGTATAGAGTTTTTCGTCAGTCTAGCAGAATGCGGGCGGGCGTTGTCGTGGAGTAGCATCACTTCACGCAGTCTTCGTGGTCGTTGGTCTCCGACTGCGTCTGCAAAACGTCTCAGTTGATGACAACAAATGTCAGCAGTGATGGTTACACCTCGGGGAAGCAATTCTTAGTATACCACACCGTCGCTGTTCCACCAGATGCGTAACATTATCTTTTGTGGAGGTGCGCAAGTCTTTGTACAGAGAGTTGCTACTTTGTTTGGGGTGAACCATTCCTTTCTTTTCGCAGTCTTCCTGGGCGTTGTTCTTGGACTGCGTCTGCAAGTCGTCTCAGCTGTCGACATTAATGTCAACAGTGACGCTTACACCTCGAGGAAATAGTTCGTGGTACACCACACCGTCGATGTTCTACCAAATGCATAACATTATCTTTTGTGGATGCGCACAGGTCTTTGTACGGGGAACTGCTACTTTATAAGGGCTCAAACAACTCCTTTCTTTTCGTTATGTTAGCATAAAGACATCATTTCTCGTCTCTAGTAACGGTACTGGGTAGGAATGGTCGGTGTTGTTCACGAGCCAACTGATGACAAGCAAGCAGAGATGCACATATGGCTACCCGCTAATTTTTGTGATTTTGACTTAAAGTATACGGTTAGATACACTCGATTTTTGGTCCTTTCCCGTTGCATGCAAATGTCTCACGGTGGCGGAACGATAACAATTCATTACATTTGCCAGTTCTCGCGTACACTTGCGTGTATCACTGTGGATTAACGCATTCAAACGATCTAGACCAAATCTTCCTGAATGTGGAGAGTCAGAAATGTGAAAATGATACTCCTCAAAACGAGAAAACCGATTCCTTGTCGTGCTCTGTGGGAATGTTTCTGACTGCCTCCGCTGCTGTCACCTCTCTATTGAACTCAAATAGAAGAATATGAGGTATGTTGAAAAAATCCCGGAACATTCGTAATTTCGCGCCAATGGCATGTTGGAGCGAAATGAGGTTGGCATCTAAAAAAATGGTTCAAATGGCTCTGAGCACTATGGGACCCAACTGCTGTGGTCATCAGTCCCCTAGAACTTAGAACTACTTAAACCTAACTAACCTAAGGACATCACACACACCCATGCCCGAGGCAGGATTCGAACCTGTGACCGTAGCAGCAGCGCGGCTCCGGACTGGAGCGCCTAGTACCGCACGGCCACCGAGGCCGGCGGTTGGCATCTCTGCACACGCCTGTGTTTAATCTATAAGTACCAAAGTTTCATTGTTGTATGTCTGTAGTTATTGTTCAGTGCTCTATTGTGTCACACAGTTTGCGAATTTCGAGATTGCAGATTGAGAGGAGCAACGCGTCTGCATTAAATTTTGCGTGAAACACAAGAAAACCTTTACAGAGACACACCAAATGATGCAGGAAGCCTACAGTGACAAGTGCTTAAGCTGTACTCAGTGTTACGAATGGTTCACACGATTTAAAAATGACTGGACGGAAGTTACAGATGACCCTCGTGCAGGACGCCCTTCGACGTCTACCGACGACGCTCATGTCAGGAACGTCAACGAGACTGTGCGTGACAATCGAAGACTGGTCGTCCGAGAGACTGCAGGAGAATGTAACATATCAGTTGGGTCATGTCATGAAATGTTGACACAGCACCGTGGGATGCATCGTGTTGCCGCCAAGTTCATCCCACGGCTCATGAGTCAGGTCCAGAAAGACCTTCGCTTCGCAATCTGTGAAGAGTTTTAGGGCCGCGCAAATGAGAACAAGCTGTTCCTTAAGAGAATCATAACTGGTGATGAGACGTAGGTCTACGGTTATAATGTTGAGACCAAGGTTCAATCTTTGCGATGGGTCGGGGAAGGTTCTCCAAGAACAAAAAAAGCTCTTCACGTTAGGTCAAATGTCTAAGCCATGCTCATAGTTTGCTTTGACTTTGAAGGATTAGTTCATCATGAATTCGTGCCATAGGGACACACTGTTAACCGATGGTACTATCGCGACGTATTGCGATGCCTATGAGAAAATGTGAGGAGGAAGTGGTCTGAAATATGGCATGTTGGAGCGAAATGAGCCCTTGCATCACGATAACGCACTCGCACATTCATCCCTGTTGGTGCCTGACTAGCACAAAAAACGAAATCACTGTGCTGCCTCATCCTCTGTGATGTGTTGGCAGAAGAGCCAACACCGTGTTGCTAAAGGAGGCCGAAATGCACGCGTTTAAGCTCACGCAGACTGGCGTGAGGTCTGGAACAATTAAAGGAGTTGAGTCTACTAAATAAAGTACGTAGTTGTTTGAATACTTAACTTTAATCCATAGTTGGAGAACATCGCTTGATGATACATAATTACAATCTCAATATAAACTGGTAATGGCGCCTTGCTAGGTCGTAGCAAATGACGTAGCTGAAGGCTATGCTAACTATCGTCTCGGCAAATGAGAGCGTATTTGTCAGTGTAGCTTCGCTAGCAAAGTCGGCTGTACAACTGGGGCGAGTGCTAGGAAGTCTCTCTAGACCTGCCGTGTGGCGGTGCTCGGTCTGCAATCACTGACAGTGGCGACACGCGGGTCCGACGTATACTATTGAACCGCGGCCGATTTAAAGGCTACCACTTAGCAAGTTTGGTGTCTGGCGGTGACACCACACTCTGTATTCCTCATACCTGGCCCCGCGGACTTTCTTTATTTCCAAAGTTGAAAACCCCATTGAAAGGAAGAGGTTTTGCAATGGCAGATGAGATAAAAGAACATTAACAGACGGTGCTCCGCTCGACCCAGTAAGACTGCTCCCGGGAGTGGAAATGACGTTTGGAGCTGTGTACCAATTCTGGTGGAGAGTATTTCGAAGAAGGCCGCGCACAATTAAGTAAAAGGTAAGCTAGAAAAATTTTGTGGACAAAGTTCCGGAATTTTTTGAATACACCTCGTGTGTTGGAAATATTCCGATATCTCCACTTGGCACTCCATTTACTAGCGTCCGCAGCTCCACTCACTATCTTCAAATGGCAAAATGACAATATGCGAACAGAAATAGCGACAATGAACTACAAATAGAAAATGACAATCGACAAATAAACCACTAGCAACTGGGATACCAACACGCAAAACAAAAACGCTACGAACTTATGTACCAACCTAATAGAAAGAGCTTCTACATTATAGTACAGAAGATGATTGAAAGAAATACACAATGATACCAACAGAAATGACTCTTTTTTTTGAACGACAATGATTAGGCTGAAGTCCCTACTATTTATGGGCATTACAAAAGGTGGGACATGGTTCTTAATAAGGAGTGTGATCACCAAGGATTGCAATGCATCTTCTGCAATGTGCTCCCATTATGGCAGCGAGGTTGGTAAGGGGTTCTTCTGGTAGGGCGTACCATTCCTCCAGCAGCACAGCTGACAACTCCTGGGTGGTTTTGGTGCATGGGGACAAGCTGAAATACGTCTCCCCACACATGCTCAATGGAAGTTACTTTGGGGGAATAGGCAGGTAAGTCGAATATCCTCTCGTTCCAAGATCTCCTACACCTGTGCTGTTCAATGCAATGTCATCCACAAAAATAAACTCAGGGTCAAATGTACTCCTGAAAAGAAGCACAATGAAAGGAGAACAGTGTAACAATAACACTGATTGGTGAATGTACAATGTTCAAAGATTTGGAGGTCCGTACACCCATGGCTCCCTACACCATAACACACGGACCACCAAAACGATCGTCTTTGACAATGCTGGACAGTCCCCAGTATGGCGAGAGGTGGGAACACATATGCACTCTGGAACAATCGCCCTTAAGTTACGCATACCAGTGTATATACGAGGGTAGTCAAATGAAAACCTTAAATTTGTAATAACAAATCGAAATTTCCCGCCGTTATCCTGTGAGTTGGTAAGCGTGCTACAAACAGCGTGCAGAATATCCTGTAGGTGGCAGCGTAGTGCGGATGCACACATACCGTCGCAGAAACAGCATAAAGATCGCCGCCTCACTTGCGACTTGCACCAGGGAAGAACAGCGTTCTGTTATTCGGCTTTTGCGTAGTAAAGGTGTGAAACATATTGAAATTCATGGACGAATGAAGGTTCAGTACGGTGATGCATGTTTGTCACAGCAGCAAGTCTACGAATGGAGTAGGAAGTTCGCAAATAGTGTGACTTCAGTGGAAGATGCTCCTCGTCCAGGTCAGGCACAACGTGTTCTGACTCCACAGAACATTGCAGGAGTTGAAGCCATAGTGAAGGAAAACCGCCGAGTGACACTGAATGACATTACAGCATGTTTACAGATTAGTCATGGGTCAGCACACGACATTGGGCATGATGTACTCCAGTTTCATAAAGTGTCTGCAAGATGGGTGCCACGGCATCTGACACCTGAAATGAGAGAACGACGTGTTGATGCATGTGAAGAACTTCGGTGCTTTGAACGAGAAGGTGATGGCTTCCTTGCAAGAATCGTTACTGGGGACGAAACCTGGGTTCACTTCCACCAATTGGAAACGAAGAGAGCGAGCAGGGAATGGTGCCATTCCTGATCACCAAAACCAAAGAAGTTTCGAACAGAACCATCAGCAGGGAAGGTTATGCTGACTCTCTTTTGGGACGAAAAAGGCGTCATTTTGGAGCATTACAAGCCTAGAGGGACCACTGTCACCAGTGCATCATACACAGATCTCCTAAAAAAATCATCTGCGGCCTGCAATCAAATCAAAGCGACGTGGACTGATGTCAGCAGGTGTCCTTTGTAACATGACAATGCAAGGCCCCACACTGCCCGTACAACAGTTGCAACAATCACAGATCTGCATTTTGAGTGTCTTCCTCATCCACCATACTCACCAGACCTTGCCCCAGGTGATTTCCATATGTTTGGACCACTCAAACACGCAATGGGAGGAAAGAAGTTCGGTTCTGGTGAAGAGGTACGCCGCGCTGTGCATGAGTGGTTGAGTAGACTACCAAAAGAATTTTCTGCTAAAGGAATTTATGCACTTTGTAAGAGCTGGAGGACTTGCAATGAGCGTGGGGAAGATTATGCTGAAAAGTGATACACCTTTGTACCACTTCTGCACAATAAATAACATTTAAAAAATATTTAAGTTTTTCATTTGACTCACACTCATAACCTCTTAATGAAATCGGGCACTTTCTGTAAAATGAGTCATAATGATAAAGATGACTCGTGGATATGTCTACATACATTTTATGAGCACAACAGAATGAAAATTTCATTTTCAGCACACAACACATATTTCGGACTGGGACAAAAAAGGAAAGTTAGACAATTATAACAAATATCGGAAACCTAAACGAAGATTAATTAATGAAGACTATAAAATACGTGAAGTTTAGCTATATGGATAACAATTTGAATAATTTAGTGCACAACAGAATATGGTAACATGATGAATACTAAATTATGTGTTTTTAGTAGCAATCCAAAACAGAACTGACATAAACATGACAACAACTGTAAATCTAAACAAGTACAAATTGATGTTACAATATTAGTTTATGAAGAAACAGTATTTTACCAAAGGGATTGGGCAACAAAATGATAATTCATATTCATGTGCAATACGGCACCTCAGTATTTCGTAAAGGCTGCATTGTATTGTTGAACGACATAACTATTTGGCAGATGGTATTTGGTGAATCTTAAGCCCTCCCTTTCACATTTTGGTGAGTATTTGATTTATAACAGTAATACTGTCGAAGTTTTTCAAGTACATGACATATTGCTAAGAATACATTTTGTTACACAACACAAGCTTCTCCCTTGAGTTATCTGATTAGAAGAAAAGGATTTTAGTAAATAACGTATTTCCCATGTGGTTACACTAATATCTAAGATGACTAACACGGGCTAAGCCCGTCCGGTTAGCCGTGTCGTCTAACGCATGGCTTCGGGCGGGAAGGAGCGCCTGGTCCCCGGCACAAATCCGCCTGGCGGACTTGGGTCGAGGTCCGGTGAGCCGGCCAGTCTGTGGATGGTTTTTAGGTGGTTTTCCATCTGCCACAGTGAATACGGGCTGGTTCCCCTTATTCCACCTCAGCTACAGTATGTCGGCGATTGCTGCGCAAACATGTTCTCCATGTACACGTACACCACCATTACTCTACCACGCAAACATAGGGGTTACACTCGTCTGCTGTTAGACGTTCCCTGGGGGAGTCCGCCGGGGGCCGAACCGCCCAGTAACCCAGGGTTCGCTGTGGGGCGGCGGAGGGGTGAAGTGGACTGCGGTAGTCATCGTGGGGTTGTGGACGACTGCGGCTGAGCGTATTTTTAAGTAGACTCAATACTGTTTCCCATGCCTTGCTGAGGTTACAGCCGCAATCTCGGTTGAAGAGTCCGTCCCTGGTACGAATTTCGACAGACTCTCTAACGACGCTGTCCCAGTATTTAGATGTCTGTGCCAAGACCCTGGTATGTTGTTCCGTGATTTTCGGACAAACATTGCTCTGCGACGGCCGACTTGTTGGGGTATCTAAGTCGAGTGTGCCTCTGATGTTCTCAGCAACAATCTTCGATGGTGCGCACTGTCTGTCTAATATAAGTCTTCGCACACTGACACGGAATCTGGTATATGCCGAACTTGTACAAACCGAGATCGTCTTTGACACTTCCCAATAATGCTCATGTTTTATTGGGTGGGAACATTCTTTTGCCCAAAAATATGTTTGAGAAAAGATGTACTACATTTCAACTTCCCTTCAACATCTGGATATAGGTAACATGTGGAAAGTGAAGATTGTCTCTTAAATTTAACTATAGTGATGGGAACAATGGCATTCAAGTCACAAACTTCCAAAAGAATAGTATTTTCTTAGAAAGCTTTTAGCTACATTATTATTTCTGATCCTCTAGGAATTACTTGCAATCCTCTTACTTCTGTTACAAAGAGTGCCTCTGTGTAGCACTGAAGTACCCTATGAATTAATACAATGACTATTTGAGATTGAGTTATACTCTCTGTGGTTCTCAAAATCCCACATCTTAGATGATACTGAATTAATGTCACAGTTCTTTATTTTTCTAATTTTTGTCACTTTAATTCAAGACACTGATCCTTCCATCCTAGAGATTAAATATCTAGTAAGAATTTTTCTGCGTTAAGCTCATCTAAATGAGCACCTTTTTCATTTCTTTTTAATTTCATTCATTTTTGTTTCTTTTTCAGTCAATATGTCAACTAAACTCTTACTAACTTCCTTTTTATATTCTTCTGATGAAACATTTTTATCTCACTTTTTAAAATACATCCACCAATAATCCAAAGCATTGTGACAAGTGCCCACTGTGAGATTGCTGACTAGTGGCATTGAGGCCAATGACAAGGTAAGGACAGTATATAATTGAAGCAAAGGCAAATGGGGAATCATTCCAGTGATGATATGGCCCATAAATGAGAAATTCCACTAACATATGTGACTTCAACAAAGGCCAATTTATTGTGGTGTGGCACCTGGAAATGGTGAAGCTGGTCAGGTGTTTGCATAATACTGCCATGAACACCTATGAAAAGTGGTTGAAAAATAATGAAACCATGGACAGGCAATGACCAGATGTTCGTCATCCGCACCTCTCCTTAGAGTGTGGAGATAGGAGGTCTGCCCTCTCTATAAGGCAAGAAAGACAGTAATTTGTGGCAAGTCTGATGAAAAAGTACAGCGCTGTAGGAGGTACAATAACTTTAGAGTTCAGTGTTTAGTGCACACTTTTGAACATGGACTACTCAGCAGATGGTCCCTTTATATTCACATGTTGACCCAATGACATCATCAATTATGACTGCAGTGGGCAAGGGATGATCAAGATTGGACCACAGATAGATGGAAACATGCCTGGTCAGAAAAATCTTGTATGTTTTACACTATGTCAATGACTGCAACCAGATATGCCATCATCCAGGAGAATGTATGCTTGAAACATGCACCTCATCATGGACGCAGGATGGTGGTGGCAGTATTTTGCTATGGGAGGCATTCACCAGTGCTTCCATGACAACCGAGGTAGTAATCCATGACACCATGATATCTGTGACTGCATAAACCTTATTGTGGACCACCTGCATGTCTTCATGCTTGATCTCTTCCCTGATAGTGATGGTATTTTCCAGAAGGATAATTGTTTGCATCACAAGGCCAGAAGCATGTTACAGTAGTTTAAGGAGCATAATAGTGAACTCACAGTGATGTCTTGGTTACCAAATTCTCCTGATCTGGACACGATGGACACAATTGGGACACTATTGAGCACCAACTCCATGCCCACAAATCCTGGGCTATAGTTTAGCAGAACTGCATGGCTTATGCATAGATACATGGTGCCACTTACTTCCAGAAATGCACCAAAACCTTGTGAAATTGATACCACAGAGGTTCACTGGTGTTCTACCAAAGATGAACTAACGTGTTATTAAGTAGATGGTCATGAAGTTTTGTATCATTAACATATGCCCATCTCAAAGCTCGGAAATTTTAAACTCTAGAAACCTTCTATGTCCACTGTAACATATATATTAGATATACATTTTTAATATAGTAATTCCATGTTTCTATGTAAGATTTCTGTTGTAGATTACAGAAATGTTTCCCACTACCATCACTGGGTTTGCAATAATATCATTGTGCAACTTAGTCAATGGCTGGGCAGTGCAATACAGTTATCAAATAATTGTTCTGAATTACTTACAATAAGACATGTTTTCACGTTGCTCTTAAATATAAATGTCAGAGAATAATAATGTGCTTTGATGGATCTGCTCAGTTTTGGCAATAAATAAAAGCAGTTTTTTGTTACTGTAGTTCCAGATTTCACTAAGCATGTTACTTGTTCATTGCTTAAAGACAACAACCTATTGGCACCCATGTAAAAATGGGAAATCCCTTTTTACTGTTTAAAAAACTGAAAAGAAGCAGACTGCAATGACCAGGTATTGGTGATATAAATATCAAAATTTGTCAAATGGCGGCTATGCATACATTTTCATCTACTCTTAGCAAACTGCTGCAAGCTGAATTGCAGGGGAGTTTTCAATCAAATATCTACCATTTTTAATTAAAAAATGTTAGACATGGCAGGCTTTTAGATTGCCCATATTTAACTGCATGAGTTTCCAGCAGATTTTTTTAAATGCATGTTGTTCATTGGAATAAATTTTAAAGTATACTAGTCATCATTTGAATGATTCTCTAATCCTGTTGAAGCAGACTTACAAGTGCACAACGTTTTTGAATCCTGAACAATTTTTACTATGATATAATGAATATGTTGTTATATACAATGGATACTGAAAAATGCTTCAGTAACAATACTGTACAGTTACGTTTGATCTCTGATAGAAGGAAGGAATGGGTAGTGGAGTAATCAATGTCTGCTTCACACAAAGATTGCTGTTGATTGAGGGGAAGCACAGAGGAAGTAAACTTCACCTCCCTCATGAAGGGTGCCTTGAGATATATGGCATTAATGCTTGTTTCTATTGAACACCTGTGAAGCTATTTAACAAATGTGACCCCAACTGTTAATGAATGGTTAAATGTCTCATGTGATTCAAAATATCCTATTCACTAATATGTTCAATAATAGTGAATAGTGCTACAATTTGTGTTTCGGTCCTACTTTATTGCAGTATTGTTTGCCTTAGCAAGTATGCAGCTTCCAGAAAAATAACACAACTATGGCAAAGTCTACTGATCTGTGGGTCAGTCCATATAATATTAAATCAAACAATTTTGGTTATTTTTGGACCTTGATGTCGCCGATTTCTCTGATGTATTCTCTGATGAGTTTCTTAATATATCCATTTGTTTCTGATAAAATATGAAGATGGTGAAAGGATGGGTTGATAAGAAAATAAATTTTGAAATATTTTACAGAACCACATTAATTTTCCATGCAGTTCATGATTCAAGGAATGGTCAAGAATTATTACATATAGAATTTTATTGTAGCTTTTGTCATAATGCTAGATGATATTTTGTCCATTCTAGTGTTTGCAGATATGACTGCATGTATCATATATGATAAATACTCTTACCAGGTGTGAGTTAATTTGTTAGGTACTTACTGGAGACACAAAATTAGTCATCAGTGAAGCTGCTTTGAAGATATGTGACCTCAGATTCTACTTCAGGTTTGGTGTACAAAGTGAAGCAAATCAGTTTTCTGGTTATACCAAATAACTTGCAGGGAGTACAGGTTGTTATAGCCTGTGATATTGTTGAAAATTCTTCATTTCTCCTTCAAGATAAAATACAGTCCTGCAACTGGTTCACCAGCCAAGCCACACTGCATCCTTTTGTTGTGTACTATAATGAGGCTAATACTGAGTTCAGACATCAGAAATATATCCATTTCTGACAGCTTACAATGCAATACAGTGATATTTAAATGTTATTCAGTCAGTCTTGTGCTCAAAGGAGAAGTTGCTTAGCATGGGAGTATATGAAAGACGTTTTAATGTTCTGATGAAAGTGGTGAAAAATATCTTGACATATATCTTCAGAAGAGTGGTAAAAATATTGACGCAGAATGGCACTTTATGCCACACCACATGTTGAAAGATTTTGTGATAGACATGACAGACAATTTCAAAAGACTTGCTGCTAAAGCAAGTTTAAAAAAGATATTTGAAAATAAAATAATGAGATCCAAGCACAAGTTTACTCAAGAAACCATTCCAGGTACCCATTATGCATTACGTATAACAGAACAATATGTATGCAATGAAATATTGTTACTGTCACAATCCAGCAATTTAAAAATCATCCAAGGGACTCATACACACTTTCTCATACCAGTGTGTGAATTTCACACTGCAGTTAACTCACACTCCTTGAATAGTAAATTAAGCATGCAGCAAACCATTCCTAAACAGCATAATTCCTCACAAGATTTGAGCATAACTGAAGCTGGATTAGTTACAGGTCTCTTAACCAATAATATCAGTTCTTAAAGTTGTGGCAGATTGATTAAAATTTTTGAAAAGAGCAATCAGTCTAAGAAATTGAAAGTTAATGTTGTTTGTCTGAAGGTACGTACTGCATTATTTTGGTTTTTCTTATCAAAATGCTAAAAACTTAGATGTGCTATTTAATTGCACTGTAACAAAGGTTGAGTCTAGGATGCCTACTGGAGGAGTTTATAGATTGACCTTAAATGAGATATCGTAATTAACACTCCTTTTTTTCAATTCATTTTTTCATTTAACTTGTCATGTAAGTGCAACACCAAGTATCACAATTCAAGTGTTGGCCTTGTGCAGCTTTTAATTTGATTTATTTTTATCCTCTGTGTCAGAAAACCTCATTTAAAGCTCCTCTCACAAAAATGCAAATTATGTTAATTAAAATCATTCTTAGGCCATTGTTTCTATTTGAAATAATTCTTATTATTGAAATATTTTATTATATTTTACTATATTATTATTAAATATGTAATGTAATTCCTTGTGAGCTACTTCCTCAGTTTGGGTTTGGCAGAAAGGACTTACTCCACAGTTTGTTACTACAATATCTTAGTTTTTCATATGATAAAATACTAATAATTTTGTATCTTAAGAATTCATTATCTCTTCAGTTTGAATTTTAAGCCATTATTTGTAAACATACATGTGAAAAAACATTTTTTCAAAAAATTCAAAATGGGTGTTTTCAGATTTTCCAAAATATGTTGTTGGATTTTCGTAAAATCAAGCAAATGTTACAGAATTACTGTGTTACAGATTAATATAAGATTAAATGCCGACTTTTACTAAGAAATCAGTTTTTCAGCTGTCTAGCATCAATAGTTTTGAAGTTATGGGCTTTTCTGTTTCAAGGAACGTCCAGAAAAATGAGCAATTTTCATTCATTTCAGTTTGAAGTACAAATGATCTGTGAATGAAAGGAATGTGAAAATTTATATTCTTCTTTTTTATTCTATGAGTACACATAACAAACAAATAATAATATGTCTCTGAGAATATAAGGGCTAAGCCTTTGTTCTTGTTGATATTTTCTGACCCTTTTACCAATGAAGGAATAGCAAGCCAAAGGCTCAAGGAAAATTGTGAAATTCTTGGCTAAATGGAATTTAGTATAAACACTCAGTTTCCATTCTTCTTTCTCCTCATAACAAGATGACTCATCATTGGCATCCAGTGCTAAAGGAAGTGTGGAGGGGAGGAGAAGAAACAACTGCATATTTTGGAGCCAAGAAATATATACAGTGAATTCATTTAATATGTATAACACATATAGCCTTCTTAATAAGCTAAAGCTGAATTTATTGGAATTAATTAGTGAATTTTACCATGCTTAATAAGTAGTGGTTCATCATACACTTAATACGGCTGTGAGTGAACACCTTTAAGAAAATTCGGTTTTATGCACTTCTCAGCATACATCAGGTAGTTAATATTATGTCAAAGTCAGGTTTAAAATAGAAAAGTGGTACATACTACAAAGCCATAACTTGGAAAACAAAGTTCATAATGTAACCTTCCAGATTCATTAATGCTATGAGAACACCAGAATGTTCAAACCAACCAAAAACTATTATAACATAGTGGTGGATGAGTCGTGATGATATTTTGCTACCACAAAATCCATATGCAACATTTTTTATAATCGAATTTACTCAGATAGTATGTGAAGAAAATTATTGCAAACTTGCCTGAGTTTCTAGAAATGGCCAGAAACAAGTATAAAATCTTGTTACAGTATATAATAAGTAAATACGAATTTCATTACTGGTAACCATATACTAGTGGTAATCTTTGCTCACAGAAAGCTATTTTTTAAACTGAAATAAACAGTAATTTTCATTTAGTATCTTACTGGTCTTCGAAATACAGTTGTTTGTGGAGTGTTGTTTTAGTGATGGGATGTTAAAATTCAACCTTCCTTCTTTTTGTTGTATTAGCCCAGAAAGGAATAGTTTCTAGATATTGTTACCATCGGCTGTCATACATAAACATTAAGCCAGTACTCGAGCCTAATATTAGAACTGTTGTTAAAATTAACGCGATCCTCCCTCTAAAGGAGGGTATGGCTAAACTAATGTAATTACCCGAAAATGCATCTTTCGGACCCTTTTTGTACAGGTATCAGGGACCATTTGCCACTAGAATTCCACTGTCAGTGCGATAATTACTTTTTTTTACAGTAAAAAATGTCGACAAGCTTTGGGTTTTGTCAGTATTCTTTTAAGTTAGTATTTGCTATCCGTTTCTGCTGTTGATATCTACTTGTTTCGGCAGTGGACATTTTTTCCCTTTTATGTGTTTAATAAAGCGCGTTTCAAAATAATTACGTTACCACTATTAAACAGATTTTAAAACGTATAGGATGTAAGTAGCAACTGGTCTGAGTGAAGTGGCAGCTACAGGTGCTTAGGCTGTGCACCGTTCCACGTGTGGATGATCGAAAGAGACCTTGATCTCGCAGCGTGAAGGGAATAATGCCTAGTTCACGAGCGAGGAGCCGACTTTCCATGTGCAAGGTTACCGGCAACTCTTCTCTCTCACTCGTTCTCTTGCACAGCACAGCCTCGCTAAGCGCGCAACAAAATTTGTCGTTTCTCACGACCAGAAAGTTGTGCAGTTACAAATAAACTGCCAACATTTTGTCTGTAGGTCAAGATGTAGGTATTTAACAAGGTACGGATCAGCTGTCAATTGCTTAAGAGATATAGAACTTAGCAGGCTACCATAACGAGTTCATTTTATGGGCCAGATTTTTTTTTTTTGTGCTAAACTTTTCTTTACTCGTAGTTTATCACCTGTGCGACGTCTTTGCACAACAAATCCGCCTCACAGGCAGAAGGTAATCGCCCACTGATGAATTCATCTCTTAAAATACTTCGCGACGCGACCTCCTGCATTTAATTTGATTTCCATGGTCAAGGTGATGTAGTGGCGTATTGTAAAACACCGTTCACACCACAACCTAAGCAACGACCGCCAGAGACGAGCGTTCAGCAGCTGCTGGGAGCGCAGCAGTTACGTTGGCAGAACTGATGGGCATCTTTCCCACAAAGAGGCCGCCAAAGGGTCTCTCAGCCGCCTACCTAGTCGAAGCGTGGAATGTTGCTTTCTGCGAGAACGAGGATGTGGAGTCTGCTGCGACTGAAACCTGAAACTCTTGCATGTTTCCTGTTACCTAGTATCAAAATGGATCATATTACTCTGCAGCTTCCAACCATGCTTTTGAGAAATGTACTAGAGCTTTCTTTCCTACAGTAGATCTTGCTAAAAAAATTCTACAGGCTTGTACTAATGCTGAACTGTTCTCCCTCATAACATTTTCTGATCGTCATTTTAAGCTGTGCCCCCATTTTGTACAAAAACTAATAAAAAGTCGCTGTTTTTAATATGACTGACAACAGAGACTGCCAATATCTGCACTTACGATTAGGTAACATGACTGGAAAGTTTCCAAAAGCTTACTGATCAGATATAGCTATATGTATGTACCTGAAAATTTCTCACTAAACGGAAAATGCTCTTCTGTGTAGTACACGAAATTAAGTCTTCCCTCGAAAATAATATGTTCTTTTTTTATTAAAGTTATGTCTATAATCTGGTCAAATGTAAGAGAAAATCTAATTTTGTTGTTTCATTAATATTACAGTGCAGTTGTACCAATAATTGTTTCTTACAACACACTGTGCAATGAATAAACCGACAAATATTTTCATTAAAGTATTCTGAAAAGCAGACGCCTGGTTAAACTTAAAGACATGCCATGAAATACGTCATGCAGCTTTAAACAAAAGCACTTTAAATTTCTTTTTAATTTCATTAAAACATTTTTAGATTTTAGTTTAATGCTGTATTTCGATAGACAAATAATCACTGAAACGGGTTTTATTTCTAAGTGAAGTTCAGTAATTGTTAGCATTTCTTCTAAAAGTCAGTAAATTTTTGGACATTTTGCTGCTAAATCTACGATGATGGAAATACGTTCTCGTATCCTAGTGTTAAAACTACGGCTTGGACGCCCACACCATTTTAAAATAGTGCCGACCAGAATAGCAATAATTAAACATTTGAACTCAGTGGCTACTTATTCCGTGTTAACTTCTTTGTTATTCTCTCTACTTATTAGTTTTGACAAGTTAGATATCAATAGTTGTATAAATGGCGTAGTGTTTAATGTGAACAAAAAAAAAAGTTTCACAGGCGGAGCTCAAACAGAAACATGAACAGAAAGCGTGTTTGTCGAGTACGTTAAAATCAGGACGGTGTTTATGAATGTGCTCCGTTTTTCACTTTAAGAGCATGTATTACTTGTGGTACACACACTTTCATGTATTTACAGTACAATATTTTGAAGTTACTTACCAACACAAGATTCCTGTCTTTTGGTTTCTATTCGTGCTATTGTCGTTTGAAGCCCCATACCTGCAACAAAGAAGAACCGTGGTCAAGCGTTTACTGCAAATATTCATAATTTACTGCGATACAAACTAAAGAGAATTATTCTACTGTCCATCGACAACTGAAACATATCTATGAAACACGAGAACTTCTTCAGCTCAGTATTCAATATTTCTAGATTGCCTTCTGTGGAACCTTAGGCTGCCATGAAAGCGTTCATTACATCCCGTGAACAAATGAGTTCAGATTTAAAAATGAGTTATTTCAATAAAGCAGAGTAATAAAAGTAAACCTGTCTGATACTGGGAAACCAGCTGTTCATTTTAGCATACGAAGAAATGTTCAGCGAACGTTCTGAGTCTTCTTAATAATAAAAACTGTACGCTGCATGAGGGCAAGGAAAAAATTCTAAACCTGACAGTAAAATACAATTTTTTGGGTAAAAATGCATTTTTTTCGAACTAGTCTGTAGACCAAAGTTTTTTTCCAGATGGCATATTCCTGAAGGGCGTTTTTAGATCTTCAATATATTCATCAGCTCTAGACTCTTCGTCGGACCCACAGCTGTCCAGCCACCAGCCATACGCTTCATTAAGTACGAAACACGTAGAGGTCAGACGTTGCCAAATCTGGCGAATGGCGAGAATATCCCACAATTCGTACCTTACATCCCTCAGTTTTCTGATTTCCAACGCACCTTTACATCTACATCTACATACTCGTACATACGCCGGAAGCCAAAATACGATGAATGATCGAGGCTACCCTAACCAGTACTAGCCAGTCCCTTTCCTGTTCCACTCTACAAATGGAGCAAGGGGAAAACGAGCCCAAATTTCCTTATCTTGTCTTCGTGGTCATTATGCGAAACGTACGTTGGCAGCAGCAGAATCGTTTTGCAGTCGTCAGCCGCAAATGCCGGTTCTTTAAATTTTCTCAATAGTGTTTCGCGAAAAGAATGTCATCTTCCCTCCAGAGATTCCAATTTCAGTTTACGAAATAATCACGTGTTGATAGAAACCATCGGTAACAAATCTAGCAGCACGCCTCTTTGCTTCGATGAATTGCTTTAATCCGACCTGTTGGGGAACGCAAATACTAGAGCCGTACTCAAGAATGGGTCGTACTACTGTTCTTTGCGCTATATCCTTTGTAGGTAAGCTACACGTTCCTAGAATTCTCCCAATAAACCGAAGTCGACCATTCGCCCGCTGCACTACCGACTTTACGTGCTCGTTCCATCTCGTACCGGTTTGCAACCTTACGTCCAGATATGTAATCAACGGATCAACTGCCTCATGCGGCTTTAATCTCCGATCGTCCGGTAGCACTATGCACACTTTCTCGGTGTTTTCAGCTGTAGTTACAGTTTCTGGGCTTCGTTCAATAGTACCGTCTTCCATGTAAATGCGATCACTTACGAATTCAACCGCCTATACGTTCATTGACGAAAATGAAGGAGCAGATGCCTCATAAACCATCACCAACGTTGAATTGGTTTCTGTCGACAATAAAAGCGTCAAAGAAGAATAATTACATGACAGCACAGGATTCCAGTTTATCCACTTAACGGAACAGACTCAATAAATCTGCCTTACAAAGCCGCAGTATCTGAAATTATTCCACAGATCATGGTGACACTTATTCTACGTTATTGCTCAACATGAACCAGTACAGCGAAGATCGGATTTTGTTGGTACAACACCGTCTCAATTCTCGCAGTGTCCTTACAGCCACGGTTCTCCCAGGACAGAGAGAATTCTTGAATCTGTCACGATCGAAAGAACTTCGGGACAGGCTTTATGAACAGTGGTTGTCATCTCGATGTGACCATGCAACAAAATTCGAATGCATGCTCTATTCTTTTCCATTATTTTGTTGGTGCTTAACGTTCCAGCTACAGATATAAGAAAAAAGAAAGGGAGTGCATGCTACGACTACACGTTCACAGGAGGAAACAAAGCAGGCATCGCTGATGGGAAAGTAAATTAAGGGAATATTGCTGAGATTCTCATTCAGAATGAGAACTACGATGATGTCAAGAGAACAGAGCAGTAACGAAAGCTACGCCATGGTTGGGGACATATAGATTTTTTTCCTTACAAGGGCATGCTAAGAAGTAGTCCTCCGAATTTTTTTATGTGAGAACGCTTTTTAAATAAAACAAGCTTTATTAACATTCTATATCTGTATTCTTTGCTAGCTGTCACCTGCGGCTGCGCTCACATATCATCGCGGGTTTTGCTATGATGAGTAGTGATCCAATAGTGCCAGGTGCCTTTACATGCCTGCCTGTCCCTCCCCCTTCCCCCTCCCGTTGCACCAGTGCACCAATGCACGACGAGGCAGCCTGTGCAGCAGCGCTGCCGAGTCTTGCGTGCGTAGGGATGTTGGCAGGAGCGTGCATCTATGCATCATGCTCCTGAAGTAACTGTACACCACACAGGGTGGACATTATGTACAAGATTTAATAATTTTTTAAACAAAGTTTATGTTCACTGGTGTAAAGAAAGATGTTCTATCCCCTACTTCACTCTCTTAGGGGTCGATACTTTTTTAAATTATTTTCCTCCTTTTATTTCCTAAATTAGTCTATGTTCTTCCCCAAGAGTTCAAGCTATCGCCATATAAAATTTAATCGCGATTTCAGCAGTTTAGTCGTGAAAACGTTACACAGAGAATTACTTTGGCATTTAATAATATTAATTTGTAATTATGGATTAAATGGTTCAAATAGCCCTGAGCACTATGGGACTTAACTTCTGAGGTCACCAGTCCCCTAGAACTTAGAACTACTTAAACCTAACTAACCTAAGGACATCACACACATCCATGCCCGAGGCAGGATTCGAACCTGCGACTGTAGCGCCACACCGGCCGGCGTATGGATTAAACATGTTGAGGATTGTATAAGCATTGTATTCATTATGTTGAATCGTATTACATGGAACAAATCAATCAATAAAAGCATTTTCTCAAATACGATACAGTTCAAACGTCAAAGAGTAAACAGCTTTTTCAAAGAGGAAATGTGATTCCTTATGTCGCAATAAATCTTTAAAGCAAGATATCTTTTTCCCGCTGTCGGATTTTTACGAAATAAAGCGTGTGTGTTGCCCCAAGCTACATCTACATCTACATGGATACTCTGCAAATCACATGTAAGTGCCTGGCAGAGGGTTCATCGAAAGACCTTCACAATTCTCTATTATTCCAATCTCGTACAGCGCGCGGGAAGAACGAACATCTGAATCTTTCCATACGAGCTCTGATTTCCGTTATTTCATCTTGGTGATCGTTTCTCCCTATGGATGTCGGTGTCAACAAAATATTTTCGTATTCGGAGGAGAAAGTTGGTAATTGGAATTTCATGAGAAGTTACCTGTGAAAGCCTGATGGAAATTCGTCAAATAAGTTTTGGAGATTTGCGTGTCCAAACAGACAAACAGAGACATGACGATTGTGGATAAAACTTTAAATCGCGATATATATTTTTCCGTCATTCGATTTTGATGAAATAAAGCTTATATGTTGATCCAAGCTACGCTCAAGTTACCTGTGAAAACCCTACAAAAATCGTCTAGTAGTTTTGGAAATTACCATGTTCGAACAGACACATGAGACAGGCTTACAGTTTGTTATTAGCATAGATGTTTAGATATGTCTACACATTTATTTCTCAATATAGTTACCCTGACGACGAACACATTTCTCCCAACGAGAGATCAGTTTATTGATAACGTCGCTGTAAAATGTTTGACTTCGTTGTCAGAGTCATAACTTTACATCTGCTTGCACCGCTTCATAACTATCAAAGTGAAGTCCTCGAACGTGTTCTTTAAGTTTTGGAAACATGAAAATCGGATGGGACCAAGTCTGGACTGTATGGAGGATGATCGATGACAGTGAACACAAGGCGTCAGATTGTTGCAGATGTCACAGCGCTTCTGCGTGGTCTGGCATTGTTATGCTAAAGAAGAGGGTGCCCCATGTGTGGACAAAATCTTAGAATTCGAAAGTCGATTACAGCACTCGGTTTCTCACACACTGCCGGAGTTACGTTACACACCTCCATGTGACACGCTACGATGCGGAGTCTTCTAACGGCAGAGAGCTGCAACTTGCGTCAGCGAGGCGAGAGTGTCGACTGAGTAATGTGCGTAGCATGTAATGCCTGAACATGTATTGAGAACAGAATAAAAAATTAGGGGCCATTACTTTTTAGCAGGCCCTGATATCAAGGCTTTCATGATGTAACTTGCCACTTTTCTGGAAGTAGAGGAATCAGTTGAAGTCAGATGACTTCGGGCCAGACGCACCCAACATGCCCCACAAAAGTGCCAAGTTACATTGTGCGGATAGTAAAAAAATTACGAATGTCATGATCAAATTCTCTGCGGTCAGCTAAATCTTTCGTTCAATAAGGCCACGCGAAAGTTCCTTCTGGATCTTGATGAAATCGTGAAGTACTCCATGCCGTGATGTTGAATCGCTAATGAGTAATAGAACAAAAAATTTAAGAAATAGAGATTCTACTTCTTAGGCGCAGAACGATTTCTCACGGTTATGAATAAGTAAAGATGCCTCTTGGATGGTTTTTAGAACGTTGAGTGAACTTTAAACAAGATGGCCATATTGGATTTCCAACGCAGTTGTTGCCGAGCGGAAGTCTTACGTTAACAACGATCCAATTGCGACGCGTTACGTCACGTAAACGGGTGTGCATCTTAAACAACTATTCCAAAGATCTCTTTTACCTGTCAAAATGATAAATAGCTGCATTAGATTAGGGGGCAAATATTCATTTCATTTTACTTATTTTCATGCTCCAGACTCTGTTGTTTTTAAAAATTAGATAACTGATGCACACTGGCTAATAATTACCTACGCTCCCCAACTATCAACTGTTAAAAGTACAAATGCCACTCCTGACACGCTCCATTTGCAGATAGTAGGAGTGGCAAGGCCGACGGGGAACCTACGTCTTTCCCGAATCTTTCATATGTTTGAACTCGGTGTCATGTTTATCTGCTGAGAGGATCTTTCCTGTGACTTATAGCTCGCTGACAGCCCTGTACGGAGCTAGTAGAGCAGTCGCGTAGCAGTTTCATCTGTTTTTCAGATTACTCTGACACAAATGATTTATCTGATCCGAAGACAGACGATTGCAGATTCCTTATACAAGCAACTATATAATATTTAGAAATGCTGATGAACTAAAAAAATGGATTCCCGGCAGACAGGACTGATAAGTTCCTCGAAATTATAGCTGATTATATGAACGAAGGTATGACATTTGAGAAAAACGCGAAAGGTATTACGAACATTTTGCAGTAAGCCTTGTTACTTTAAATTTTCAAAATACTGTTCGCTACACTTCTTGCATTTCTTCGTGTTATGGCACCTTAACTAATTCATTTCCCATCTTCAACAGCTCTACGTTCGCAGAAAATTGCTTTTCTTTGAGAAGCTTCACCATTTACAGAAACAAGAAAAATGAGATGAGCAGAAGAGGAAGGCTATAAGGGACGGGGAGAGGGTACTCAAAACCTTCAAAATTTTCTGAAACGCAATAATTAGTACAATTTTTGACTGATGTGCTTCAGTGCTCCCGCGATGATTCTCGTAGAACCAACCTCCATGCCTCGGTGCTGAATGGGTTGGCTTAAGCGTCTCTTTGTTTCGAGACAGACATTTACTCGCTTATCACTTTAAACGATTGTTTCATGAAACTGAAGAACATCACTAGTATTCTCTTTCTGAAAGATTGGGATTTTCGTACTTTTATAGGTAGATATTTCTTGTCATACAACCGATTTTTGTTTCGCGACCTGATTGTCATACTGTCGCTTGTAAAAAAGCTATTCAAATAGCGCTACATGCCATCATCAAACTTTCTGAGCACTTTCTCGCACCACGAGACAAGGTGTGCCTACGTTTCGACAAAGGAAGGAGGGAAAGAAGGAAGGAGGACTAGAGTTTAGCAGAAAGAGACCAAACATTTGTGTAGACAGAGGACGAAAACTTACATGTGAATAGTCAAACGGGGATTTGATCCAAGCAATACAGCAATATCAGCCATTATCTTAACCACTTCGTTATCTAGGTCGGCGACTAGCTTCGGCGTTCAAGGTCCAGGACCAAGAAATCCTCTGTTTGGTGATGTGACAAACAAACAAGCCAATACACACACACACACACACACACACACACACACACACAAGCACGCATGTGCGCGTCAGTCTTCTTCTACCAGTTTCCGTGCTCCAGCAGCAGTGACCGAAAATGACAGTTGGCTTGTTGAGACCATTCTGAAAGCTGAAGTTACACCTGTAAAACACTCTTCCGAACAAGAAAAGTAGCCCTCTGAACACCTAAGGCACAGAACCGAAGGCCTTAAAGGAAAATTATTCTGAGAACGAACTACCACTCTTCTTTCTTTCGCTGCAATTTCTTTTGCCAAATAATAAAAAAAAATATGGTAAAGCTGATAGACGAAGTTCAAGATCTTGGTTTCGGTACGTGTATGGACAGGTCACCTGGAACCACATAGTGTAAAATTTTCATAGTACCTATTGGCTACTAAACCGGCAACCTCTGGAAGACAAGAAGACACCACTTTTGTTGACGACTTATTTCACTACATACACCAAAAAGTAGCATTACTTACTGCAACACTAAGGAAGAAACAGGAAGTAGTGGACATGAAGGTCGTGGACGGAAGTTAAGGAAATAAACACTGCAGGCAAGATGGAATCCCAAATGTTACTATTTTCAAAATGAATCCGACAATACGATAATTCTTCGATATCTCATTTTCCCGGAGACTTTTTTCGTCTTTATTTTGTATAGATGGATTGTACGCGAGAAAGAATTTTATCGAATTACCCAACATCTAAATTTACTGCCCCATTAAATGACGCACTTTGCGTCGGGAATGGCAATGGCTCGTACCTTTTATCACAGGGAGTCGAGATCAGGATTTACACCTTTCTCGCTTCTTAGTTGCAGATATGGGTAGGAATCGAAACAAGTTCTACTTCGTTATTCAGCACAGACAATATATATGGCCCCGAGAATTCTAACACGCTGACTGCATTTACTACCTTTTCAAAGTAGCTCGTTAATTTGTCGTCAGCCACATAATATGATCAGATGTTTGTCACTGAGGCAGACGTTTTTACCGCCTCAAAATAAGGGTAACGCTTTTTATTATAACCTTATTAGTGATGTTACAGTACAATTCTTTTTTAAATTGATTTTATGTTCTGTTTTACTGATGATTGTAAACCTAAATGCGTATTTTTTCTGATTGTGTAACACATTTTTAACGTTCTGCTGTCTTAGATAGGAAACACTGATACATTGTCGGTGCACTAAAGGGACGTTTAAATAAACCCTCTGCTCCTTCCTGAAGGTTTCTCTCTGTCACGCTATCATCTTAAAGCGGAGTTAGTATTTCTTTTTCACTTCTCCAGAGGCTTCGGGTCTCGTTGACGGTTAGGAGGCTAGCCAAGGTGGACCACCTCAGTTTAGGCAAAGGGGTAGGGAGACTGGGGTGAGGGAGGTGGACAACGGTGCTATTTCTTCTCTAAGCCACTAATGCCTGATCCAAATGACGAACATTGCAAAGCTGAAGGAACCTCCTGACATTCGCGTAGATAAGAGTAAATGGAACTGCGGAAAGCCTAAGTCAGGGCAGCCAGTGAGAACTGGAAGCCTGAGCCTCCCATACACGTGTGACTTCATTTTACTAGGATACTATCTTCCTTTTTAAAACAAGGGCGGTCATGCTGATACTAGGTCAGACTAAAAACAGAAGAGGAAGTCAAAGAGGGTCAAGAGATCGTTTTAAAACACGTTTAAGTTCATACAATGATCAAAAAGAATCATTTACATGCAGAAATATAAATGCAGTTGTCAGGCGAGTGAATATTCAATACTGAAACATCTGACGTTGAAAAGTCCAGAACATAACATTTCAGAATTCGCTACAGTTTCGGTTCCCGACGCAGTGTCATGGATTATCACATACACTGGTCAGAAACTGAATCAGATCCGTGTTGATGGCAGGGAGCGCTGCCCATTTCTAACAGCAGATATATGGACCATAGTGCAGCCAATCACTGGCCAGCTCAGTGCTGCAGGATGACAGCAAGTAAATAGTTACAGCACGTAAAACGGCGTCTTCAGTATGGGATGCGTACACCACCGCCTCACAGGTGCACTGCTTTAACACAAATGGAACAAGAGTAATCGCTTTGCTGAAGAACCATTTGTCGTAGCGTATTAGTGAGCGACGTTCTTTTGGCGTTAGATGTTTCCTTACGCTAATTCAGGTTTAACTGAAATCAATCGACTCTGTGGCTGACCAACCAGGATAGCCGCGCGCTTTCGTGTTTGGAGCGGCGCGCCGGTTCAGGATCTAGTCCGCCAGGCGGATTAACGACAAAGGCCGGAGTGTCGGCCAGTCTGGATTTGATTTTTAGGTTGTTTCTCACTAGGTGACTAGGTGAACATCGGGCTGGTACTGGTACCCACGACCCCTCCCCCCATTTACACGATTCGCAAACATTTCATAAGCGTTCTCATTCTTCCGCATGGGTAAATGGTTCAAATGGCTCTGAGCACTATGCGACTTAACTTCTAAGGTCCCCTAGAACTCAGAACTAATTAAACCTAACTAACCTAAGGACATCACACACATCCATGCCCGAGGCAGGATTCGAACCTGCGACCGCAGCGGTCGCTCGGTTCCAGACTGCAGCGCCTAGAACCGCACGGCCACTCCGGCCAGCCGCATGGGTAACACTAGACGCAGACAGATAGCGTACACAAATTCCATCTCGCGTAGGGGGGGGGGGGGGGGGCAGGAGGGGCATCCGACCAACCTTTACCACTAAAACTGCCAAATCCAGATTAACATGTCGATCCCGCGACGATCCAGAATAAGGCCAGGGGGGAGAGTGTCACGAATACGTATGAGAGTTGCGGTGGCAATCATTGAAACAAAAACGATTTTCGTTGCCGCGAGATCTTTTCACGAAAGAGTGCAAAAATATTTTATTGACTCCAACGTACATAGGAAGAATTTATCATCTTATTAAAATAAGAGAAATCAAGAGTCCGTAAGGAATGACTTAGATGTTTATTTTTCCCACGTGTTATTCCAGAGAGGCGGTAGGTCAGAACGGCACTGGCAACATGTAATTGGAAGATAACGTCAGAGTGGTCTCGAAGATAGGGTTTTTCCACCGGACAAGTACGTTCTCGAATGGTGCTGCTGTGTTCCAAGATGGCAGGCCCCCTGTTCACATAGCTCGCATCCTCCAGAACTGGTCTTGCGGGCATGAGGGTGAACTGTCGCATGCCCCTGGCCACCAGCCATTAGATTTAAATATTATTGTGCCTTTGTGGTCTGCTTTGGAGAGAAGGGAGCGTGATCGTTATCCACCATCATCATCGTTACGTGAACTTACCACTATTTTGTGGGAAGAATGGTATAAGATTCCCCTGAAAAAGATACAGGATCTGTATTTATCTGTTGTGAGACGGCTGGAAGCTGTCTTGGATGCCAACGGATTTCCTCCATGGCTTTAAACATGGTAACGTGTATTTTTGGTGTTTCCATATTTTTACTCACCCCCTGCACATATTGTGCCCCTTCTGAAGGCAAAATCGCTGGATTTCCAGCGTAGCGTCACGGTAAACGACACGCAGAAACGTTTTGAGCCGTTTTGAGTCTCGTGAAGACGCGTGTGGAGTCAAGTGGGCTCTAATTTGAGGAGGACCATCACTGAATAAATATACCCCTAAATGAAGATACGTCGTGATCTTCCGTCTGAAGACTGCTTTGATGCAGCTCTACTCTATCCTGTGCAAGTCTCTTCATCTCTACGCAACTACTGTAACTTATATCCATTTGAACTGCTTCGCAGGCTAAGTAATCTCAAGTGTATGAAACACGCCAATGAAGGAGACTTGTAGGAACTGGTTCGTGTTTTGTGGGTGATGGTTGAGCATTCGTGGATCAGGATGGCTGCCCAACCATTTTGGTGTCTAGTGGAGCAGCGTGGCCGCTATCATCAGTCCGATCATGCTGTTACACGCAACTACTCAGGTGTTCCTAATGCCATAGCGTCAGTGTACTTGGTAAATGGAAGCAATTGGAAGTTTCAGAATCTGCTTCACCTTGAACGTCGCAGTTGTTGATGCAGTTTTAATGATGTGGTAATCAGTCCCTAGCTGCTGGTTCGAGTTCTGGTTGGTGGTGGAACGAAATAATCATCACCACTATTTGATCGGCATGGGGAGCAAATATAACGACTTGCCTTTCCCAGTAACCAGAATGTGCATAAATGTCCTGGTTAAACCCTAAACTTTTTCGCAGTGCTCCGCGGAGAGAGGACATTGACACTGTTTATCGTTTCCTGCTCGCCCAAAGGGTCTCGAAGCTTTGCGATAGCTTGGTGCTACAGGAGTGATGTAGGCTGTATCTCGGCACTGGATTTCGACGCCTCCCTTCAATTCATTACCATAATCATTCATAGTAACTAAAACACAACAGCACAGTGTGCACGCAACCTCCTCCACCCACCCACATGCACTCGCCCACCCGGTCACCCATACTATCATATTTATTTTCTGAAGACCCCGCTGTTGGGCGCCTTGATAACCTTTTCATCATCAACATTACAATGGACAAGCTTCAGTCACAGAAACACGTACGGTACAGTTACAAGTCTGAAATCGTCCACAAGTCGGAGGAAGGCAATGCAAAACTACTTTCACAAGGTCGTTATCCACAGAACACAGCAGAATATCCCATAGTATCTCCACTTATAGTAAATAAGTACAATAATTCAGTCAATTATGCAGGTAATCGCTGTATTCTCTCGCTATCATTTGACTGGTCTCAACATTTTATAGTAATGGAGAGCGTGTAACGACGACATAATTATAGCAGAGTATTTTAATGAAGAACTATAGTTTCTCAATTAATAAGCACTTTTAGAAAGCTGTGAGTGTCCATGTTGACAAGAACCTAAACATCTTCAGCAATTTTTGGCGTTCGTGCCATTTCCAGTTCTGCAGACAGGAAAGATTAGTTTCATCATATACTGATGTCATAACGTATCAGTTAGTGTTCCGTATGTGTGTGTGTGTGTGTGTGTGTGTGTGTGTGTGTTATAAGCATGTCGTAAGATGTATGAACGCACAATCAACCTGCAGCAGTCAGAGTTATTAAAATTGATTTACACTGGAATAATTTTCTCATAAAATATCTCATTTTAACCTAAAACAGAATCCAAGGCAAGTTTGACTGATCGTCACTGAGTCTGTCCTCGACTGAGAAATGAGTGCAGTGTGCTACTGAGGAAAGACCAGTCTTTTTGTGTTATATCTGACAGATGTAGTAAAACTAAGTGTCATAATATATCAATTTAGCTTCTTGCTGTTGAACCCTACTTCACACAGTGATTTTCAACTATTAATTCTTTGCATATTAAACGAAGACAGGTATATTTAAGTTTATCTACAAACGTAGCAAGATGTATATGGTTGAATGTAGTCATATACATCTCTGCGTGACATACAGATAGTTTTCGAACCACGAGACTTTAAATATTTCAGTGAACATGCACATGCTCTACACCAAACCTCATCCCATTGTTCTAGCTAAGGAGCGCAGACCACATGTAATACTTGTTAATTTTTGTCCTCCGGTGTCTAAGACACTACTGCGTAATGCTTAGAAGGAATTTTGTATGCTGCATTGTGAAGAAGTACACTTTCTCTGCACAGCAGGAAGGAAGCTTAGGACTTAACTCCCATCATCGACGAGGTTATCGGAGGCGCAACATCAGCTCCGACTGGACAAGGATGGGGAAGAAACCGGGAGCGTCATTTTAAAATGAATCATACTGGTACTGAAGTCATTTAGGGAAATAATGAAAATAATGTCTTTTGTGGAATTTCAGGCAGTACTTCCCTCGAATGCGAGTGCAGAGCGGTAACCAATGCACTGTCTCAGTCGGTTTCACTGAATGAGAAATTGTATGCTATACTCTTAAGAAATGCATGCCGTCATATGTAGAGGTACTTAACGTAAATGAATCGTTCATACGACGAAATTTTCATTAGTTGCAGTGTTTCTCTCATCACTATACTTACAAACATTTGCGGGGTTTCAAGTTCTCATAAATGAAATAAATTTTGAGTAGGGCCGGGAGACATTGTGTAGAGAGAGAGTATTTGCAGAGTGCGGCGAGGTTATGGGAGAGCGGGCAGGCGTTGGCAGGCGCGTACCTTGCGCGGCGCGGCTTGCGGCGACGGGGGACGCGGTCGACCGTTACGGCGCGGGATGAGAACCTTGAACCGCCAGCCTCAGTCAACAACCCGCGTTCGCCACCAGTCATGTTCCCAGAAAATCCCGCGACGAGCCTTCACACATACTGACACGCTGCTTTAGCAGCCAGCATTTCTAAAGTCAAGGCAGGAGTTCCCAAAACGGTTAAACAGTAATGTTGTAATCGGTAATCGAAAAGGATGTAGTTCACATTTTTGTTATTTACGTAGTTTGTGGATCCACAAATGCTTTTATAGTGCAGCTGAATCATGGGTGAGACTGAGTGGAGCGCGACAGGGCGCTAAATTATGCCACGGAATATAGAACTGGATACTTAACGCAAAGCACAAAGAACTACAGATTTGTTCTCTGTACACAAGTTTGTAATACTTAATTTTAAAAATGTCTGAAGTAACAGACATTGGTGACGATCTTGCAGCTGTACTTAATTTATGAAATTTGTTCGCAACTGCGGAATCTTTTTGTCATTAGCTGCATTAGGTATGAAGATATTGCCTATTGGTGACATAAAAGTTTGTGCCGAACCGGGAATCGAACCCCAATTTCTCGCTTTTCGCGAGCGGTCGGGTTAACCCTTTTGTTGTTGTTGTTGATCTCATTTTGTTCGTTATTGTTCGTTCTATTTGTTCCCGACGGACGGCCCACAACGCTTGTTCAAGTTCATCGTTCATCCATTAACTCAGTTTTTTTTTTAATTACAGAGGGCAGCTAACCCTCTGACCGAACACGCTGAGCTACTGCGCTGGCTTAAAAAAAAAAAAAAAATGTGGAAATGATCGTGCGGTATCACTGGCCGGGAGGCCCCATCCGGGGAAGTTCGGCCACAAAGTGCAAGTCTTATTTACCTCGACGCCCAAAGATGAGGAGCATAACACAACGTCCACGAGCGGAGAAAATCTCCAACCCGGCGGGGAATCGAACCCGGGCCCACTACACGGGAGGCGAGCACGTTACCACCCAGCTAAGCAAGCGGACAGGCATTTCGGCTATCCGAGAGTGTTTGCAGGACGCAATCCGAAAACAAAGGAAGTAGGTTACAGTACGCTTGTTGGCCCACTGGTTGAATACTGCTCAGCAGTGTGGGATCCATACCAGATAGGGTTGACAGAAGAGATAGAGAAGGTCCAACGGAGAGCAGCGCGCTTCGTTACAGGATCATTTAGTAATCGCGAAAGCGTTACGGAGATGATAGATAAACTCCAGTGGAAGAGTCTGCAGGAGAGACGCTCAGTAGCTCGGTACAGGCTTTTGTTGAAGTTTCGAGAACATACCTTCACCGAGGAGTCAAGCAGTATATTGCTCCCTCCTACGTATATCTCGAGAAGAGACCATGAGAATAAAATCAGAGAGATTAGAGCCCACACAGAAGTATACCGACAATCCTTCTTTCCACGAACAATACGAGACTGGAATAGAAGGGAGAACCGATAGAGGTACACGGGGTACCCTCCGCCACACACCGTCAGGTGGCTTGCGGAGTATGGATGTAGATGTAGATGTAGACCATAATATCCACATGTCATACCATCTACAACCCCATACCTAATGCAGCTAATATCACAAAAAAATGGCTCTGAGCACTATGGGACTTAACTTCTGAGGTCATCAGTCCCCTAGAACTTAGAACTACTTAAACCTAACTAACCTAAGGACATCACACACATCCACGCCAGAGGCAGGATTCGAACCTGCGACCGTAGCGGTCGCACGGTTCCAGGCTGTAGCGCCTAGAACCGCTCGGCGAAATATCACAAAAATTCTGCAATTGCTAATAAATGTCATACGCTTGTTCGTGGTGTCGTCCGAAGAACAAGGTCCCATGTCAAAGTTGGTACCTCACGACGGAAACACAAGTAAGGACAGTCACTGCCTGACGCAGCAACGAATGAGAGACGGCGTATACACCCCCTCAAGAGTTTCCATACGCCGCCACTGCCGGAAGATCACTTACACCAGAGTGAAGCGCCGCTCGTCCCACTCGTTAATCATCGCTTACGACGACAGCATCTCCTTAGCTCATCAGATCCGGCTGCGACCGAACAGAACTATTTGTCAGAACTAAATATCAAAGTTTATAGTTAATTGCACAGAGAGATGAGACCATCGTTCTGTATTGCGTCAATAATAACAGTCAGTGTTCAGCGACAGTAACACATACGTATCGTCATTTCTGTGGACAGGGATTGTTTCCAAGCTAGGTATTTTATATTTTTAGTTCATATTTATATTTCAAATAATAATAAAATGATCTCATATTTTGTACGTGTCGTAATACCAATCGTATTTATATTTCAAATAATAATAAAATGATCTCATATTCTGTACGTGTCGTAATACCAATCGACGTCTTCCAGAAGCAAATCTAGGCTTGCTGTAACACGCTACAATGTCGGCGAGAAAGTCTCAAGCTCTTTTTTCCCCGTCTCTACACAATTACTTTGGTATCTATGAAATCAGAAATCAACGAGAATATTAACTTTAGCGGCGCAATGCTTCATTAGACGTGGTCCTATTGAAAGTGATAAGTTCATCGTTGCCTCCAGTCTGAGAAACGATTCAGCCAACCCGTTACAATTCAGTGCATAAACAAAGCAAAGAATTACTTCTTTTCCACACACACAAAACATCATAAGAGAGAAAAGGCATCTCAACTGCCAGAAACCAGTTCTAAGACCGAATGTGGACCAAACTTAGGTCCTTCGAGTTTATAATGCAAGATCTGAGCAAACACGATGCTCTGACGGTGCAACTAAACTCCAACTATTAACGCATCTGTCATGCACAACAGAGAAGATAACACTTCAAAAACAATCAACACGGTTGTCAGAAACAGCCTGAAAAGCTTGTAGGGGTGTTGCAGGCTAGGTTGTGCTGAGAAATAATTGTTAAGAAAAAATTCGGGGCGGCCGAAGTGGCCGAGCGGTTCTAGGCGCTACAGTCTGGAACCGCGCGACCGCTACCGTTGCAGGTTCGAATCCTGCCTCGGGCATGGATGTGTGTGATGTCCTTAGGTTAGTTAGGTTTAAGTAGTTCTAAGTTCTAGGGGACTGATGACCTCAGCAGTTGAGTCCCATAGTGCTCAGAGCCATTTGAATCAAAAATTCGGTACTTGCCCCCTTTCCGAATTAATTAGCATTGAAGTTAGCCAATCAGGCCGTTGCGCGCGAATATTCAAGCGGACCGCTAGTGACGGTGTTGCCAAAGGTGTTCTTCGTTTGGTTTTCTAAAACCGAACAAGAGAGCGATATAAAAACTGGGCATAGGACGATAGTAAGGATCGAACCCGAGCCAAAGGCTGAGCAATCTCGTGCGCTATCATCTACACTAAGAGATCAACTGACACTAATTATATCGGACAGGCAGCTCGAATCTGCGCGAGTAACGGCTAACCTCCGTGGTAATTTACTCGGAAACGTCGCGACGTATTTCTCAGCACAACCTACCCCGCAACAATCTTACAAGCTTTCCCCCGTATATTTGCCTATGCGAATTGTTGCTGGCCACTAACATAATACCGCTAGACGGAGTCATATAGCCCATCTGGAGAGAGGATTTTTTGAACTGCCAAATGTCAAGAACCTTCCTCTTCTTTCATTAGCTTAACAAATAAAGGAAGACTTCTCTCTAAATACAAAGAAGAGTATAAATAGGGGTGAACGAGAAAGCACTCAGTGTTGGTTAATCAGATAATACACTGACAAGTAAAGCTTCAGATTTTACTAGTTGTCCATCTCAGGTTTGGCCATCTGTCAACTTGTATTTATTCAGTAACATAATCTGTACATTCCCCGGCTTATCTCTATGACCGTGCGCTGGAAGACCAAGCTTTACTCTATGATGATTACACTCTCCTGCCTGAAATTATGTTTCCAGCGCTTTCCAGTAACCGACAAGTAAAGTGATTTCTTCCAGGTTGAATACAGGGTAGAATTTTGATTACACCCTCACTCCTCTTACATACTTACAAGAGGATTTCAAAACGTAAGTTACACATTATTATGGCACGCCAAGTAACTTTTATTGAATGATGCACTACACCTCAAGTGACACAGATACAAGACACTATTTTTCAACATTGTCACCAAGTCTATGTAGACAACTGTTGGAAAGTTTTACCAATCGTTTAATTCTTCGAAGATAGAAACCCTCTCCTTGGTCGCCGGCCGGAGTGGCCGAGCGGTTCTAGGCGCTACAGTCTGGAACCGCGCGACCGCTACGCTCGCAGGTTCGATTCCTGCCTCGGGCATGGATGTGTATGATGTCCTTAGGTTAGTTAGGTTTAAGTAGTTCTAAGTTCTAGGGGACTGATGACCTCAGCAGTTGAGTCCCATAGTGCTCAGAGCCATTTGAACCATTTTTTTTTTTTTTTTTTCCTCCTTGGTCACGCAGCCACTTGAGAATATCCGTGTGAACGTCATAATGTCGCAAAATCTGCGAGTGCTGCGAATTAGTTCCCCGATTGCCTGGGTATTGCTGTCTGTCGTTGATGTCGATGGCCTTCCTTCCCAATCAGTATCCCCACGCCTGTGCTATCCTGGTCAAATTGTTGGCACCATTTCACTACGGCCGGAGGCCAAATTACGTTTGGTCCATGTAAAACGTAAACTACGTCCACAGGCCCTGGCGGGCACATCGCACCGACCGACCACCGTGTCCTCCTCTGCCAACTGCCCCACTGGATATGGCATGGAAGGGCGTGGGGTCAGCACACCGCTCTGCCGACCGTTGCCAGTTTTTGTGACCGGGAGCCGCAACTACTTGGCCAAGTAGCTCCTCGACTGGCATCACGAGGTTGAGTGCACTGTTCCAGTCCTCTCACCAAGGGAAAGTCCCTGGCAGTACCGAGAGTCGAACCTGAGTCCTCCACATGGCAGTCAGCCTCGCTGACCACTCAGCTACGGAGGCGGACATTTGGTCCACGTACCGCCAGGACTTCACGGTGAATCTGTAGCCAATTTAGATGTTTAGCTTACAGTAATCATAGTATCCCACGTACTTCAACTTAGAAGTAAGTTTCCAGTTATCGCGCTACTTCACTCCCACACTGTGATTAATCTGTTACCCGTATCGCAACAGAACCCAGAATATGTCTCTTTTCTGACAATGCGTCACTCTTGCTGTACAATGGTCGTAGCATGGGGCGACAAGCGTAACTTACTTTTTGATGTCTCCTCGTACTATGATCATCTCGTTCCACTGCGCTTATGCTGCGTAAAAGTCTAGAGTTGTTCTGGTCCGCTTATGTTTGCTTCCACGCAGCGCTGGGGAATTGATGGACTTCATTTCTCACTAAAATGTAACTAAACCATGTATATCTGCTTTCTTGTGTATCTCCTACAAAAAAGATTACTTTTAATGACCGAGAAAGTAGGGGTACTTTTAGTAGACGTCCTACAAGAAACGACCACTTCCCTTAGATCCAGGTGCGCTACGACCAGGTGCCGTAATCGATAAATTACATATCCAGTCAACAGTCTAATTGTGCATATGAATAAATGAAGAAGAGAACGAACATGTAGAAGTCACGATTGTTGTTTTGCAAAGAGAATGCTACTTCTCCAAAAGCAGCATCTTTGTAGCCCAGAAGCTAAGCACGATTACCAGTTTTCATTTCTTTTGCATCCATTTTTGCAAGAAACGTTCCGTGCAGTAGCGATAAGAGTTACGAAAACTAAGTAATGCGTGAACTGCAGACATACTACAAAGATGAAGTATGAGAAACAGAATTTGTGTTCAGAGTTGGACACACTGTCAGCATCAAGGTCAATGCAAAACAATGCTGCAGACTCCGATCGGTCATAGTCATGTTAAAAGTACTGTCCGACATTTTGTCTGGAGATGATTCGGGGAAAATACTGCAACCTTATATTAAGATCAATGGGGAGTTATAACCCGTCCTTCCGGATACGAGTTCAGTATTTTAACTTCTAGGCCGCCTTGCTTAGTGGAAGGAAACGACTGTTGTGGTAAACATAATACTGTGGAACAGAAATTTTCGTAAACGTTTTGCCTCGTACGCTCAAATTGCAGTTTGTCGCCCAGCCGCAGTGTAATTTGAAGCGGTCTGCACATACCTCGGTGATAATAATCGACATGGAAGTCACAGAAGACTGTGTGCTACATGTTAATGTAAGAGTTAGAACCAGTGGGAGTGGAAATTATGGATACTTCAGAATCCTCATGACCAAGATGCGAAAGGAAGACAAGGGGCTTATTTCTCGCCGACATCAAAGTCATTAGAGACAGAGCAAGACACTGATCTTTATAGGCAAGCACTTTCAGTATAAAAAAAAGCCTTTCCGACATGTCTTTAAAAACAGCTGATAATTTATAAAAAATTATATACTCGTATATGCAACTGCATATAAGAATTTTTTGGCCAGGAATAATTACTTCCGAAAAACTATCTGATTTGTTAGTCACCTTTGAACTTGCATGAGCCGTTATAAAAATCTACACGATTTTCAAAAAAAATTAATATAGCTGTTTGCGAGTGGATGATTTTGACATAAGGTAGTTCGAGAATGATTCCAGATGAGCGTGTCGTCTCCCTTCAGCCGTTATAGCCAATAAATCAATCACGATGCGGCTGATTTTTTATTCAAACAGCTACTCAGCTGTCCTTCGAATTTAAAGCGTCCCCGTTGAAGATGCCTGTATCTTTGGACAACTGAAAACAGATAGTATGAGTGACCTAGGTCTTCTGGCTCCTTGTCAACGATGTTAAAATAGGGCTGGCCGTTTCTATGGTAAAGTAGCTAGTGTTGCTGACCACTGGTACGGATTTTTTTATGTTTCTTTCACTGCAAATATCTCAAATTTTTGTGCAGTACTGTGATCTCGAATGGGATCAGTTCAGCCGTTCGAACGCAGCTGATGGTCTGCTGAAATAAGGGAGCGTAGTCGTATAATGATTGGCGCGTCAAATTGTGAGAGCTTCGCGACAGTTTCTTCCTTTTCTTTAAAAAAAAATTTACCGCTAAACGAAGGAGCCTAATGATGGGTGTGTTCAACGAAAATCGGCTTCATTTGCTCCACCAGAGACTTATGATACAGGTTTCTGCTAGACCCCATGGGGTTGATCAGTGCCTCACTCTAGTTCATTTTTTCCTTAGGTCGTATCGCCGCCTTTACTTCGCGATCCACACACCTGTTAGCATGAGCTGCAGTAGCTGCCGAATATGAACACCGATATGCTGCTACCTCAAGCCTGAGTGCTACCACCTTCACCTGTAAGTATGCCTTGTGTCAAACTTACGACAGATACACTGTCAGACAGCAGCTTTAAAGAAAGAACTAATGCTAAACAGTAGTGTTCAACTAATTCTATTACAGTACACAATTACGTCATTCCTGGCGATTATCTGGTATTAGAGTTTTATTGTCGGTCGGAGTGGCCGAGCGGTTCTAGGCGCTGCAGTCTGGAACTGTGCGACCTCTACGGTCGCAGGTTCTAATCCTGCCTCGGGTATGGATGTGTGTGATGTCCTTAGGTTAGTTAGGTTTAAGTAGTAGCTAAGTCCCATTTTAACCATAGTTTTATTAATTACGTTTCATGGTAAAGGTAATGAATAACAGGTTACAAAGAAATATAAATCGGTGCCCACTTGTTATAATTCAGGAAAATAGAGATACTACAATAGTGAGAAAATATCATTGTTTCCTTGCAGTAAAATACTAAACCAAAATCACCGAATAACCGGTTTGTCAACTGAGTTCGCTTCTGAAGCGTCTAGTAGTTTCAATGACTCATTTCCAGTGCCTGGATGCCTTTCTTCACATCTATACTTTAAGTGAACTGACCGCGACTTAAAATTTCCAGAGACTTCAACGCCATTTTGGAAGGATTTCAGCCGTCGCCCATAACACAATCTAAATCAGACAGTAAAATGAAGACTTCTTTGTACTGAATTTTCCTTTCATTAGTGTATGTGAGAAACCCCCCAGAGATCGCTGTGTACACGTGGGCAACAGAAGCGGTACGATTACGAACACGTGTCGAGGCCTTTCCCCGGCGCGTGGGCCCGTCTATTGGAGCTGTTCCCGGGCCTGTCCTTGGGCGCAGGTACAGTCTCCGCTCCGGTGAGCGGCTCGAATTTCGGGATGAAGGATGCAACACCAGAAACGCTGCGCTACGGGTTGCAATCCATCGTTTCATCTAAGACCTCTGAGCCAAATTCGTAACAGTTTACGATCCAGCTCTCGTCGTCTTTGTACCCGACTTTTTTTGTTGAAGTTGGCTCGTTTCAAACACCAACAGCAGATTAAAAAAAGAAACAGTTAATATGAATTGTTTCAATCCTTAAATGAAACATACATACCCCCAAGCCATTATGCGATGCATGGCGGAGGATGCCTTCTACCACTACAAGTTGTTTCCTTTCCTGTTCCACTCTTACTTTCTTACTCGAAACTTTAAGTTGGCGGCAGTAGAATCGTTCTGCAGACAGCTTCAACTGCCAGTTCACTAAATTTTGTCAGCAGTGTTTCGCACAGAGATTGCCATTTGAGTTCAAGAAACATCTCCATAATACACAGGTGTTGATAAAGTTTACAGGTAACAACTTCAATGTCTTCCTTCAATGAGACTTTGTAGGTATCCCAAACACTTGAAAAGTACTCAAAACTGGGTTTCACTAGTGTTCTACATGTGATCACCTTTATAGATGAGCTACTCTTCCCAAGAATCCTCGCAATAAATCTATGTCGACCATTCGCCTTCCCTACTACCGACACTAATTGTTTGTTACATCTCATATCGTTTAGAGAAGTTACGCGTTGATATTAACCGATGTGGCTGTGACAATCAACACACCACTAATGCTGTATTTTGCTGTTTTGCAATAGACGGCAGTAGCACCAAGTGGCGATACAGTGCCATGCAATAAGCTTACGCATTTTTAAACATAACGCCATCAAAATATTAGTCGATTTTTGACTGCATCATTTAGTTATTGTCTATTGAATTTGTCAGCTAACGAGTCGGGAACATGGCGGGCACTGGGCTGTTTTTGGGCAAAATAGAGATAAAAAATTGTTTGTGACACACCCATAAACGCGAAAATTGGAATAACAACAAGCAGAGTAGAAAGGCAGCTGCAGCATACAATTTCCTATCGATGTTGTAACTATGAACTGACTAAAGACTCAAATATATATTACGCTAGTTGAAGACAAGTAAAAGCCCGAAACGCATATGAGCTTAACTAAAGTTACATAATAAAGTGGCTAGATGCTGTATTTATTAAAATAATATAATGCACAGCCACGGAGCTCAACAGTTAGTAAGTGGATAAATTATTGCAGTGAAAAACGATTCACCGCAATAACAGACAAATGTATACAGGTGCGAAGCATTCACAGAAGATTGTTTAGCTGTGAGGACAACCAAATGAGGAGAAGTATATGCAGGAAACGTTCGTGTTGACATCTAAGTTCATGAGAGTTCGTTAAAGGGGTGCACGAATGGCAGTGGGTCTTTTCGAATGATAATCCTCGCATCGTGTAGTGGGATTTAGAGAAAGCTTAGAAAACTTAAATTATGAGGCACAAGTAGCACTGAAATAACCGTTTATTTAAAGCTGTAATGTCATAATTTCGGCGCTAATTACGTAATCCTTTAACTGACTTGCTCATATGTAGTTGGACCAGCGTCACCTACATGCAAGCATTGTACGTAAAACTTGGGGAAAGCACGTAAAGATGTGACTCCAGAGCTCGGAAAATATCATGCAGCATCAGTAAACTAACAATCTGTGACTGAAGGCAGACTTTAATTCAGTAGTTTATTGGGGATTTATTTATTGTTTATTATATTCGCGTTTGGACCGTATGACTATGAACTTGGAGTGTCCTCTTGTCCCAGTACACTGGAACTATAAATGTCTTCCATTTTTGCCGGCCGCTGTGACCGAGCGGTTGTAGGTGCTTCAGTCCGGAACGGCGCTGCTGCTACGGTCGCAGGTTCGAATCCTGCCTCGGGCATGGATGTGTGTGATATCCTTAGGGTAGTTAGGTTTAAGTAGTTCTAAGTCTAGGGGACTGATGACCTCAGATGAAGTCCCACAGTGCTTAGAGTCATTTAAACCATTTTTTTTTTTTTGGTCTTCCATTTCTCGGATCGATTTCGTTCCTTTAGCAAGACGTAGTATGTTAGCTGTTGGTGGCTGGAGGGAGACGAATGTTCTGATCATTGTTTCGTACTTACCTGACTATAGATATCACTACAGTCGAAGTTTAAATCTTACGGGTTTCTAACAATTCTTTTTGCTCATTTAGCATTAGTTGCTTTCCCTGTCGAGGCAGCGCTGAAGGTCCTTAACATGAGTTTTAGACAGGCAACTGTAACTAGATAACCACAGAACATTGGTTGGTTTCTTTATCTAGGCTGTTCCGAAGCCGATGAACAGTTTTGTTTTAATTTGTGCAGATCGAAAATCTGCGAATAACATGTAGGCTTGTTATAGTCTAAGACGGAAATTTTATCTGGCCCTCCTTTGATCCTATGATTGCTGCAAGACTCACCATGAATTGTGAAGATTCAGTATTGTTTCTAACCACTAGCGTTCCTTCGTGAGTGAACTCTTTCCCACCAAATATGCCTTTCTTCTCGCAACAAAACTGCTCACTAAACACTATTACAATCGAGCTGCAGTGGTGCAAAGATAACAATTAAACATGAGTTACTGTCCAAGATCCTAAATTCTCCGAGTATCAGTTATGCCAATACTTCTGCAATGCCATCGAGCGCTAACTGAGTTCATAAACTGACTCTTCGAAATATACAGAAATTAACTGATCTTTGTGTGACACCTGGTCTTAACCACAACCAGACGTTATCAAAAACTTGTAGAAGCCATGTATTTGCGACAGTGATGTAGGTAGGCCTGCTCTCTGTCTAGTAGTGAAGTATGAAAACCGAAGTGAAACTGTATATAACTATTTTCAAAGGATGAAATGATACAGAAAAAGTACAATTTTCGAGCAGTCAGAGGCGACGCACGTTGCAAAACGAGATAACTAAGCAGTTTCCACTGAACGACAGAAAAGACGCTGTCCGTTCTGTGAAGAAATATGAAGAATAAGGCTCTGCAGACCGAGAGAAGAAGTGTAACCCGGTTGGCACCAGCGGCAACGACAGGTATGTTACGTTGTGATCCGTTACCGTCCCATAACACGTTGACTCCAAATCAGGTACGGAGATGAAACAGTTGTAGATGCGGTACGACAATGACTCTTAATATACACTTCATTCATTTGTACAGCGTCCCACTTCAGAACGAATTTTTTAGATATTATTGTTTTTTAAGACTTAATTTCCGTAGGAATGTACTGTATTAAGGAGAAGTATTTTAGTTAATCACACCGTGATAACATTTTGTTTTGTGAAAGAGAATCATCACATACTTTTACATGGTGTTAGTATCATTTACTATGTGGATTTCGTTCTTATGATTCTCAAGAATGAAGTCGCTGTAGCCTTCTTCCGATATTAAGTGTTTGTCTTCTGATTTCTGCAGTGATGCAGTATGTGTGAAAGGGGCCTTTGGCTTCAGTCTACCTTTTATTTTTCAAAGTAAGTTTCCACTGTACAGTTCTCTTCCATGAAAGGGGCAAGTATTAGCAGTGATAAGAATGTCACACAAGGACATGAATACAGACTTGCACAATAGCATCGTCAAATGCACAGCTGTCTGAATAGAGCTGACTGGCGAGCAACTGTGCAAAGCAAGGCCGTTGAGATCCTCGCCAGTGAATGTGATAACGACCTGAAAATTCTTTACAGCGGTCAACGAAAAAACTATTTATGTATAGTTTCTCTTCGTCCAATGTTTCATTTAGAACCAAATAGAAACGTTAATTAACTCCAAAAAGTACCTGAGAAATGGAGGCGAATGGTCTTCGGTTAACAGTTCTCGAAGTGACAGTTTCTAACATCCTAAGAAAGTGTTGTTCGTTAGTAGGCATAGACTAATATCAGTTGATAACGTAATTGTTGCTCTCACGATTACAAACGAGATCCTGAAGATTTGTGACAGTAGTGGGCCACGACTTTAACCCAGACACGTGCCTTTCGCAGACAGCAGGATTCCATTTGGTTATGTATGGAAATGAAACACATACAGCCATCCTTGTAATGTCATTTATTGTAGGACTACCAGTTTCGGTGCTTCAGTGCAGCATCTTCAGGCCTTGGCTTATGCTGAGGGGGTTAACACCATCCGTATACACAATGCGTCAGTGGTCAACACCTATAACTGGTTTTCGCAGACAACTGTAACCGTGATGTTGTCTCTCCAACCATAAACTATTGGTTAATCTGAGTACACGTCATAGTTTCACGTCTCCGGCAGATCTCCCACTGATGTTAGTATAACAGAATGACAGGAGTTTCCATGGAGTTTGGAAGGAGCTGAGAGAAGGCTACTGAGGAAGGCGTTACTGAGGCAAAATGTCGCACTCTTTTATGGAGTGTTCGCTACGTTTAGCTTATCTGACAAACTGAAATTTAAGGGACAGTAGAGTGTTAAGAGTTGCATAACTGGAAGTGCAATGCACGTTCATGACGGTAGCTGTCTAGTTAGTTTAGCACCCGGTGGTTCTATTTATTGCGTTTTTTTTTCCTTTGTTGAACTTCAGCGCAGTGACTCAGATGGTCACAAATATTTGGTGCAGATAATTGCCAAAAGGAAGAAATAAAATTTAACACAGGATTCTGTTATGCCAGAATACTGACTGAGTTTCACTTCACATAAGCTTAGGTTTGTTGTTGAAAACGACGGAGGCAATAGCAAAAGACTGATTTTAACAGTTCACTAGTCTCCAGTGTATCATTGCTTTGCAGACAGGAGATATGTGCTTAAGTACCATATAAGGGACTCAACTGCAAATCTTTCTTTCGCTAGCGTGACTGCAGAGCTGTATATTTTTCGCAGAGCAGAAGTGGCGAGAGATGTAAGCAAAGTTGTAAAACACCATTTCTCTAGTTTTCGTCCAGGAAGACGTGGGGTACGCATGTATGTGTTTGTGTGTGTGTGTGTGTGTGTGTGTGTGTGTGTGAGAGAGAGAGAGAGAGAGAGAGAGAGAGAGTGTGCGTGTGCGTGTGACGTAGCTACTAATCGACCTTTCAGTGACTGCACTTGTACATAGACTTAAGAAAATATATAGAATTAGGATACTAGGCATCTATCATTATTTTTGCGATCTCCAAGAAACTGCGAAAAATTACATATTACAAAAAATTAGAAGGACTTTACCCGCGAGAAGTATCGTTCTGATAATTACCTATAGTTCGAAATTTGCCATATTCATGCTTTTTTTTTATACTGCATCTCGTTCCGAAATCTCGAAGCTGCATATCCAATAGTGCATAGAGAACAGAAAAAAAAGTCTATCCAAAGAAAACGGTTACATCGAGAACATTATTGTATACTACCGGAACAAAATTTCTAGCAAACATTAGTACACGCGTTGCACCAGAATCTGCGATACTACAGGCTGACAGAAACTAGGGTACAGTGTTTAAAAAAAACTATGCTTAACTGGGCCTAAGAAGAATAAGAAGAAACGACGGAACATTCGCGGAAAAACAGAGCAACACTCTGCTACATTTTTAGCCGTTTCTCTTTTTTTTTCTTTTGAATCCCTCATAGTGCGGAAACATAATATTTTTTGTCTAAATCTGACGGTCACTGTGAAAAATTATAAAAGGATGGTCCCCGCCTTTCTCACTTTCGGCGAAGGGTGAATCTATTAGTCATAAGTAACAGAACAGTTTACGTGAAAAGAGAGTAAGAAATCACCACAGAAAACTTACCGTAATGTCTTCTCCTCTTATGCAGCTGCGTGCAACTGACGCTGCATGCACCGAAATAAAACAACTCCATAATCAGAAACTTGCGGTACCGGTTTCTGATTACGATCCTTTCATCTCTGAAGTCTTTTTTCCTTTGTAAAACGCAAAAGCTCTATATTCGTGCTGACTACTCCGTACCTAGTGGCGAACATAAAGATAAATACTCCAGCAGGCCCGCAGGATAACTCTGGTGCGTTTTGCCATTTCGCACATTTTACCTTGCAGCTAAGGATGCTGTCTTTCTCGATAAATAGAAAGCAATAACGCCAGCATCGGCTAGATGTTTCAGACACTAGTTCCACATCTACGTGCACTGAAGCGTCGGGACAGCGTCCATAATGCTAGTTTTCTTGTAACTCCTGGTCTGTTAGTCAATAATGATGCAGACTTGCTTCTGCTTTATTGCACAAACTGTTACAGCTTTGGTATAACGCTAATGCTCTGAATATCTAACACACTAAAGACTCGCCCCGCAAAATGTAGCTAAAGACGAAATATTCTCATTTCGCGGTAAAAGATTAGAGGAGTTATTCTCAGATAAAGGACGGTAAATAGGCATTTGGGCATTCGGAATAACGACCTGGAGATCTCCCTCAGAACTCTAAGAATATCTTTTTCTTAAACTCGGATTCAAAAATTTATTCATAGCACATGTTTTGTGTCATCAGTGCTGTTGACAGAACTTCATCAAAAGTGACGATTGAAAGAAATGTTTAAATTTTTTATCGCAAGCGATATGTGATATTATTCCTGGGCCTTTCACTTGTTGGAAATCTTTGTGCTGCATCTACAACACATGGAAAATCAGCTCAACCAGTCGTTTAACTGGAGCATTACTGTCAACATGGACAGCTGTGAGCTTCCAGAACAAAAAGTAAGCAGTTAATGGGAGACCGCTGTCTAGCAAGAACATTTTTGTTTTCATTTTTAATACTGAAGCCAATTTCGACACTATTTTATCATTTTTTGGTGTTTAGTTTATGTTGTATATCACACATACACATACTCCTCATTCGTATATGATCTACAATTGTTCGTTGCAAAACGATTGGCTTTCCTCTTACCACAACGGCGATCAGACGCTCTATATTCTTCGTATCTAATTGCAGTGAGGAATGAATACCGGGAAGAACATGTCATTTAGTTGTAATGAAAACTGTTGCCTTACATAATTGCGACCGTTATGAGAAGTTTAGTTTTTATTAGGCCTACTTTTCACAAAATAGGTTTACGGTAGACTCGTAGGTTTTTCTGTCTGTAGATTAATGACACCACCTAAACGTTTCTGACGTTAGTAACAACGCAGCAGATATTAATTTCACTGTCTTCATCAACAAGTCTTACAGTTCTTACCTGACATTCGCTCGAATGTTTTTTCTTGTCCTGAAAAGTGCCGAGCAGCCCCACACGTGATTATATCTCGGAAGTTGTCTTCGATGAACCAGTGACTACGTTTTAGAGTCGAGAGGGCAGTTGGAGAAAGTCATCGTATTATGTGGATTGTAATTAAGAAAGCCTGGGATACGGCTTGCGGCATCATACGATCCCCATTGGAGGTAGAAACTGATTACTTTGATTGTCAGTATAATGATGTCGGTTCTTAGCACATAAGGCTAAGCAAATATCCCTTCCTATCGCAGACCTTATGATCACCACCTCTGCTGGCCGCTGTGGCCGAGCGGTTCTACGCGCTTCAGTCTGGAACTGCGCTGCTGCAACGGTCGCAGGTTCGAATCCTGCCTCGGGCATGCATGTGTGTGATGTCCTTAGGTTAGTTAGGTTTAAGTAGTTCTAAGTCTAGGGGACTAATGACGTCAGATGTTAAGTCCCATAGTACTCAGAACCATTTGAACAACCACCTCTGACTCGCCTACACCTTGCTCCCCGCCTTGACAATCACATGATTAGTTCTTCAATAACGTTCTACGATCATGAAATAACGTCCTTTTCCATGTCAAACGCTACCTGGCCGCTGCCATATTTCCTTCACTGACCCTCGGCGCCCATTTCGTCGTTACTTTTCACTACAATTCTAAACAAAAGAAGAAAATAAAATATTAAAAAAATACTAGAATGAAACCACTGATCTTCCATTACAGTTTCATCCTGACCAGCATCAGCAATATTTCCTAGAAATTTGGAGCTCATTTCTTTCATAGTGTATTAATAAGCTTTATTGTATACCAGCAACAGAGTCCCCACTTACGAGAGCCACTCGGCGACTGACTCAAGCAGATATCGAAATGTCAGCCAAGTAAACGTACGATTGATCAAACGCAGTCATAATTGCATCAGCGGCAAGGTATCTTAGCTGTATGCTGTACTCACTGAGTAAATCGGCCAATGAGCACACGACTATTCCTCGCCTGTGTGTATACTGGTTAGCTCACACATTGCTGCGAGGACCGGAAGGTCGCTCAATTATTCCTGCATCTCGTAAATAGACCATTCTACGCGATTTTAGGCGTTTTCTCATTATGCGAGGATGGATGTTCCACACATTCTCAGGCATACCGTTCACAAACGCACATAACACTGCGATGTACTTTATGATTTAATGAACATGAAAAAAGGGGGTATCACACGTTTCTTAGTCATTTAAAGCAATATGGATTACACGAGATGCAAATTCTTTCGATTCGCATGCTATGCGGTTTTGAGCCCGTGCGTAAACCACCGCGCCACCTCAATCGATCATCCGTTAGTACGTCTCTTCGGTACTTCACGTGGTGAATAAAACCTTCCGCACTGGCTGTTAAAATACTTTTATTAAAAGGCACTACCGGTTTTGCATCAATGGAGATGTATCTTAAGGTGACAGATTTTTAAAAAGTCATGGCGCGACAAAATGGTTGCTTAGAGCCAAGTCCCATTGTTCATCGTCTAGATACAGTTTACACTAGCGCCGTGCACACTTCTATGATGTCTACGGCATGGTGCCGCGCGATACCAGTCAATTTAATCACAGACAACCGTTTTTAGCGTGCTACCGGTTTTATCTAGGCAATGAACGATGGGACTTGGTTCCAAGCAATCACTTTACCGCGCTATGACTTTTTAAAAATCTGTCACCTTAAGATACATCTCTATTGATGCCTCTTCAAGTGATTCAAGTGACTCTGAGCACTATGGGACTTAACATCTGAGGTCATCAGTCCCCTAGTACTAGAACTACTTAAACCTAACTTACCTAAGGAATACACATCCATGCCTGAGGCAGGATTCGAACCTGCTACCGTAGCGGTCGCGTGGTTCCAGAATGAAGCGCCTAAAACCGCTCGGCCACACTGGCCGGCGAAGATGCCTCTCTACTGATGCGAAATCGATAGTGACTTTTTAATAAAAGTATTTTAACAGCAAGAGTGGAAGGTTTTATTCACCATGCGGATTTTTGGCTGCGGTTGCCAGACCTCTTACATAACACAACCAGTACTTCTCTTCAGTGGCACATGCACTGGTCTCAGTTCGACGCCCAGCTGCGACATTACCCATTGAGACTGAGTGCAGGTAAGGCACTGATCTAGTTTTCGGCAGCAACAGGATTCAAATTACCGTTTAGCCTCCTTATTTCGGATTTGAGGGATTTCCCCGAATCATTAAAGGCGATGATAATGATGGAACTTACTGGCAGATTAAAGCTGTGTGCCCGACCGGGACTCGAGACCCGGACCTTTGCCTTTCGCGGGCAACTGCTCTACCGACTGATTTGCCTTTCTTCCAGGGTTACTAGTCCCGCTAGTCAGGCAGGAGAATTTCTGTCAAGTTTGGAAGGTAGGAGATGAGGTACTGGGGCAAGTAGAGTTGTGAAAAGAGGTCGTGAGTCGTGCTTGGGCAGCTCAGTCGGTAGAAGGACGGAAGGAAGATTAGGGTTTAACGCCCCGTCGAAAACGAGTCATTAGAGACGGAGAACAAGCTCCGATTGATTAAGGATGGGGAAGGAAACTGACCGCGCCCTTTCCCGGCATTTTCCTTAAGCGATTTAGGTGAAATCACGGTAAACCTAAATCCGGAGGGTCAAGCGCGGATTTGAGCCGCAGTCCTCCCGAATGCGAGTCCAATTCAGTCGACAGAGCATTTGCCCGCGAAAGGCAAAGGTCCCGGGCTCGAGTCTCGGTCCGGCTAACAGTTTTAATCTGTCATGTCAGAGCACACTCCACTACAGAGCAACAATTAGTTATGAATGATGTTAAACGGTTATGTACATTTTCTGAACGTAAAATAATAAAAAAAAAATACATCACTAAAGGCGAATGACATGATGGGTTACCAATATAGCCATAGCTTCTTGTTTCTACCATTCTTGTCAACTGAGTTGGTGCTCCGTCTAAAATGATCTCAAAGTTAACGGGTCGTTAAACACCAGCCTATCTTTCTTCAGTCACCAGGATGGGATGAGGATCAAAAGGAAATTTAATACCTCGTCGACATCTTTAAGACATGGAACACGAGCTGAGGTGTAGAAGAATGGGAAAATGTGCGGTCGTGGCATATAGAAGGACCACGGGCGTGTCCAGCTTTTCCTTCCACCCTTCCTAGAAACAAATCGATCTTCCCACACAAAGCTCGCATCCCACCCAACACATAGGCAGACGTTTCAATGCAGTGTCAGTTTGAAGAAAGCCGGAACACGTAACTAAAATTGACTAGCAGCAAGTGACCCACAATATTTTGTCGTGAAACCTCAAAACTGCTTCGCCTTACATCGCGAAACTAAAAGATCCTGGCGACGCTCTTGGTAATGATCACGGTGATGAGTAGGCATTAACAGAGATGAACACACAGTAGAAGACAAGGGCTGGCTGGGATCACGTATAGCCACGTTTCTGTGGCGTGTTTTCGCTATGAAGAATTTAGCCGCATAAGACGCTAACAATGATCGTCAAATACGTAAGCTAAACGGGTACCGGCGCGGGTGTGCCCGAGCCAACCGCCGAGCTGCGAGGCGCGCTCGTTACGGAGGCAGCAATCCGTTGGCCGGCGCGCAACCGAGCTGCGGAAACTTCGCAACGCAGCGCAGTGCCGTGCGACCCTGAGGCGCAGGTATAAGGGCCGCACTTATTTTGCTCCCCGTGGCGCTTCCCGCCCTGTCTGCGGCAACATCTGGCGCTTGTTACCCACCTCCGTATCGACAACTCGTCTCTCAAATCGCCGACCATCAAACCAACTCCGTTTTCAACTAATGCGAAAAAGCGAAACAGATTTAGCAAGCTTCAAGTAGTTCTATCACGAGAAACACGGAGTTGGGGTTACGCCAACCCGTTGAGAACAGTCGCTTTCAGACATGATTGTTGATTTTCTTTGTTAATGGAAGTCACTTCTTCTCTTGGATGATTCCGAAATCGCGACAGACGAGTTCATTGCAAAGAGAATATATGTCGTGTCTGAAAAAGACGGGAGTAAATTGTAATCTGTACCCTGCAAGTCACTGTTTGTTGTGAGGCAGATGTTACCTTGTATACAATTACCGCCCTTCCCTTCGTCAATCGCGGATCCTGTACGAAAAACGTACCCCTCGTTTAAAACGACATGAATATAGCTGTAGTCGTTCGATATAGAATGGGTCCACAGCCTTCGTGTGATTATTAAACATTGTTGCTTCCATTTACAAATATGAGGAATGTGTTAACAGTCCTGGTTCTTACATTGTTTTGGATTTATTCGTGTTCTCTATGACATGGTTCAAATGGCTCTGAGCACTATGGGACTTAACTTCTGAGTTCATCAGTCCCCTATAACTTAAAACTACTTAAACCTAACTAACCTAAGGACAACACACACATCCATGCCCGAGGCAGAATTCGAACCTGCGACCGTAGTGGTCGCGCGGTTCCAGACTGTAGCGCCTAGAACCGCTCGGCCACTCCGGCCGGCTCTATGATATGAGCACAGATCGTATTCGCTTGATGTTTCGGCGGTATCTCTATCTGTGTTCAGAGTTCCATTTTAGGTTGTACCTGAAGTTGAGTATACCCGAAATTTCAGTAGCAATAAGTAAGAAACAAAATAATTTTTAGCATCCGTAAGCGGATGTGAATACATGTTCTAATTTTGCCCACCGTCATTAGGCGAGACTTACTTACAAGAAGTTCAATGTTTTCGGTAAACGCTGTTTCGTAATTTTAAGACTGGATGGATGCCCAAAACTCTCCCAGTGAAACTCTTGCTGACACTACCTGACATTTTCGCACTGGTTACAAAAAAATCCTTAAAATGCCGTGGCACTTCTGATTTTTCTCTTAAGCTTTTGCTGAGCGAGACGAATCAATGATTAAGAGAGTGAAGTCGTATTCATGAGGAAAGTTGTCAGAAATCCTCGTCTCGCCATCCATATTTACGTTCTCCAAGGTTACCTAAATCACTTGATGCGAGTACCGGCATGGCTCATTCGATAAAGCGGCAGCTAATTCTTCATCCCTTTCTTCTCTTTTCTGAGCTTGTGGAAGGACATTAATAAGCTCGACATCGGCGAGATATTAAACTGTAGCTTCCTTACATCCTATTCTTAGTCAGCCTTTTCAAACTTGGTAAGGGTGTCAGATGGACGATCTGATCTTCCAAGAATTTTTAGAGCTATTTCCTCAGTTGATGATTACACTGCTTTACGTTTCTCATAGTAACATGAAATATGTTTCATTTTTTTTTCTCATTCATTTTGAGTTAGCTGCCATTTTATGCAGCGAGTGCCAGTTAACTGCAGGTCTTATTGTTAAGCTGTTGCTACGCTAAAGGAGAGAGAAGTTAAACTAATACTCCGTCGACATCATCAGTGATTTTACACTAGTTCTGAAGAAAAAATAATGAGTTACGAAATAGTACAGCTTTGTTAGAAAAAAAGCTGTCCCAGTGTTTGCCTGATGAGACAGTGGGAAACAATGGAAAACCTAGGTCACGTTTTCCCGACGGGTTTTTGAAACTTGTTTTACCGAATGAAAATCTAACTACGTTTGATGCCTCGCTGAAGAAACTGACACGATAATTATGTGTATTGATCTGGGAAAACCATGAAGAACCAGCATCTAAAAGGTCAGCCCGGTATTTGATTACGACGCAAACGGCCACCGACTAAAACATCATGCTTGGTTTTGTTCTTCAAAAGATATAATGCTGCATTTATGTACAGCCTCATAGAATTATTAACACTACGTAGACACAATGATAACCAGACATCATCACAATTGTCAATATATCTGCTTCTGTCTTAATTTAGTCATCCTACAGATATCGACGGAAAGTTTTCAGTAAATGTTTCCATGTAAGTTTCGCCAGTACATTTTCAGAAATATACATACATTTTTGCTGTAGGTGTGGACTGGACGTGGCGGCGCTATAGTTGTCATTATATTTCTGTTCGGTTCAAGTAGTTCAAATGGCTCTGAGCACTATGGGACTTAACATCTGAGGTCATCAGTCCCCTAGAACTTAGAACTACTTAAACTTAACTAACCTAAGGACATTACACACATCCATGCCCGAGGCAGGATTCGAACCTGCGACCGTAGCAGTCGCGCGGTTCCAGACTGAAGCACCTAGAACCGCTCGGCCACAACGGCCGGCTTTTCTGTTCGGAAAAAGTGTAGTTCAGGTATTATTATATGGCCCTCCTGGTGTTGTTGTTTTCATGATTTCGTAAAAACCGTTAGAGGTGAATACTGGAATGATGTTTCTAATTGGGCTACAATCGACGCATACGCTCCTTCCTTCACAAATGCATCAGTAATTTGTTTAGCAACCTCGAAGTAGGCGAGGCCAAGTTTAATCCTTTCAATTCCTGCGGGAAGCAGCGTATAACCCAAGCTGATACCAAATTAGGAAACCCTTCAATGTAAGGACGACCTATTGTGCCGAGTAGAAAAGCTACACTCCAGTAAGGAATGTAGTGCCTTACGTGTCGAGTTGATGTAATTAAACAGAGGGAGACGAAATGTGGTTGTAATAAATAAAGTAGAAGTTGTAATAAGAACCTCGTATTATTTTTACACTCTCTTAATTTTATATTATGTTTATCACTGTCTTAATTTTATGAGATATTTTCATGAAGTTTTTCACCGTGGAAAAATCGCGAGAACGAATGGATGGAGTAGAAATCACTCTGCTCGAAATCGAAATTCAAATAAAAAAATTTCTAACAGTGTTGTGAAATGTTGTGTCAATTTTGAAAACCTTAAATAATCGTAGGACACTCTTTGTGACTACCATATATTAATAAAAGCTTCCATAGAAACGCTTGTAACCTCAAGAATTATGTGACCCCCAAGTACAGTAAATCCATGTTCAGATACAGATATGCAACGCTGTTCCACTTCTGTGTAAAGTGATATAACCGATATAAAATTCTTCGGCCAATGTTGACACAACAGAGCTAAAATGATCACTCGGTATTCCAAAATCCTAAAACATACATTTCCATTTGTGAGGGTGTTTACGTCCGAACGACAGCGCTACATCACGCTTCTCAAAGAGACGCGTCGCGCTGTTTGGTCATCCGTTGCCTATGCAGGTTGATGGACACGACTTTTCTTGCCGCTAGCACTTCACGTGGAAAGCTCACACAGCAAAGCCCCGTTTACATATTAGCGAGTCCATAACGGTGAAGAGCGCAATGCAGCTGACACATCCTTGCTGCGGAGGCCGTTTAGAGAACAGCTTGTCGACGTCCAAGACAAATCTTCTTCGTCGGAGCCAAGCTTCAAACTTGTGGCATGACCAGGCCTCTTCAAAAACGTTGAACTGCTTTAACCCAGGACATAATTTTCATTGGAACGCACATTGTCTCATTCGCATTAGACTAAGAGTATTGTTAGTGTAAACTTTTCTGTTACGTGCGCGACCAAGTTTTAGAAAGCATTATGGTCTCATTGAGCCAATGTATATGCATACAAAACAATTGCAGAATGTTCCCCAATTTGGATAAATCAGGCCAATTATGAAGCAGTACATAAGCTCTTCGACGATAAAAAAAAAAAAACGCTGTGATGAATAATCTAATGTTAGACTATTTATGAGGTACAAACATTTATTGGTGTGAAAATTGTATTACGTGTTTCGACAGTGCGCTTTAGTTGTCAGTTTCCTTTATGTTAATAAGAAGTTTATATGACATTTCCTGTTATTCCACATCATCAGGAGACGGAGAAAATTAATCTTACTGTTTCATTCATATTCTATATTATACTGTTCTCATGCCATTTATGAAATACATCCGCAATGTAGCTTGTTCCTTTCTGTCACCTTTGAAAAATTGACACCCAATGCACGTAATGCTTCAGATGAGTTTCTTTCTTTGAGCAGGAATTGTCACTGCTGAATATTTCTGCTTAACCTGACTGATAACAACTGCAAGTTACTCGTATAGTGCCTGACTAACCCATAGTTAATCCTATTTAGTTTTGCTTTACATTCTGTTGCTAAAAGTGAAATTAGGGTAGCTGATGAATTGGAACTGATGACCAACAGAAAACCTGTAATCCGTGGCCGTGACACCCTTTCTTGTTTTACAGCGTATTTCTTTGCGGTAGTAAATGAATTTCCTACGGGTATATCCATATATAATTAGCAATTACACAAGAACATATTTTTACAGTTAAAGGAATAATTTTTCATAGGAATTATTGCTTTTCAAAGGAAAAACAGCGTATACTGTTTTTGTGTCTAGAAACACACCAGTGAAACATTGGAATGAAAACTGAAAATAGAATGTTAATGCGTCGTTACACTTCAGATCTTTAAAGTTCCTAGGTAACTTTATATTCTAGAAAACTACGTCATTGTGTATTAGAGTATACATCTAAAGTAATGTTCGCAAGTGATCATCGAAACAAACGAAATGACAGTGCCACATTGGTCCTATGTAATATGACTTCGTCCGCAGCTCGTGGTCGTGCGGTAGCGTTCTCGCTTCCCGCGCCCGGGTTCGATTCCCGGCGGGGTCAGGGATTTTCTCTGCCTCGTGATGATTGGGTGTTGTGTGATGTCCTTAGGTTAGTTAGGTTTAAGTAGTTCTAAGTTCTAGGGGACTGATGACCATAGATGTTAAGTCACATAGAGCTCAGAGCCATTTGAACCATTTAATACGACTTTTGTGTTCGCGTGACCAATAAATTGCTGTTTGACACTAATAACTGCATTTTTATTTCGCAACGGGCGATTCGATTTAATTAAGTCTGTTTTATAGCCTAGAAACATGGTGCAAAGTAGCAGGTAGACATTTCTTGCCGGTGACGTACACACGTATTACCCAAATTACCTTAAGATGACGACAGCGACGTTACGCTGTGTAGACCGCCCGGAGTTAATGGACAACGATGTTCTTTGCGAGGTGTGAAAGTTAACTGCCAATGATGTGTGCAATTTCAGTATGTTTCATTTTTTTTTCTCTCTCTCCATCGCGCATACACATACATCAAAATTTGGTTTGATTGTTATGCTAATCAACGCGCGAAGCCGGTCTTTAGTCTTTATACAGAATCTAAATTGCATAGTTTCCTTTTGCAGGGTACCCTGGGAAGAGTGCGTGATGCCCATGTAAGTTTCTCGTTACTTATTTCTGTATAGGATTTGTGTTCCTAGGAGCGTACATTGGTTCATGAACCACAAAAGCTCCGTGTACAAATGGCATACACAATACATCTGGTCCTAACGCATGCGGTAACTGGAAGCTGTTTCTTGCGATAATTTGATAACTTCAGACATTTCAGTTCATTATTCAGTGGTCCATAACAAAAGCCCACAAAAAGAGCTGAACAGACCGCATCTATAGTCTTTTAGCACTGCTGACTTGATTGGTTCCAAAGTGATGCTGTAGTTAAGACACTGGGCTCGCATTCGGGAGGACAGCGATTCAAATTTCAATCCTGCCATTCTATTTTACGTTTTCCGTGGCTTCCCTAAACCGTATAAGACAGGTGCCGGGATGGTTCCTTTGGAATGGACACGACCGACTTCCTTTCCCAATCATATCTTACTCTCCGATTCTAATGACTTCGTTGTCGACAGGACGTTAAACTATACTTTCTTCCTTTTTTCCACAAAAAGAAACAGGTTCTGAGCAGCGTTTTTCATTATTATTTCTGCAGTGTAGCACAACGTCAATTTTCGTCTGCATCAAAATTGATCTCGCATGTACTTTACATGCAGAGAAAACCAGTCATAAATGTTAACGAAGTGTTAGTCTCGTTATTACGAATGTTACTATAAATTACTTACAGAGATAGTTATGAAAGATACATGATTTAAAGCGTATCTGTGGGAAGTTTACAGCTGTTAGCAACAGATGAAATACATATTTTTTGTGCAGCAACATTTCGCTGCTTATCTGGCTACTACAGCTAAGCGTTATATACAAAAAGCTAAGCGTTATATAAAAAAAGAAAAACAAAAAAGAAATGTGACATTAACAGTTACGATATTGCAGATTTTTCAGATAAATGGAAGCAGCAAAATAGCGAAAAACATGCTTATCTCTTTTGCAGACTCGCTATCGTTACAAGGTCCATAAACTTAACAGCATTATACTTTAAGAGCCAAGACCTCTTATCAATAAATCTACAGACATTTTGGAGTATAAGTAAGGCATTTACTGTGACACAGTATGTTATGGTAGTGTAATGAAATTTACTAAGTATGGTAGTATAAAAAAGCACTTCTCCAAGAAATAACCTGTCGCTCTTAAAAATGACATTCAGGCTCGTGACGCCTTTTAGATATGGCTGTCACATAGCGGTACATTACAGAAATTGCATTCTCTTACATGTAAAACGCATATCTGACATTCATTTGTGCCCGAACTGAATTCCTGTATATGAGATCATCGATACCGTTCCGTAAGAAAAGCGAATGCTGTCTTCATTGCATACTTTTTCTCCGGGACTTAATCTATCAGGCAGCCCACGTTATGTTTACGTACATTGTTCTAAACGTACAACGAAAGTGTCACTAACAATTTCGGCCGATGTAGTTTCACGAAGGCGTACTAGAAATTCTGTTTCAAATTTCTGTCTCGTCAAAACTAGCTGAACCTCTGAGAATATGCCTTTATAGAATGTTTTTCTTAGGTAGCTTGCGAATTAGTGACGACAGCGCACAGTTCATACACAAGTGGCATTGAAGACTGACAGGCGTAATAATTAATTCCACTTGGCTGAAGAACTCTGACAACCTCCTTAGAAAGGGAAAAGTAAACATAGGCCTGCAGAGAAAAGAAATAATAACGATTTATTTACCGAAGAAAAGAAATAATAACAATTTATTTACCGAGGTATTAAGTACTGGAAATGACTCAGGTACGCAACACACTTCTGGTAGAATCTAGAAACTTCTACAGAATTTCTGTTCATAATTGCTATAGTATACTGACAAGAACTCCAAAATTTTGCTCGCGAAATGTCTTTAAAAAAGTTATATTAACTTCACTGTCGAACATCGTCAATGTAGAACCGTGAAAAATCACAATATCGTTAAAACAATGGACAGTAATTTTTTTTACTTGACAGTAACGTGTCGCTGTAACCGGTAGCATATAAACGTTAGTAGACATATGGCCGATAAAGAGTAACAGCGAGAAGTTGCAGAATCGGCTACAGCTATACGGACTTACTGGTGACAGAATGTTTGACAGGACCTGTTGCATCAAATCTCCCGCCATCACTGCTTCACCACTCACAGTTACGGGCGCGTACCGCTTAAATTTGGAAGTATTTCTATAAAACTTAAGAACTGGCAAAGATGTCGGCGAAGACGAGATCGAATCGAAAGAGATAAAGAGTGCAAGTTGGACTTACGAGGAGACGAGTCGGCGAGGCAGCAGCAGCAGCACCGGAAGGCGCAGGGGAGGAAGAGCCATCCCAGAAGAACGGCTGTGCGCCCGCTGCTGGCTACACGGCAGAAAGGAAGGGAGAGAATGGCGATGCAAGCCAGGGAAGGAGACAGGGCTGGTGACCTTGTAGGCTCGAATGGTCGCCGGCCGGCTCTGTTGCCAGGCAGCCTACCAGGATACCAGCTGGACGGGCACGCTCGAGCGCGGCCCAAATCACAGCCCGGCTGGACCACTATCCTCCGCCGCGGGACGTCGCTTACAATACTGCCGACATATGTTCCCCAACATTTTGACGACAGCCGCCGTCCTGCTACCGTATACGCGTCCCCAGCGCTACAGTGGGTGGGCCGGCCGCGGTGGTCTAGCGGTTCTGGCGCTGCAGTCCGGAACCGCGGGACTGCTACTGTCGCAGGTTCGAATCCTGCCTCGGGCATGGGTGTGTGTGCTGTCCTTAGGTTAGTTAGGTTTAAGTAGTTCTAAGTTCTAGGGGACTTATGACCTAAGATGTTGAGTCCCATAGCGCTCAGAGCCATTTTTTTACAGTGGGTGGGGGTGACGTCGCTTTGCTAGCAGACTCGAGACGTGTGCGTCATCGCAGACCGCGGCTGATTTTGATAATTTTCGGTAGTTCGGCGAGAGAGCCCTCGCACGACTGCACTAGAACAGATGTTCGTAGGATGTAAGAGTCGGAAACGGTGCGCGAGAAACAACGAGCGCCAGAAATCGTGCTTCGTGACAATAACTGGAGAAATAAAGAGGATTTCATAAACCACTTGCGTGAAGCAGCAAATAGAGCTTTGCGACTCGCGTTCACTTGTTTCGAAACGACACAGTAACGCTAAACAAAGACGGACACGGCGTCTCTCGTCGGCAGATAAGCGAGAGTGAGGAGGAGGGTGTGCGAGACGACAGAGTAGCGGTTACTTACTGGTGGCGCGTCGGCGCGGCGGAAGGCTGTGGAGCGTGGCGCGCACAGGCGGCGAGTGGCGGCGGTCCCGCCTGCGTGCGGCGCGCTGGGAGGGCCCCGCGCGAGAGGAAGCTGCCACCTGCCCGCCGCCGCCGCCACGGCCACGCTGAGATGGCCGCAGCTACCACAACCGGTTTCCCCGGCTGGCCTCGGGCTGCGCTGCCCGGCCGCCGCAGCGCTGCTCGGCAACAGACGCACGCCTGCCGCGCCGCGCCGCGCCGTGCCGCAACAAAAACACACACAGCTGCCGCGGCCCGGTCACTCCGCTCCGAACAAAGGAGACGTCTCCTAGCGCACCACTTTCTTCTGCTTCAAAAACCGGATACGCCGGCCTCCGCCACCGCCGCGCTCCTCTACGCGTGTCGACGGGCGCAACGTGCGACGATCGACCGCTCGAAAAGCCCGCCTTTCGGTTCCCGCCGTCGGAAACTGCTCTCGAAAACGACGAAAAAAACATCCTCTCCGCCGGAGAACCGTTAAATATTTAGGCTCGCACCGATGGGGACGTGAATACACGGTTTTCCGACACAATTCGAAGAAACTAAAGCGATGCCCGGTACTTCGTGAACTACAACAATGCTAGCGTCTGCGGACCAGCAGGGTCCTTTCTAGCGAGTAGCTTTCGAGACTTACATCGGACTCGACGGTCTCATGGGAATACACCTTAAACTAGCACAACTTTTATTTTATGGACATTTCGAAATATGGGAACGAGATTTTCGCAGCGGGACACGTAATTTTTTCAAAATGGTTCAAATGGTTCTGAGCACTATGCGACTTAATTTCTGAGGTCATCAGTCGCCTAGAACTTAGAACTAATTAAACCTAACTAATCTAAGGACTTCACACACATCCATGCCCGAGGCAGGATTCGAACCTGCGACCGTAGCGGTCGCTCGGTTCCAGACTGTAGCGCCCAGAACCGCACGGCCACTCCGGCCGGCGTAATTTTATGGTTCAAATGGCTCTGAGCACTATGCGACTTAACTTCTGAGGTCATCAGTCGTCTAGAACTTAGAACTAATTAAACCTAACTAACCTAAGGACTTCACACACATCCATGCCCGAGGCAGGATTCGAATCTGCGACCGTAGCGGTCGCTCAGTTGCAGACTGTAGCGCCCAGAACCGCACGGCCACTCCGGCCGGCGTATTTTTTCATCTACATCTAAATCTACATGGCTACTCTGCAAACACACTTAAGTGTCTGGCACAGGGTTCATGTAACCAACTTCACACTAATCCTCTATTATTCCACTCTCGAACAGCACGGGGAAAAAACGAACACATACATCTTTCCGTGCGAGCTCTGATTTCCCTTATTTTATTATGATGATCGTTTCCCCCTACGTAGGTCGGCGTCAACAAATTATTTTCGCATTCGGAAGAGAAAGTTTGTGATTGAAATTTCACGAGAAGATCCCACCGCAACGAAAAACGCCTTTATTTTAATGATTTCTACCCCCAATCCTGTGTCAGGTCACGTCCGTGACACTCTCTCCTCTGTTTCTCGATAATACAAAATGTGCTGCCATTCTTGTATGTATTCCGTTAATTCTATCTGGTCAGAATCCCACAACGCGCAGCAGTACTCTAAAACAGGACGGATAAGCATAGTGTAGGCAGTCTCTTTAGTAGATCTGTTGCGTATTCTAAGTGTTCCCCCAATAAAACGCAGTGTCCGTAACATTTTCTTTGCGATTTAACTTTTTCATAATTGTAATTCTTAGGTATTTAGTTAAATTTACGGCCTTTAGGTTTGATTGATTTATCGTGTAACCGAAGTTCAACGGATTCCATTTGGAACTCGTGTGGATGACACCACACTTTTCATTATTTGGGGTCAACTGCCGATTTTCGCACTATACATGTCTATCTGTATCTTTTTGCAATGGTTTTGATCTTCTGATCATCTACAAACAACCTAAGACGGCTGCTCAGATTGTATGGTTAATCCATCTAACACCGGTATATATATATATATATATATATATATATATATATATATATATATATATATATATATATTTTTGCGGAAAAATGTGGAGGGTAATTCCAGGAAACGGGATGTTTTGAAGTTTGTGTTGGTTGCCCTGGGCCACTGTTAACGCTCATTAACATAAAGAAACAAGTTTACACTATCTTGCCATTTAGTTAAAACGAACATTTGGAGTGCTGGGCAACTTGTTTTTGCCATCGAACCGTTTTACAGAAACAACGACAATACGGGGGATGCACGTTGAGAATTTCGCCGTCAGTTCAATTTAAGACGCCACGATCACCTTCCATCTGCACATGCTACTACACGTCGATACGTGATTTTGAGGAAACAGGTTCAGCAATGAGAAAGAATCCGTCAGGCCGTGTGCGAAGCGTTCGTACACCAGGCGATATCGAAGTTGCTTGGAGTGTTGTCATAAAAGGTCCACATCGTTCAGTCGACATCTACATACATACTCCACAAACCACCGTATGCATGGCGGAGGGAATCTTGTACCACTACTAGCTATTTCCTTTCATGTTCCAGTCGCAAAGCCGGCCGCTGTGGCTGAGCGGTTCTAGGCGCTTCAGTCTGGAACCGCGCTGCTACTACGGTCGCAGGTTCGAATCCTGCCTCAGGCATGGATGTTTGTGATGTCCTTAGGTTAGTTAGATTTAAGCAGTTCTAAGTCTAGGGGACTGGTGAACTCAGATGTTAAGTCCCGTAGTGCTTAGAGCCATTTGAACCACTTTTAAACCACTCGCAAATAGAGAGAAGGATAAATGACTGTCTGAATACCTCCTTATGAGGCCTAATTGCTGGTATCTTAGTTGAAACGCGACATGCCGCTAGGTTGCCTCGGGGATGGAAGGACTGGGCAAACAGGGCGTCAACACCATCCGTGAAAAATTTTAAATACATCTTATTACAATCATCATGACAATGTAAAAATTAACAGTCCAATAAAAAATGTCAGCTGAAGTTCAAAAGAATAAGTTTCAACTCGGACACCAGCGGTAAATCAGGACGGTTCACATGCTAGACCTGTCAAGAAACTCAGACACCATCTCACTCTAAAACGCAGACGTAAAACAACCTTGAAATGCATGCAGTAACAACAGATTAAATTAACGCTTTACACGCAAACTTAATTATCCCTGACTGCAGTCAATCTCAAGTAAAATTTTTATACAACACACAAGCGTTCAAACAGCGAGAACGCTACGCTATCAATCAGTCCAGTAGGCAAATTAAATACGCTCAAAGATTAGCAAATGTGTGAAAATTTGGGGGAACGCACATGCGCTCAAATAAGAATTAGAACCCTAGCATCAAATCACTCACCAAGTTTGGCATGCAAGAAATATTACGCGACATGCATGTTAGCGGGAGTAGAATCGTTCTATAGCTAGCTTCAAATGCAGGTTCTATAAATTTTCTCAATAATGATCCTCGAAAAGAAAGTCGTCATCCATCCGGGGATTCACATTTGAATTCAAGAAGCATTTCCGTAATATTTAGCGCGATGTTCGAACCTGCCAGTAACAAACCTAGCAGCCCGCCTTTGAACTGCTTCGATGTCGTCCTTTAATCCGACCTCATGGGGATCCCAAATACTCGAGCAGCACTCAAGAATAGGTCGCGCTAGCGTCCTGTATGCGTTCTCCTTTGCAAATCACCCACAATTTCCCAGAGTTCTCCCAATAAACCGAAATGGACCATTCGCCTTCCCTTCCACAATCCTCACATGCAAGTTGTATTTCATAACGCATTCCACCGTTGCGCCCAGATATTTAAATGACGTGATTGTGTCAGGCAGCACACTACTAATGCTCCATTCGAATGTAACGGGTTTGTTTTTCCTACTCATTCGCATTAACTTATATTTTTCAAGATTTAGGGCTAGCTGCCATTCATCACGCCAATTAGAAATTTTGTCTAAGTCATCTTGTACGCTCCTAGGGTCATTAAAAGTCGCTATCTTTCCGCACACTACAGCATTATTTGCAAACAACCATAGATTGCGGCCTACTACCACAGCATCCTCTGCAAACAACTATTGATTGCTGCCTACCCTGTGCACCAGATCATTTACGTATATAGAAAATAATAGCGGTCCTGTCACACTTCGCTGGGGCACTCCTGACGATAACCTTGTCTCTGATGAACACTCGTCATCGAGGACAATGTACTGTGTTCTATTATTTAAGAAGGCTTCGAGCTACTCACATATCTGGGAACCTATTTCATCTGCTAGTACCTTCGTTAAAAGTCTGCAGCGGGGTACCGTGCCAAATGATTCGGAAATCTAGAAATATGGAATCAACCTGTTGCCTTTCATCCATAGCTCGCAGTATCATGTGAGAAAAGTGCAAGGACAGTTTCGCACGGGTGATGCTTTCTAAAACCGTGCTGATTCGTGAACAGAAGCTTTTCAAAAATGGTTCAAATGGCTCTGAGCACTATGGGACTTATCTTTTGAGGTTATCAGTCTCCTAGAACTTAGAACTACTTAAACCTAACTAACGTAAGGATATCACACATATCCATGCCCGAGGCAGGATTCGAACCTGCGACCGTAGCAGTCCCGCGGTTCCGGACTGCAGCGCTCGCGGGCTCGCGGTTCCACAGTGAAGCGTTTAGAACCGCTAGGCCACAACGGGCGGCAGAAGCTTTTCAGTCTCAAGTAAATTCATTATATCTGAACTGAAAATATGTTCAAGAATTCTGCGGCAAATCAATGTTAAGGATATTGATCTGTTATTTTGCGGGTCCGTTCTTTTACCCTTCTTACATACAGGAATCGCGCTTTTTTTCCATTCGCATGGGAGTTTGTGCTGGACGAGAGATTTGTGATAACTCGAAGTTAAGTATGAGACCAGTGTTATAGAGTACTCTCTGTAAAACCGAATTGGGATTTCATCAGTACCTGACGACTTATTTGTTTTCAAATCTTTCAGTTGTTTCCTTTGTCATGCTTCGGCCTTACAGTTGCATAGTTCAAATGTTCGACGAATATTGGTACCTATCGTACATTTCCACCCATACAAGTTGAAGATTGGTTAGAAACTCAAACTACTATGACGTAAATTCTGTGAACAGATGTCTGTCAACAATCTGTAGATTTCGGACGAAGGCTGTTTCAGTTTTAATGGATCTGTTAAAAGGAAAATTTTCGTTGTTGGGCACAAAAAAATCCTGTCAGTACAAGAATAAAGTTACTGTGTGGCGTGTTGTGTCATCATACGGCAAAAAATGTCCTTATTTTTTTGAGGACGAGAACTGTCTTGCGACTACAGTGACATCTAATAGACAAGTCGCCTTGCCTGAATCCTTTGTTGTGTAAAAACTACAGACATTGAAACAAATTATTAACAACGGCTAGTTCCAGCAAGACGGCCTGAAGTCGCACACAGCACGAATATCGATGGCTGCTGTGCACCATGTTTTTGGCAACCGTACAATTTCGAGAAATGGTGACATTCTATGGCCTCCCAGACCCTCTTATCTGTCAGCATGTGTTTGTTCTTGAGTGGTCACCCTAAAAGCAAAGTGTACTGTAGTCGACCTGCTACAGTGAAAGAACTGAAAGTTAAGGTCGGAGAAGCAGTTTCCCAAATTCCTGTTCAAATGTTGCTTCGAACCATTCGCACTTTGTCTAAGATACCGGAGGAACGTCTGCACAAAAATGGATCTCACCTGCAGGACGTCACCCTCAAAAAGTAAATTTACTTTGTGTGTTCTTAAATTGTATTATTTCTTACTATTAAATGAGATACACTGGTGTGCAAAACTTAATGACGAAAATAAATTTTGCATGATATGTCACTGCCCAGTAACATAGCTCGGTGAAACTTGGACCATACATAGAAAGAACTGCTAACAGTATGGTACAGACGGTAACTGAAAGTAATACGCAATGAGACGAACAGAAATAACGCTTTTATTCAAATCGAATAATTACACAAAAGTTACTGCCATCATTGTCCCCCTGACAACGAGAAAGGCGGGGTACAGTTATTAATAGTGTGTGTCATCAACGCTGAGGGCAACGCATGCTTTGCGACGTGCTTCCACTCCGGCCACAAGGTAGGTATGGAGTTTTTGTGGTAGGTTGTTCCATTCCTCCACTAACGCAGTTGGAACTAATGGATGGTCGCTGACGCACGTGGGCTGTGGTCGTGCTGAAATACATCTCCCTAGAGCGTCCCACACGTGCTTGATGGGATTTAAGACGGGGCCAGTCCCTTCGGGGAATACCATCTCGTTCCAAGGGCTGAATATACCCCTGAAAATTCGCACATTGGGAAGGAGTACAGTGTTACAGTATCGTTCAGTGTGTGTACTGTGTTCAGCCATCACGTCGTATTTTTACATATCACAGTTACTCATAGATCTTTCTGACGTGGATACGTCTAGAAGGCCAGAGCCAGGAACGGGGTACCATTCAGTGAAGCAGAAGTGAAACGTTTACAGTGTAATATAGTTTGAGTTATAGCTCCAAAATTAGTTGTGTCAACAAAAATAAAGTTATGTCACTCTCAGAGTAATATTACTATAATCTGTTCACTTTTTCTCGTTCCCTGAGCAGAAGGGAACGTGTGGTGCGGAGGGAGAGTAACAAGAGCGTATTTACATGGACATTTATCTTCATATGTGGTACATATTCGTAGCACTCCATTAAGACAAAGAAACAAACGCACAACTGTTCACGACAACCCTTAAGATTGGTAGATCGCATACGTTAGCAAAATTTTCAAAAGGCGCGAAACGTCCTTAACTACGTCAACTAGTTCTGAGATGAATTATGAGGCTCAGCGAAAAAGGAAAAGTAGTAAGTAAAATAGCTGCTCCAGCACTGAGTTTGCATCGGCGGGTGACATTTGGCAGCCTATTTCGCCGTTATGTAGGCCTACCTTACAACAAATATGTATTAAGTAAATGAATGAAAATGCTCGTCATACATAAATGAATCAAAACTAAAATCAATGATAAATATATGTTTACACACTTATATTACTGATGTTTTTCTTGCTTTGGTATCAAAATATCTCCTCTATGATTATGTACGAAGCCAAACATTCGGCAAACTCATGTTCAACACACGGCGTTGCTAGCTCACACAGCTGTAAATGGTCTATTGTTGACTTCAGGTACATTATAGTAACGTTAAGCTCAGAAAATGATCTTTTTCCACTCGCCACTGTCACCGGCTGTGTTTGCAAAATTCGTAAGGTAATACTTACGTTGCGTGCAAAGCCACATTCTTTGTATGAGTTTCAAAGTTTCACTTTGCGTGCTACAAGGCTTTACCAACGTTCAGACTAGTTTTAAGTTCGTCTTGAAAATTGACAAGACTGCTGTCCTTAGCCTGGCCATGACTAGAACTGTCGCACGGTTTGGAACACTTTTCATCTAGAACGTCAGATGATATGTCTTTAATATTACTGATGTCGTACAACCAATAAAAGCTCACTTTGCCTTTTAAGCTGTTTAAATGTCTCACTGGCAGTACATATCATAACATCCAGTACTTTAAAGTATATTTCTATTTTGTACTGCGATTCTGAATCTTCAATTTTCTCATGTTCTCCTACATACTGGAACTGTTTCTTCTTCCGTCCATTCGTATCTGCTGTGTACCATCTACAGTCGGTTTATTTATATCGGGCTGGTCTGCGAGGTGTTGTTTAAATAATTTGCCAAGTCTCGAGCTGGTTTGCTAGTTCCTTAGCGTGTAGTGGGTAACCTTGGAATCTGTCGTCCTCTCGGTAGTTTGTGAAATACTCTGTTGTCTTTCTGAGTAAGTCAATGACTTTCGATATATCTGTGTAATACTTCGTGTGTTTTTGCTGACATAATTAATGTGGAGTAAAATACCATAACTGAACACCACTGAAGAAAGGAACGTAAAATTACACATAAGGTTTGCCAAAATGACAGCAAATTGTCCGTATTTTCGTCTTCGCTTATTTCAACCAGTGTGTCACAGACCTCTCCTCTTCTATATTTAAGAGAGGCGACTGAATCACCCACCTTGTTGTACTCAATGGCTTCAACGTTAGGGCAGATAAATGGCTGCGTATTCTGATGTCTTTGGTTGGTTGGTTGAGTGGTTGATTTTGGGGGAGGGGACCAAAGAGCGAGGTCATCGGTCCCATTGCATTAGGGAAGGATGGGGAAGGAAGTCGGCCGTGCCTTCTCAAAGGAACCATCCCGGCATTTGCCGAAGCGATTCAGGGAAATCACGGAAAACCTAAATCAGGATGGCCGGACGCGGCTTTGAAACGTCATCCTCCCGAATTCGTGATGTCTTAGCAGCATCATTCTATTGATTGTGGTTTCAACACTGAAAAAAAAAAAGAAATGAGAGAAAACTAAAAGAAGTTACAAACAAAACAGAAAAAAATAATTTAGAGGAGCGTGGCGAGAAGAAGAGCAGTTTAGATGGTAATGACAGATGCAAATGAGAGAAAGTAGTGGAGGAAGGACGTCATGCATCTTTTCACGCGTAAACGCCGCTTAATCAAAATATGTGGATTCAAATACGAGGGTTGAATGAAAAGTAAAGCCTCCACTTTCGTTAATTGGGTTTGGATGGGAATGTTTTAATAAGTCAAACGCAGAAATAATCCTTAGAATGTGATCTTTAATTGCCAGCCGGTGTGGCCGTGCGGTTCTAAGCGCTTCAGTTTGGAACCGCGTGACCGCTACGGGCGCAGGTTCGAATCCTGCCTCGGGCATGGATGTGTGTGATGTCCTTGGGTTAGTTAGGTTTAAGTAGTTCTAAGTTCTAGGGGACTGATGACCTCAGTAGTTAAGTCCCATAGTGCTCAGAGCCATTTGAACCATTTTTGATCTTTAATTACCAATATTCACTTTTCCACATAATCACCTGCCAGTTGGATACATTTCTGCCAACGATGCACAGGTTTTATGAAGCCTTCACGTAAGAAGTCGACACTCTGTTTCCGCAACCACACTCTCACAGTTCTCTCAACGTCTTCATCAGAAGCATAATGATGTCCCCGCAGATCATCTTTCATTATCGTGAACAGATGGAAGTCAGACGGTGCTAAATCTGGATTGTATGGAGGATGCCATACGGTGGTGAGATTCAGTCTCTTGAGTTTTGCCGTGGTGGCACGTGAAGTGTGTGGTTTAGCGTTGTTATGCTGCAAGAAAATATTTCCCTTTTCCTTTCGGACCCTTGTTAGCCATCGTTCACAGTTCACAGCGTTGTGATGTAATGCTCTGAATTTATTGTCATTCCGCCGGCCGTAGTGGCCGAGCGATTCTAGGCGCTACAGTCTGAAACCGCGCGACCGCTACGGTCGCAGGTTCGAATTCTGCCTCGGGCATGGATGTGTGTGACGTCCTTAGGTTAGTTAGGTTTAAGTAGCTCTAAGTTCTAGGGGACTGATGACCTCAGCTGTTAAGTCCCATAGTGCTCAGAGCCGTTTGAACCGTATTGTTGTTCCACGATCAAGGAAATCAACATGGATAACACCATCTGCGTCCCAGAACACTGTGGCCATGATTTTTCCAGCTGAGGTCTGCGTCTTGAATTTCTTTTTTTGGGGCAAGTCTTTGTGTCAATATTCCATAGACTGACGTTTTGTCTCCAGGTCGTAATGGTGTACCCAAGTTTCGTCTCCTGTCACAACTGAATGGAGAAAGGCGTCACCTTCGTTCTGATAACGCGAGAGGAGTTCCTGGCAAATTTCAAGACTGTGCGCTTTCATTTCAGGAGTCAGCATTCGGGGTAACCATCGCGCACAGATCTTCCGATAGCCAAGCAAAGCAATAATTCAACCCACACGTCTAGTGAAATGTCGATTGCGCTTACAATTTCTCTCTGAGTGATACGACGACCGTCCTGAATCAATCCGTCAACATTTTACTAGTGAAAATCGGTGGAGGCCGCGCGGAGTGGCCGCGCGGTTTACGGCGCCATTTCACGGAGCGCGCGGCCACTGCCGCCGGAGGTTCGAGTCCTCCCTCGGGCATGGGTGTGTGAATTGTCCTTAAAATAAGTTAGTTTAAGTAGTGTGTAAGTCTACGGACCGATGACCTCAACAGTTTGGTCCCTTAGAAATTCACACATATTTGAACATCTGAAACTCGGTTGTTGCTGTCACAGGACGTCCAACTCTTTGCCACGCAGGTCAGATGTTCCCGGCTCAACATCTTTAAACTTACTCGCCCAACGACGCACAGTACTCATATCAATACAATCACCATAAACTGCTTTCATTCTCTGATGTATCTCCTTTGGGATGACACCTTCTGCTGTCAAGAATTCAATGACTGCACGTAGCTTAAATCGCATTGACCGACCGTCTGCGCAGGTTCCATACTTTATGCTGCAACAACACAAATGTTCAATGCTAAGGTTTCCCGCCAACTGGAGCTCTAGATAAAAGACTACGGAAGAAGCCAGTACCTGCCGCATACCAATGCTGCCAACTGTTGAAGAGTTACGAAGGTGGATGCATTACTTTTCAGTCAGCCCTTGTACTATGGCATGTGACGCGCATTGCATATTTTACTTATTTATTACAAAGCGTTTTTCTCAGCGATACTACTATAGGTAGGCAGACCAGATTTCAAAGAGAAAAAACCGGGACACTTATGTTTATACCTAACTTCATTACTATACTTACGCGTACCTTTTTTGTCCGTTATAGAAATGTTTTGAAACCGATAATAGGTCTATGACGATACAGCAGCTGAAAAACCCATAGCAAGAATGTATTTTCAATTTGTAAATTGGCAAGGAACAAGTAGATCCATTGCACATAAACAAAATTCTTTTCTTCGGAAATAAAAAAGACTGATATATACTTTTGCACTGTACTACCCTGAATATATATTCTGCAATGTTTAGTCCCTTATTAGGTACTTAGGTATAATTTGTTAACCCTTACTTAGGCACAATTTGTTACTCCTAAAACTGTGCAGTATTAATCATCAGTAATCAGATACTACAAACTATATTTTTCATACTAAAATTTAAGATTTAGTTTGACTATAGACCGCTACGGCAAGCGTGAGTATATGCGAAACAATATTCAATAATCACTGCTAACATACGCCGAAACGTTCACTTCTTCACAAAATTAACGTCCATGTGACTGCAATCACATTAGGAGAATGGCTTAAGCGATGCTCCTTTATACCTCCTTTGGTTTTGGTTTTACTTGTCTCGAGGGCCATAAAGTGGAAGGTCGGCAAGTTACAAGGAGGGTAGGCGATACCTGCTGTTCTTATCGACATATCTCTTACTCTTTCTTTAGGCATAAGACGAGTTACATCAAATGCGGTAGGCTTTTACGGTGTATTGTGAAAATATATATTTATATTACGTTCTATTGCGATGAAATTTATTTTTCACAAATAATTAAATGAGAAATATTATTGCACGCTTTTTGTTTCTCGGTTAAAAACCGGGACAATTATGTGTCCTGAATAATTTTCACGCGACACCAGGACATTTATGTGAAAATCGGGACTGTGGCGGAAAAATCGAGACGTCTGGTCATCCGAACTACGTTGTTCAAGGCTGCTGTAAAGGAACTGTTAGGCCATCATATGCCAACATTTATCTTTATTTCTCTACGATGAAGTTTTTCTTTTCTGCAGGAGTTTTCATACTGACATTGGTATATTTCAAGTGTTGTGTAGGCTTACGGTAGAAACCAAGGTTCCAGCACGAAACTAGGGAGCTTTGCAATTTTGAAAGACGCATCCAAAGTGATCACCCCTAGTGCTTCATTTGTCAACTGTTTCTCAATGTCGTAGATAATTTCCAGTCAGACACTAGATTTTACGAATGATTTGTATTTTCAACTCATTCTCATACTTCTACATTTACGTAAATCTTTCAATGCCTTGTTTAAGCCATCCTTTTTGAACTAAATCAAATTTTTCTACACTACTGGCCATTAAAATTGCTACACCAAGAAGAAATGCATATGATAACGGGTATTCATTGGACAAATATATTATACTAGAACTGACATGTGATTACATTTACACGCAATTTGGGTGCATAGATCCTGAGATATCAGTACCCAGAACAACAACCTCTGGCCGTAATAACTGCCTTGATAAGCTTGGGCATTGAGTCAAACAGAGCTTGGGTGGCGTGTACAGGTACAGCTGCCCATGCAGCTTCAACACGATACCACACAGTTCATCAAGAGTAGTGACTGGCGTATTGTGACGAGCCAGTTGCTCGGCCACCATTGATCAGACTTTTCCATTGGTGAGAGATCTGGAGAATGTGCTGGCCAGGGCAGCAGTCGAACATTTTCTGCGTCCAGAAAGTCCCGTACAGGACCTGCAACATGCGGTCGTACATTATCCTGCTGAAATGTAGGGTTTCGCAGGGATCGAATGAAGGGTAGAGCCACGGGTCGTAACACATCTGAAATGTAACGTCCACTGTTCAAAGTGCCGTCAATGCAAACAAAAGATGACCGAGACGTGTAACCAATGGTCCCCCATACCATCACGCCAGGTGATACGCCAGTATGGCGATGACGAATACACGCTTCCAATGTGCGTTCACCGCGATGTCGTTAAACATGGATGCGACCATCATGATGCTGTAAACAGAACCTGGATTCATCCGAAAAAATGACGTTTTGCCATTCGTGCACCCAGGTTCGTCGTTGAGTACACCATCGCAGGCGCTCCTGTCTGTGATGCAGCGTCAAGGGTAACCGCAGCCATGGTCTCCGAGCTGAAAGTCCATGCTGCTGCAAACGTCGTAGAACTGTTCGTGCAGATGGTTGTTGTCTTGCAAACGTCCCCATCTGTTGACTCAGGGATCGAGACGTGGCTGCACGATCCGTTACAGCCATGCAGATAAGATGCCTGTCATCTCGACTGCTAGTGATACTAGGCCGTTGGGATCTAACACGGCGTTCCGTATTGCCTTCCTGAACCCATCGATTCCATATTCTGCTAACAGTCATAGGATCTCGACCAACGCGATCAGCAATGTCGCGATACGATAAACCGCAATCGCTTTAGGCTACAATCCGATCTTTATCAAAGTCGGAAACGTGATGGTACGCATTTGGCCTCCTTACACGAGGCATCACAACAACATTTCACCAGGCAACTGCGGTCAACTGCTGTTTGTGTATGAGAAATCGGTTGGAAACTTTCCTAATGTCAGCACGTTGTAGGTGTCGCCACGCTGACAACCTGGTGTGAATGCTCTGAAAAGCTAATCATTTGCATATCACAGCATCTTCTTACTGTCGGTTAAATTTCGCGTCTGTAGCACGTCATGTTCGTGGTGTAGCTATTTTAATGGCCAGAAGTGTATTTTGCCGCCTCCAAAAGTCTATCGTCCTGGGCGGTGACACGGTCTCCCCCCCCCCTCTCCTTACCGTGTCCCCTCCTCCCCTCCTAGAGCTGTCCCTGCGAGACCGCATCGAAGAGCGTAGATGGAGCTCTTAAAACGACAGGATATTCTCAGAATGGACTGTCATGCCTGTTCCCCTGATATGAATTACACCCAGCAAGTGTGAGATGCGTTGGGGAGACGTATTGTAGCACGTCCACATACACCCTCGACCATCCAGTAGCTGTCAACCGAGATGGAGGAATCGGATGCCCTACCACAAGAACTCCCTGCTAATATGAAAAAAGTTTAACAAATACCGCTACCTGTCACATATTTGTAAAACTTTTTCATATTTGGAAACAGTCACGGTCGATCAACAGTCAATATGGCTTTAAGCTCCTTACCAACCTTGTGGTCAGCACGGGAGCACGTTGTAGGACATGCATTGCCGTCCTTGTGGATCACACGCCCTATTAAGAACCATGTATCGCAGTTTGTAATGTCCAGTGGACCCTCATAAGTAGCTGGGACTTCACTTGAGTATTGTCTTTGAGTAAAAGAGTAATTTCTTTTCGCCTCACTACGTATTTCTCACTATTGTCTTCTGTACTATATTGTAGCAGTTATTTCCATCTATGGTCCAAGTTTCATCGAGCTATGTTACCTGGCAGAGACACGTTGTGTGAAAGTTTCTTTCATCCTTTAGATTTGTGCAACAGCGTAAATAAATTTATTTAAAAATATCTTTTCGTAACAATATTTATTTTTTTCGGGTTTCCCCTTTCTATGGATCACCCTGTACTTTTTTAACGTCGTTGCACTGTAATCTCTGCGAAGGCTTCGTCGTTGTATCAGTCTCTCGACTGTTTACTTGTTTACATGAAAGCTGTTCGCTTAAACATGAGTACGCATAGGCTTCGTCAGCCCCTTCTGATGCTAGAAGTTAGCGTATATTTCTAGGTACCACAATGATTGCTGACCTTGTATCTTTATCGTATTAAGTAGGTCCAAGAGCAATTACTTCTAATACCAGTGGCGTTGACCTCTTTGTGCGTAGCATACCGAGCGACGTAGCGCAGTCGTTAGCACATTGGACTCGCATTCGGGAGTCGACGGTTCATATCTAGGCCCGGCCATCCAGATTTAAGTTTCCGTGATTTCCCTAAATCGCTCCTGGCAAATGTCGGGATGGTTCCTCTGCGAATGTACGGTTGACTTCCCTCCCTAGCCTTGAAAAATTCCGAGCTTGTGCTCCGTCTCTAATGACCTCGATGACGACGGCACGTTAAACACTTATCTTTCTTCCTTTTTTAGTTTTCCTAAGCCTCTTCTGATACACAAGAAGTGAGCACATAGTTTCATTCACAACAATCGTAGCTGACCCTTTATCTACGTCGTATGAAATACGCGAAGAGGAAATTCGTTTCATCACTGGGATAGATCTGTATTCCTGTTGCATATAACGACGGAGCCGCACATGAGAGCTCTATTTGGCAGTGTTTACACCTCAGTAGCCAGTTCTGGCCACTTGGCCTTTCAGTTTTCGCTCCCCCTCTGTGTCATATCATGTGGCAAAATCTCGATTAGATATCTTGAAGAATTCTCGATATAAAAGGAGTGCAAGTCTATGGTGATTCGCTCAGTATAAAAGATATCAAAAATTTCTAACATCCTCTTGCTGTTCTGATTCACCGACGACGTATTTTGCTTCCATTATTTCTGAAGTCTGGTAAACTTTTTTATCTAGATTTCGGGTGAATTGGTCTGGCGAGCAACCGGCGATCTAAACAGTCTTCAATACGCTCAACGTGATTCAGATCTAGACTTTCACCAGCAGATCCAGAAGGTTTTCTTCGAACCACGGTGCAACAAACCTCATTTGACGTGCAGTAGCATTATCGCGCAGATTTAGAAAGAGTCTGGCACGTAAATCTTTCGCAGTGTGGGAAATAAGCTATTGTCTGTTTTCTTAAACATATGCGTTAATTTTGCCTTCGACAAAAACTACCGCTGTGAGCCCTGTCCGATAGAAATAATCCCAGATCATCAAAATACCTTAACCAAATATCATTATCGCCACAACACACACAGGTAAATAGCGTTAACCAGGCATTCGTCAGGTCCATGTATGCCCAAGTCACTATCACATCATGTAGTGTAACTATCAGATATCTTTCTCAAACCAATGGTGACATAGTTTGTGCCAATTTCAAGGACATTGCACGCTTGTTCCTCTGATCGGTGACCAGTGGTCATCAGCATAACGATGAAAAGTGAGTTTTATTACGGGTGTCAATAAGCTCTACAACTCTTATATGAGTACAACGAATGTCCTATGTACTGGCTAAGGTTTATGTATAACTGTTGGTCACTGGCCTTTAGGTCTTAACATCTGCTTCTTGTCAGTGGAGACAGGTAAATTCTTCAGTTGGACTACGAGTGATGAAATAATATGGAGCGATCTTACTGTAGGCAACAAAATACCTCTTAAAACAATGAGATATGAATCTAAACTACTCTTTTCTGCAAATAGGATAAGTTAGAATTTAGGGCCTCGTCTGGATGATTGAAATGGTGTATTAGCTAAAATGGACAGCACAAAAATAAGAGCCGGCCGGGGTGGCCGAGCGGTTCTAAGCGCTACAGTCAGGAACCGCGCGACCGCTACGGTCGCACGTTCGAATCCTGCCTCGGGCATGGATGTGTGTGGTTTAGTTTAAGTAGTTCTAAGTTCTAGGGGACTGATGACCTCAGAAGTTAAGTCCCATAGTGCTCAGAGCCATTTGAACCATTTTGAAGTAAAATAAGAGGCTGACTGCATGCTTCAGAGAGGTACCACTGCGAACTCCGTCTGAAGTGATAAAGGGACACACGGAGTCTCTAGTCCAACCGAATAAGTGTCTAATGTCACAAGAAGCACGGAGGGGTTATAACAGTAAACTTTGACTACTTGGGCCGACGTAGACGGGAAACTACAGGGTGTTTCAAAAATGACCGGTATATTTGAAACGGCAATAAAAACTAAACGAGCAGCGATAGAAATACACCGTTTGTTGCAATATGCTTGGGACAACAGTACATTTTCAGGCAGACAAACTTTCGAAATTACAGTAGTTACAATTTTCAACAACAGATGGCGCTGCGGTCTGGGAAACTCTATAGTACGATATTTTCCACATATCCACCATGCGTAGCAATAATATGGCGTAGTCTCTGAATGAAATTACCCGAAACCTTTGACAACGTGTCTGGCGGAATGGCTTCACATGCAGATGAGATGTTCTGCTTCAGCTGTTCAATTGTTTCTGGATTCTGGCGGTACACCTGGTCTTTCAAGTGTCCCCACAGAAAGAAGTCACAGGGGTTCATGTCTGGCGAATAGGGAGGCCAATCCACGCCGCCTCCTGTATGTTTCGGATAGCCCAAAGCAATCACACGATCATCGAAATATTCATTTAGGAAATTAAAGACGTCGTCTGTGCGATGTGGCCGGGCACCATCTTGCATAAACCACGAGTTGTTCGCAGTATCGTCTAAGGCAGTTTGTACCGCCACAAATTCACGAAGAATGTCCAGATAGCGTGATGCAGTAATTGTTTCGGATCTGAAAAATGGGCCAATGATTCCTTTGGAAGAAATGGCGGCCCAGACCAGTACTTTTTGAGGATGCAGGGACGATGGGACTGCAACATGGGGCTTTTCGGTTCCCCATATGCACCAGTTCTGTTTATTGAGGAAGCCGTCCAGGTAAAAATAAGCTTCGTCAGTAAACCAAATGCTGCCCACATGCATATCGCCGTCATCAATCCTGTGCACTATATCGTTAGCGAATGTCTCTCGTGCAGCAATGGTAGTGGCGCTGAGGGTTTGCCGCGTTTGAATTTTGTATGAATAGAGGTGTAAACTCTGGCGCATGAGACGATACGTGGACGTTGGCGTCATTTGGACCGCAGCTGCAACACGGCGAACGGAATCCCGAGGCCGCTGTTGGATCACCTGCTGCACTAGCTGCGCGTTGCCCTCTGTGGTTGCCGTACGCGGTCGCCCTACCTTTCCAGCACGTTCATCCGTCACGTTCCCAGTCCGCTGAAATTTTTCAAACAGATCCTTTATTGTATCGCTTTTCGGTCCTTTGGTTACATTAAACCTCCGTTGAAAACTTCGTCTTGTTGCAACAACACTGTGTTCTAGGCGGTGGAATTCCAACACCAGAAAAATCCTCTGTTCTAAGGAATAAACCATGTTGTCTACAGCACACTTGCACGCTGTGAACAGCACACGCTTACAGCAGAAAGACGACGTACAGAATGGCGCACCCACAGACTGCGTTGTCTTCTATATCTTTCACATCACTTGCAGCGCCATCTGTTGTTGAAAATTGTAACTACTGTAATTTCGAAAGTTTGTCTGCCTGAAAATGTACTGTTGTCCCAAGCATATTGCAACAAACGGTGTATTTCTATCGCTGCTTGTTTAGTTTTTATTGCCATTTCAAATATACCGGTCATTTTTGAAACACCCTGTATTTACGCTATGGGTACCCAACATTATAGGAGTGATGTTCAGATTGTGCACTGCAGGATTTGCTTTGTTAGTAGCGTTAGTGTCGTGACTTGGCGTTAGGTGCTGGTACTGGTACGTCGCAAAAGCATCAGTGTGCATTATTGTTGCAAACAGTCAACGTGACTCTGGACTAGGTGAGCAGGACTTTACGCGTAAAACCGTTTTATCAAAACAACAGCAATAGTGCTGCTGCTCTTCGCAAAAATCGACGCATTTAAGGAATGTGGAGAATTCGTCTTTCCGCACTGTGGTGGAAGAACATGATACGGTATCTCTAGTACGGTTCCAAGCTGTGGTAGAGGCACATGGTCGCCACAATGAGCAACATTTGTAACCCGGAATGTAAATATTGTACGCAATTAACAAATGCTACCCTCTCATGTGTAAATAAAATTGTGTCATCTTTCAATGATTTTTCGTTATTTCTCTTGTGCGCGTTCTTACAAATGTTTACACGAAATTTCGTTGTCCTACGTTCACTTGTTTTTCATGGGGGCCCTCTCAAGTAGCGAAAGTTTAATTTTAATCAATCAGTACACCACTGTTGCTCATACTATTGCGGGCAGGCAAGCTAGAAAATGTCAAACAAGAAATGATGAAGAATAGGCTGGATATACATCCATTAGGTATTTGCGAAGGGAGATGGGGGAGTAAGGGAGAACTGTGTAATGGATAGTACAAATTGTTTAGCTCAGGCAGGGAGAAGAGTGGCAGGTATGGTATGACAGTTATGACAGGAAAATGGCTGATGGGAAACACAATGAAAGTGAGGCATATAGATGAGAGACTGTTGATGATGAGATAGGTATGGTATGACAGTTATTACAGGAAAATGGCTGATGGGAAACACAATGAAAGTGAAGCACATAGATGAGAGACTGTTGATGATGAGATTAAGAGATTACAAGAAGGATGTTGTTTTAATATAAATATATATGCCAACAAATCAACACACTGATGAGGAAGTAGAGGAATATTATGAAAAGTTTGAAGAAATTTGAATAACGAAAAAAGAAACGTCTGCATCTTCGTAATGGGGAATATGAATGTAGTGGTCGGAGAGGGAAAAGAAGAATGAATGGCTGGAAGATCTAAGTTGGGAAATAGGAACGACTGGGATGAAAGGCTGGCTGCTTTCTGCAGACAAAATACTCTTTTGATTGGAAACATATTGTTTGAACATCCCAGAAGACGAAGATACACGGGGATATCTATGTCGAATGATGACAGATACCAAACTGATTATATCATAATTCAGAACAGGTACAAAAACTGCCTAAAAATGCCAGAGCATACCCTAGAGCAGACACGAATTTGGACTACAACTTGTTTGTGGCGGACTTGCAAATAAGGTTGAAAAGAGTGAGAGGAAGAAAAGTAAGAGACAAATTTGACCTAGAAAGACTAAAGGAAGAAGATAAGGATTCTTGGCTGGAAAACACATTTATGTCAAGATGGGATGGAGAGCCCAATGAAGAGAGTGCAAACTAGAAACGGAAGAGGATGACAAAAAATCTTAAGGAATCTGCAGAAGAAAAAAAGAAGGCACTGGGCGACAGTAGGAATTGAGGAAGGGAAAAGAGTGCACAGGAAGCTGAATAATGCATTCACGAGAGAAACAGAACAGGCAAGGAAGACATGGATGAAAGGGAGGAAGTAGAAAACGAAGAAAAATATGAAAACATGTATAGATTAGCTGCTGGCATAGTCTTTGAAGCACAGAAAAGCAGGACAAGTATGGGAATAGAAGGAAGGGATGATACTATGGTTCATAAACCGGAGGAAGTGTTGGGAAAGTGGCAAGGCTATGTAGAGTGCCTGTATGAGGTTGATCAAAAACAGAGATTTATAGAAGAGGACAAAGGATGCTTTAAGGGAGATGAAGAATCATAAAGCAAGTGAAATTGATGGATTAAGATCAGAGTTGTATTAGTGGTCTTGGGAGTAGTGGTGTGAAAGAGCTAACTTATTTATCTAATAAGATGTGTGAAAAAGGTGAATAGACAGATGACTTTTTCTCAGCAATAACGATACCGATTGAAAAGAAAAGCAATGCCTAGAAAGCTTAGGATTTTAGAACCACAAGTTTTTCATGCAGCGAAATTTCTACTAGAGGTCATAAACAGAAGACTTCTCGGAAGACTGGGAAAAAAAGTATTGCAGTGGAACAGTATGGATTTAAATGAGGGAAAGATACAAGAGATTCAACTGGACTGCTGAGAAGTATAGGTGAGAGAGGAAGAGAAGTTTATACTGTTTTCATTGACTTGGAGAAAGCCGTTGACAGAGTTCGGTAGAATAAATTAATGGACATTCTAAGGAAGAATGGTGTCGACTGGAGGGATATTCGATTTGCGGACGATATGGTGTTATTAGCAGAGAGCGAAAAAACTATGACTGGAATGTTAAAATAATTAAATAATACCTGTGAGGTATTTGGAATAAGAAGTGGAAAAAGACAAAAGTTTATGGTGACACGTAATATCAACTACAAAGTTAAGGCAGGAAGTACAGAACAAATACTGCTTTCAAATATCTGGGAAGCATAATTACGGACGCCACGAGATGTAAAGGAGGTAAAACCACGTATAGCAATTGCCAAAGAGGCATCTAGTAAGAAAAGGAGGCTTCTCTGTGGGTGCATGGACAGGGAACTGAGGAAGAGACTCTCGAAATGCTTTGTATGGGGCTGAGATATGGAGACCGATGAAAGAGGAAGAAAGAAGAATAGAAGCATTTGAGATGTGGATCTGGAGGAGGAGTGAAGGGATAAAGTTGGTAGACAAAGTGAGAAATGGGGTTTTGAGAAGAGTAGGAGAAGAGAGAGAAATTTTAAAGGTAATCAAGAAGAGGAAACACAATTGGCTTGGACACTGCATGACAAAAAATTGTTTGTTGATGGATGCTATGGAAGGAAAGGTGGATGGCAGAAGGAGAAGAGGACGCAGAAGATACTAGATGGTGGATAGTATAAGGATACAGTTACGAGAAAACGAAGAGGGTAGCAAATGACAGGACTGCATGGAGGGCTACATGTGAAGACCTAACCCGGGCAGAACACGGATTATGAAGAGTACACCATCTTGTTATGTGCCAATTTGGATCAAGCTTTCGGTGTGCTAAAGACTATGCCATGTTATTGTGATCTGTTAGAACTTCATGTACGCAGCACAGATCAATATCGAGCGCGGAGGCGCGGTGCTTAGAATACTGGACTAAGGTAATGGAGGTATGGGTTCCAAATGCGCGTTCGATTGTCCTGATTTACTATTTACATGGTTTCTGTTAATTACACCAGGTGAATCCCGAATGGTTCCTCCAACGAGGTCACGTTCTTTCTTTTCTTCAATTTGATGGCTTTGGGCCTGGCCTATTCAGCCATCTCAATAGTAATGTCAATTATGACGATACAAAAGTAAAGATAACACAACATCCGATCCCAGATGGGAGAAAATCTCGGACCCGGCCGGGAATCGAATTCAGGCCCCTTCGCTTAGCAATCTGCCGCCTTGACCTCGCAGCAACCAAGGCGGACAGATTAGATCATTGACCTCTTTCATGGTTCAAATGGCTCTGAGCAAAAAAAAAGGTTGAAATGGCTCAGAGCACTATGGGACTTAACATCACACACACCCACGCCCGAGGCAGGATTCGAACCTGCGACCGTAGCAGTCACGTGGTTCCGAACTGAAGCGCCTAGAACCGCACGGCCACCGCGGCCGGCCAAGTGACCTCAACTTCTTTACTGTTTAGGATAGCATAGATCTCACACCAGCTCCCGTTTTCAGCCATTTGGACCACAAGTGATCATTAGATTCCACCGGAGTTTGTCAGTAATCTGTTATTGGATTTCAGTCCGCAACCCAAATACTCATTTCAGTTTTCTGTTGAGACCCACGAGTAAAAGAATTCGCTAGTGACTGGTAGCCTAATTCACACACAGTGCAATTCCACTGCTCTGTGTCATGCGTAACCATCAGGAACAATTCCCAAGGTACATTCTGAACTCCCCCCCTCTACACCTCCCTCCCTCCCTACACCAGCCATGAACCCAGGCTCTTGCCAAGGTGGGGTGACTTGCACGCATCAGCGATGTACATTTAGATTACCGTAACGTACATGCAGCCATCATAGAGAAGTATCTATGGAGAGGCCAGACAACGTTGTGGTTCCTGAAACGGGGCAGCAGACTTTCCGTAGTTGCAAGGGCAACAGTCTGGACGACTGGGTGATCTGGTATTATATCATTAGCCAACATGGCCTTGGCATATTGGTACTGCGAACAGCTGAAAGCAGAGAGGAAGTACAGTCACAATTTTTCCAGGAGCATGTTGTTCTACTGTATAGCTTAATGATGATGGCATTCTCTTGGTTAACACACTTTGGAGGTAAAATAGACCCCCATTCGTATCTCCGGACAGGGACTACTCAGATTGATTTCGTCATCAGGAACAACAAAACTGGCATTGTACGGGGCGGAAGGTGAAATATTATTCCCTTACTCGGCTAGGTAGGTTAGAGAGAGGGGTATGTTGAAGCTAGATGTAGTAGGAATTAGAGAAGTGTGGCGGCAGGAACAAAAAGATTGCTGCTCACGTGAATACAGGCTTATAAACACAAAAAACAAGTAGAGGTAAAGCAGAAGTAGGTCTAATAATGATTAAGAGAATAGGAATGCAGGAAAGCAACTACGAACAACATAGTGATAGCATTATAGTAACCAAGGCAGCAACGAAGGCAACTGCCTACCACAACAGTACGAGTTCATATGCCTACTACCTCAGCAGTTGATGATGAGATTGGAAGAATGTCTGATGAGATAAAAGAAATTATTCGAATAGTTAAGGGAGACAAAAATTTAATTGTGATGCAAGATTTGATAGGAGGGAAAGGAAGAGAAGGAAAAATTGTGGAATAGTATAACCTGGAGCAAAGGAATGAAAGAGGAAGCCACCTGATAGAATTCTGCACAAAGCTTAATTTAATAATTGCAAACACTTAGTTTAACACTCACAATAGAAGATACTTCAAGTGGAAGAGACCTAGACGCGCTGGAAGTTTCAGTTTGATTACGGAACGGTAAAACGAAGATTTCGAAACCAGATTTTAAACTGCAAAATGTTTCCAGGGGCAGATGTACATTCCTACCATAATTCACAGGTGATGAACTACATATTAAAACTGGGGGGAATTTCGGAAATGTAGGAAACTATGGTGGCTGAACCTAAATAAACTGGTAGAACCAGAGGTCGTTGAGAGCTTCAAATGGAGCATTAGGCAATGATTGACAGAAATAAAGCAAGAAAGACGACAGGAGAGGAATGAGTAGTTTTGAGTAATAAAGTAGTGAAGACAGCAGAGGATCAAATAGGTAAATAGACAAAGCCCAGTAGAAATTCTTAGAGAACCAAATAGGTAAATAGACAAAGCCCAGTAGGAATTCTCGGTTAACACACGAGATAATGAATTTATTTGACGAATGCAGAACGTATGAAATGCATGCAACTTGGAATTCAGACGGTTAAAAAATGAAACTGACAGAAAGTGCAAAATGGCTAAGCAGGTACGGCTAGAGGACAAACTCAATGCTGTAGAAACAAGCCCGACTGCGGGAACAAACCTAAATTTATGGTATTTGTAAATTTAGAGAAAGCTTTTGACAATGTTTACTGCAATAATTAAAATGCTGAAGTTGACAGGGATAAAATACAGGGAGTGAAATGTTCTCTATAATTCGAACGGAAATCAACTTCAGTGGTAGGAATCGAAGGACATGAAAGGGAAGCAACAGTTGAGAAGGGAGTGAGACTGGGTGGTAACCTACCCCTGTGTTGTTCAGTATGTACATTGAGCAAGCTGTGAAGGAAGCCAGGGAGCCGTTTGGAAAGGGTATCAAACTTCAGGGAGAGGAAATAAAAACGTTGAGGTTCGCTGATGATGTAATCCTGTCAGAGACGGAAAGGGCATGGAAGAGCAGTTGAACAGAATTGATATAGTTTTGAAAACGGTTGTAAGATGAATGTGAACAAAAGTATAACAAGGGCAACAGAACGTGTTAGAATTAAATTAGACGATGCTGAGGGCGGTTAGGAAGTGAGACACTAAAAGTATCAGTAAAATAACTGATGGCTGCTGAAGTAGAGAAAAAGGAGAAAATGAAACAGTAATAGCTAGAAAGGACTTCCTTGAAATGAGAAATTTGTTACCACTGTATATAAATTGAAACATTAGGAAGTCTTTTCTGAAAGTATTTGTGTCGAGTGTATCCCTGTACCGAAGCGAAACTTAGAAAATAAGTAGTTCACGCAAGAAGGGAATAGGAGTTTCTGCTGTGCCGCTGTAAAAGGATGCTGACGTTTAGATTGGTAGATCGAATAACTGTTAAGGAGGTATTGAAACGAACAGGGGAAAACGAAATTTATTGCACAATCTGACTAAAAGAAGGGTTTCATTGATGGGATAGATCTTGAGGTACTAAGGTATCATCAGTTTGGTAATGGAAAAAAGTACGAAGAGTAAAAAGCGTAGAGTGAGCCAAAGGCTCGAATGCACCAACCAGGGTCACATTGGTGTAGGCTGCAGTAGCTACACAGAGCTGAAGTGACTTGCACAAGGGAGACACGTGTGGAAAGGTACTTGAAACTAGTCTTCGCGCTGAAAGCCACAATGACAACAACAACAACAACAACAACATTTTGAATCTGATATAATGACCTATTGTGAGCAAAACGTTATCGTCGTAGAATCCAGTATGGATTTGAAAACGTTAATGTATTTATTATTCGTATAAGGTATAAGGAGTCATGGAACTACGTAACCTGGTCGCTTCTACTGTTTCTTTCTTTCTTTCTTTTCTTTTTTTACTCCTTCGAAGGAGAATAAATTCTCATATTACCGATTTCTCACTCAGTTGATGAACTCTTTACAGCAGGCAGAAAGCATAATGTTATCCGGATAGCTATTCATTAATAAATTTAGGGTATTTTCTAGAGAAGTTGGATACGTCCAGCGTTCTTCACATTTTACTCTAGGGAACCCGGCAGTGGTTCGCAACTGTTAAATATGTATGACAGTTGGATACACACTGAGGTGACAAAAATCATGGGATACCTTCTAACGTCGTATGGACTTCGTTTTGCCCGGTGTAGTGCAGCAACTCCTCGCAGCACGGACTCAACAAGTCATTGGAAGTCCCCTGCAGAAATACTGAGCCATGCTGACTCTGTAGCCGTCCAACATTTCGAAAGTGTTGTACGTGCAGGATGGCCTCTCGTTTATGTCTCATAAAGTTCGATGGGATTCATGTCGGGCGTTTGAATTAACCAGAGTGTACACCACACCAATCGCGAACAATTGTGGCCCGGTGACATGCCGCATTGTCATCCATAAAAATTCCATCGTGGTTTGGGAACATTGAGTCCATGAAGGTTGCAAATACTGTCCAATTAGCCGAACATAACCATTTCCATTCAATGATCCGTTCAGATGGACAAGAGGACCCCGTCCATTCCATGTAAACACAACCCATACCATAATGGAACCACCACCAACTTGCATAGTGCGTTGTTGACAACTCGGGTCCATGGCTTCGAAGGGTCTGCGCCACACTTGAATCCTCCCATCAGCTGTTACCAACTGAAATGAGGACTCGTCTGACAGCCGTCTAGGGTCCAACCAATACGGCTACGACCCCAGGAGAGGCGCTGCAGGCGACGTCGTACTGTCAGCAAAGGCACTCGTGTCGATCGTCAGCTGTCGTAGCTCATTAACACCAAATTTTGCCACACTGTCCTAACGGATACATACGTCGTCCGTCCTACATTGATTTCTGCAGTTATTTCACGCAGTGTTCCTTGTGTGTTAGCACTGACGACTCTCCGCAAACGCCGCTGGCCTCGGTCGATAAGTGAAGGCCGTCGGCCACTGCTCTGTCTGTGGCGAGAGGTAATGCCTGCTGCCCCCTGTCATTGTCCATCTTCTACCTCCCTCTCTTTATCTTCTCGTCCGCCTCCTATCTCTGTCAGTATCCTCCATTCCCTTCTCTATTTTAATTTTCTCGCCGGCCGGAGTGGCCGAGCGGTTCTAGGCACTACAGTCTGGAACCGCGCCACCGCTACGGTCGCAGGTTCGAATCCTGCCTCGGGCATGGATGTGTGTGTCGTCCTTAGGTTAGTTAGGTTTAAGTAGTTCTAAGTTCTAGGGGACTTATGACCTAAGCAGTTGAGTCCCATAGTGCTCAGAGCCATTTGAACCATTTTTTAATTTCCTCTCCTTCTCTCTCTGTCCATCTCCTCTTCCCCATCCTCAAGTTACAGCATTGTTTACTGATATTGCAAACAAAACCTCGACTGGGAACTGAAGCCGCTTATAATCAATAGGTAAATCGGTTGGCTTTGTTGGTATACTGGGTAAGAGAGAGATTCCATCCGCTGCTCGATATGTGAGGATAGTAGCTTCAATGACAGTATTTCATGTAAGTTCAATCAGCGAACACACAGGGTTACAGAGATTCGAACAATTCAGATTCCTTAGTAGTATTCTAACCTTAAGCTCTTAAGCTACAAATACGACTTTCCTGCATTGTGTTAAAACCGACGGCGAGGAAGAAAACATAAAACCACATTGTTGTCTGTACAATTTTTGTTTAAAATTGCAAATTAGGAAAAAGAATATATATGTGGGAGAAACAATTTGTCCAACTGTTTAAACGTCCTGCGGTAGCAGCTGAAGCTGATCGCGACAAAGAAAACGAAATCACACATTTTCACAATACTCCAGTTTCTTTCTAGCAGTTGGTTTTAACAGGAAACCTGTATGTACATTGTTCCTTAAAAATGATGTAGCCTATGTTCGTCTGAATATTTATTAGAGAATCATGTAAAAATTTGAAGTAAATCTGTCAAAATTTTTCGAGATTTTTGCTAAAACTTTTCCCCTTTGTGTTATACCTGTAACGGATATAAGGCAGAGGCTTTTATTGGTTGTGAAACTTCCTGGCAGATTAAAACTGTATGCTGGACCGAGACTCGAACTCGGGACCTTTGCCATTCGCGGGCAAGTGCTCTAACACTGAGCTACCCAAGCACGACTCTCGCCCCCTCCTCACAGCTTTACTTCTGCCAGTACCTCGTCTCCTGCCTTCCAAACATTACAGAAGCTCTTCTGCGAACCTTGCAGAACTAGCACTCCTGAAAGAAAGGATGAAGCTGTGAGGATGGGGCGTGAGTCGTGCTTGGGTAGCTAAGATGGTAGAGCACTTGCCCGCGAAAGGCAGAGGTCCCGAGTTCGAGTCTCGGTCCGGCACACAGTTTTAATCTGCCAGGAAGTTTCATATCAGCGCACACTCCGCTGCAGAGTAAAAATCTCATTCTGGAAACATCCCCCAGGCTGTGGCTAAGCCATGTCTCCGCAATATCCTTTCTTTCAGGAGTGCTAGTTCTGCAAGATTCGCAGGAGAGCTTCTGTAAAGTTCGGAAGGTAGGAGACGAGGTACTGGCAGAAGTAAAGCTGTTAGGACGGGGCGTGAGTCGTGCTTGGGTAGCTCAGTGATGCCGGCACGGTAGCTCAGCGTGTTCGGTCAGAGAGCCGGTTGGCCTCTGTAATAAAAAACTGAGTCGAAAGATCAACCACCGAACTTGAACAGGATGTCTTGCGACGTCCGCAACGACCAAACACAACGATCAATAACGAATAAAATGAAAAAAAAAAAAAAGTGGTAGAGGACTTGCCCGCGAAAGGCAAAGGTCCCGAGTTCGAGTCTCGGTCCAGCACGCAGTTTTAATCCGCCAGAAAGTTTCACATCAGCTCACACTCCGCTGCAGAGTGAAAATCTCATTCTGCTTTTATTGGTTACTGAGGAGAGTGTACTGAACAACAATACATTAGTATTTACTTTATTTTCAAACTAATAACTATAGCTATTAGGAGTAGTATTTTTTAGCTTGGTTAGTACCTCCAAATACATGTGGCAAGAGCAAGTCATTAATGCTTATTTTTCCTGGACAGCAGGTCAGGCGTTGAAACGTGGACGTGTGGACGCAAAACGGTTAGACCACTTACTGTTAGTTATGCAGTTACGACAGTATAGAAAATATTAGGGAGTAAATTATATGATGTGTTTATGGGAAGACTGTTTGATGCAGAGAAGAAAAGCAGTCACACTGATGTGTGTACGTATTAAGCTACCACATATAAAAATTCCTGCACTTATACCCGCTACACCCTGTACATACGTAATTTCCGTCCGAACAGACCGTGGAAGACCCACCGATACCGACCGACCGCTGTGTCATCCTCAATCGATAGGCATCACTGGAGGGGTATGTGATCAGCACAGCGCTCTCCTGGTCGTTGTCAGCTTTCGTGACCGCATCCACTACTTCTTAATCAAGTAGCTCTTCAGTTGGCCTCATAAAAACAGTGCATCCCGCTTGGCAACAGAGCGGCAGACCCGAACGGTCACTATCCGAGAGTTAGCCACAGTGCTTAACTTCGGTGATCTGACAGGAACCGGTGTTACCACTGCGACAAGGCCGTTGGCGCCATCTCAAGCAGCGAAAGTTTCATTATAACCACGTTGTTATAATGGAACTTCCGCTACGTGAGAGGGCTCATGAAAAATGAGTGATCATAGGACAATGAAACTTCGTGGAATCATGTGTAAGGACGTGCAGAAAAGAAATAACGAATAAACCATTGAAAGAATAATATTTTAATTTTCCCATAGAATATAAAATTTGTTAATTGTGTGCCACCTTTGCGTTCGAGGTTACTAAAATTTCTTATATGACGACGATCTGCATTCTCGACAGCCTGCAACCCCCTAGTTATTCCATTTCGCTATTGTTCCCAGCATTTTTCGATCGGTGAACCGTGGAATGTTCAGCGATTGTGACACAGCTTGTGCACTGCTTGGAGATCACACAGTGGGTTCACCATTCTCAACCATATCAACAGTTACGTCTTAAACAATTCGTTTCGCAATTTGCCATCGGCCTCTCCGAGGAGTAATTCCCATTTGACCAGTCAATTCGAACTTCCGAATTATGTTTTTCCACCACGATGCAGAAAGAGGACCTCTCCGCATTCCTTTAATGCGTTGATACTCGCTAAGAGCAGCAGATCTATTGCTGTTGTTTCGATAAAACAACTTTTGAGTAAAGTCCAAGTCACCTTGTCTAGACACATGTCGATTGTCTGAAATTGTAATGCACGCTGATGCTTGTGTTGCACCCATACGACTTGTACCAGCTTCTATCGGCAAGTCATGACACAACGTGGTACCACCGTGGTACAACAACAAAGTTAGGAAACTACTGCGAAAGCAAAGAGAGCTTCACTCCAAGGTTAAACGCAGCCAAAACCTCTCAGACAAACAGAAGCTAAACGATGTCAAAGTTAGCGTAAGGAGGGCTATGCGTGAAGCGTTCAGTGAATTCGAAAGTAAAATTCTATGTACCGACTTGACAGAAAATCCTAGGAAGTTCTGGTCTTACGTTAAATCAGTAAGTGGTTCGAAACAGCATATCCAGACACTCCGGGATGATGAAGGCATTGAAACAGAGGATGACACTCGTAAAGCTGAAATACTAAACACCTTTTTCCAAAGCCGTTTCTCAGAGGAAGACCGCACTGCAGTTCCTTCTCTAAATCCTCGCACAAACGAAAAAATGGCTGACATCGAAATAAGTGTCCAAGGAATAGAAAAGCAACTGGAATCACTCAACAGAGGAAAGTCCACTGGACCTGACGGGATACCAATTGCCGGCCGGAGTGGCCGAGCGGTTAAAGGCGCTACAGTCTGGAACCGCACGACCGCTACGGTCGCAGGTTCGAATCCTGCCTCGGGCATGGATGTGCGTGATGTCCTTAGGTTAGTTAGGTTTAAGTAGTTCTAAGTTCTAGGGGACTTATGACCACAGCAGTTGAGTCCCATAGTGCTCAGAGCCATTTGAACCATTTGGATACCAATTCGATTCTACACAGAGTACGCGAAAGAACTTGCCCCCCTTCTAACAGCCGTGTACCGCAAGTCTCTAGAGGAACGGAAGGTTCCAAATGATTGGAAAAGAGCACAGGTAGTCCCAGTCTTCAAGAAGGGTCGTCGAGCAGATGCGCAAAACTATAGACCTATATCTCTGACGTCGATCTGTTGTAGAATATTAGAACATGTTTTTTGCTCGAGTATCATGTCGTTTTTGGAGACCCAGAATCTACTATGTAGGAATCAACATGGATTCCGGAAACAGCGATCGTGTGAGACCCAACTCGCTTTATTTGTTCATGAGACCCAGAAAATATTAGATACAGGCTCCCAGGTAGATGCTATTTTCCTTGACTTCCGGAAGGCGTTCGATACAGTTCCTCACTGTCGCCTGATAAACAAAGTAAGAGCCTACAGAATATCAGACCAGCTGTGTGGCTGGATTGAAGAGTTTTTAGCAAACAGAACACAGCATGTTGTTATCAATGGAGAGACGTCTACAGACGTTAAAGTAACCTCTGGCGTGCCACAGGAGTGTGTTATGGGACCATTGCTTTTCACAATATATATAAATGGCCTAGCAGATAGTGTCGGAAGTTCCATGCGGCTTTTCGCGGATGATGCTGTAGTATACAGAGAATTTGCAGCATTAGAAAATTGTAGCGAAATGCAGGAAGATCTGCAGCGGATAGGCACTTGGTGCAGGGAGTGGCAACTGACCCTTAACATAGACAAATGTAATGTACTGCGAATACATAGAAAGAAGGATTCTTTATAGTATGATTATATGATTGCGGAACAAACACTGGTAGCAGTTACTTCTGTAAAATATCTGGGAGTATGCGTGCGGAACGATTAGAAGTGGAATGATTATATAAAATTAATTGTTGGTAAGGCGGGTACCAAGTTGAGATTCATTGGGAGAGTCCTTAGAAAATGTAGTCCATCAACAAAGGAGGTGGCTTACAAAACACTCGTTCGACCTATACTTGAGTATTGCTCATCAGTGTGGGATCCGTACCAGATCGGGTTGACGGAGGAGATAGAGAAGATCCAAAGAAGAGCGGCGCGTTTCGTCACAGGGTTATTTGGTAACCGTGATAGTGTTATGGAGATGTTTAGCAAACTCAAGTGGCAGACTCTGCAAGAGAGGCGCTCTGCATCGCGGTGTAGCTTGCTCGCCAGGTTTCGAGAGGGTGCGTTTCTGGATGAGGTATCGAATATATTGCTTCCCCCTACTTATACCTCCCGATGAGATCACGAATGTAAAATTAAAGAGATTAGAGCGCTTACAGAGGCTTTCAGACAGTCGTTCTTCCCGCGAACCATACGCGACTGGAACAGAAAAGGGAGGTAATGACAGTGGCACGTAAAGTGTCCTCCGCCACACACCGTTGGGTGGCTTGCGGAGTATAAATGTAAATGTAGATGTAGAACGTTACTAATAACGGAAATCCTGCAGTGCACATCTTAACATCATTCCTATATAGTTGGGTTCCCATAGGGTAAATATTTTTACGTCTACACTGGCTCAAGTAGGAAAAGTTTGATTATAATGACTATGAAGGATGATGCAGCTGCCCATACCGCTTTCGTTCAATGCAACCCGTAATGTTATAGCTGGCCTTCATAAGCCGAGCGAGAGATTTTCATTTTTTCTCGCTCGCTACACGAAACTGTTAGTGCTGCGGAAAAAAATGAGCAGCACCTTAGTGTAGGAAATTTAATGTAGTTAAATTTTGTACTGGAATACGTTTTGGACGGAGTCGATGGTTCCAGAATTATTCAAGGAAACGTACAAAAGTGTCCATCAAACGCAGCTCCACCCACACTCATCCCTCACCAGTCAGGATTTCTAGTATGTTGTTCGTGACATTCCCTCCTACCACTGTACAAAAATTTCCGACTACACGAACTATTCCCGATGTTCGACTTTTTTTGGTCGCTATTGATTGGACGATTATGCCACAAGCATAGTCAGCTATTTCGTTAACATATTGATTTAAACTTGCCCGTGGCGGTAACGATCGGAAAACGATTTTTGTAAACGTTTCGATGAAACTAATTACGTTTGTAGTCAGAAGCTCTGACGAAAACAACGATGCAATTGTTTACTTTATACTGTTAAAATTCACAAAACTATTAGGTAAAATTTACACAAACGTCAATTTTTGCAATCTGTAATTGCTCGACTAAGCCGGTGGTATAATAAGGCTAATCAATGAAAGCCAGAAAAGGTCGAATGTGTGGAGTAGTTCCTGATTTCGCAACATTTGTACAGTGCTAGGAGGGAGTGCCGTAACTGACTAGCGGGGGCTGAGTATGGGAGTGTGGGATGCGTTGAATGGTCACTTTTGCACGTTTTGATTGAATGACTTGCAAATTATTGCCTCTAACGAAAACGTATCCCAGTACAAAATTTAGCTACATTAAATTTCCTACAAAAAGGTCCTGTCCATTTTTACTGTAGGACTAACATGTTGCACCTAGCAAGCGGGGGAGTGTGAAAATCTCAGATGTGGTTTTGAAGGCCAGTTGCAACATTGCGGGTTGCATAAAAGGTCAATGGTAGAGACAGCTGAATCATCTTTCACGCCAGTCGCATAAGAGTGGCGCTAGTAGCGCCACTATGAGGACACAAATCAGGTTTGCTTTAAATACACGCTGTAACGGTCGTGAACATTAGTTACCTTTGAGACTGGACGAGGTGAGCTGATGGTAGTCAGACTCCATTATAATTATCCGGGCTGTTATGCCGTGGTCGGTTGATGAATTCTGTGTCAATTCCCAACGTTTCGTCCCCGTCTGCAGGGGACATCTTCAAGTGGGTCTGTAGCTCGATGTAAGGTCCAGTATCGAGCCAGTGGGTGTGTTGGACCTTTAATCGAGCTACAGACCCCCTTGAAGATGTCCCCCGCAGACGGGGACGAAACGTTGGTAATTGACACAGAATTCATCAACCGACCACGGCGTAACAGCCCGGATAATTATAATGGACATGACATTTCCAGCCATGAATGTCTACATTTTAGTATGGTAGTCAGACTGCCTTTAAGGCGACAAAGACGCCATTATCAACACCTCACTGAGTTTGAACGAGTTCGTGTAATATGGCTACGAGAAGCTGGATATTTCTTCTGCGATATTGCAGAAACACTTGGGAGGAATGTAGCCACTGTACATAATTGCTAGCAGTGGTGGTCATGAGAATGTACAGTCGCCAGAAGACAGGGCTTCGGACAGCCACGTGGCACTACTGAGCGGATAGACCATAGTAATCGGCGTATAACTCTGACGAATTGTACTGCATCTGCAGCAGCAATCTGAACATAGTTGACAGCATAGCGGCACAACGAACTGTTACAAGTCCGTTACTTATGGACAGCTCCCAGCCAGACGCTCTATAGCGTGCATTCCACTGACCTCAAAGCAAGTGAGAACTGAATGGAGGGCAGTGTGGACGTCTGTTGTGCTTTCTGATGAAAGATGGTTCTGCCTCAGTGCCAGTGATGGCCGTGTGTTGGTTAGGAGGAGGACAGTTGATGGCCTGCAACCAACCTTCTGCGTGCTAGACACACTGGACCTACACCTGGACTTATGGTCTGGTGCGCCATTTCGTATGACAGCAGGAGCACCCTCATGGCTAACCCACTCTCTCTGACTGCAAATTTGTATGTCAGTTCTGGTGGGTCGACCTGTTGTGCTGCCATTCATGAACGGCAGTCTAGGGGTTTTTATCAATCACGATAACGCTCGCCTACTACGCCGGCCCAGATCGAATCCGCCCGGTGGATTAACGGCGACGGTCGGTGTGCCGGCCAGCCTGGATGTGGTTTTTAGGCGGTTTTCCACGTCCTACTAGGTGAATATCGGGCTGATACTCACGTCCCGCCTCAGTTACACGACTCCCAGACATTTGAAACACATTCACGATTTACACTAGACGCAGACAGCTGGGATACACTACTTCCGTCCTGGGGAGTATGGGGTGGCGGCAGGAAGGGCATCCGGCCACCCCTTAACATTAACATGCCAAGTCCGGTTAACCATGGCCGACCCTGCGTCACCGCAGGACAAGGCGCAAGCGATAGAATAGAATACATGCCCACATACCGCTGTTGTGAGTCAATATATTCTGCAGAGTGTTGACATTCTGCCTTGACCTACTCGATCCTCAGATCAATTTCCAATCGAGCACATATGGGAAATCATTGGACAACAACTCCAGCGTCATCCACAAACAGCATTAACCGTCCCTGTATCGACCGACGAAGTGCAACAGACATGGACTCCATCCCACAAACTGACACCTGTCACCTGTACAATACAATGTACGCACTTTTGCATACTCGCTTTCAACATTCTGGTAGCTACACCCGTTATTAATGTGCCAGCATTTCATATTTGCAATGGCTTATCTCGCGCTTACATTAACTTGTGATCCTCCAATGCTAATCACTTAAATATGTTATCTAGACAAATGTATTACCAAAATTTCGTCATTCTGCATTACTTATTTTTTGTTGTTGCGATTTTTTTCCACCAATGTAGTTGTCATGTAATTCAGAAATCTATAGTCTATATAAAGGCGAAAAGTTGTTAGAAAAAAAATCTCGAAAAGTTCTTGACCAATTTACTGCAAGTGTTTGCACGATACTTTAATAAAAGTTTGGGCAAATTTGACTGTTTTTTTCAACTTAGGACAACTAAACATCTCGAAAACGACGCCTCTTGTACGAAAAAAATGTTTCAGATGAAAAGGTGATATCAGAAAAGGAGACATCTGTCTGTGCTACAACTGGCCACTTTCTAATCACCAATCCTACGTGGACAGGGTCAAGTTTCTATTTTCAAACAGGAACCCCACAATTTTTATTATATATTAGAATTCTACGCCAAAAAATAAGTATGTTTAATCAAGCCACCGTTTCCCATTCGTGGTAGATGGCGCTATTATCGACAACAATCAAGTGTTCCTGTTTTTGCAATTAAGAACAGACGTATTTGATTCTATATTGCATTTAAAACCTTTATGCCCTAATAACTGATACTGAAGTTCAGACTGATGTGATTGAACAGTACAAGTAACATGGACAGACATTGACATTTACGGCAAATAAGCTACTTGTGTGGTAATGTAGGTTTCTGTTCCCTCAAACCATCGGAATGCTTAATTTCGGTGGCACCGCCATCAGGATGACTGATTTTGGTGTGTACTTTCATCCAACCGTCGTAACTATCGCGCTTGCCGCTACGCGGCTACGCCGGAATCCAAACCACAAAGATTTTAATAATGTCAAATGTCCAGGAAGTGATAGTGACAGGCGCACGTGCTATAGCTACTCGAAGAAAACAAGCACCCCAATGGTGAGAGGCTAGAGGATTCACCGAAATCAGGCCCCCAAATGGTGAGAGGCAAGGGGATTCACCGAAATCAAGCGTCCCGATGGGAACGGAAAACTATTACATTCACATCGTTTTTCCCGGATCGCGCTAAACGTAGTTTCTAACCAGACATTGAAATGCTTGAGCTTCCTGTACTATACAGTCTAATTTGCAACGCTAAAGTAAATTTCGATAAATATCAACCGTTAGAACACAAATATTTACATTTACATTGTAAATGAAATGTAAAATGAAATGCGTCGGTTGTTAATTGCAAAGGATGGCACACTTGATATTTGTCAATTACAGCGCCATCTACCACGAACGGCAGACAATGGTTTGAGTAAATCTTACGTATGTTTCGAGGTAGAAACCAAATACGAAACAAAAACAGCAGGTTCCCATCTGAAAATTCAAAACTGACCCTGCCCACGCAGTGGAGGTGGTTAGGAGGTGGCCAGTTTTAGCACAGAGGGATGTTCCCTTTATTAATACTAACTTTACACCAATAGTATAACACGTATTATCGTGAGAGCAGTTCACGCAACGGATCCAAAAACTGTCAGCTGTTCCGTAGCCTCGCTTATACAAGAATGATCCTACATGGTGAATAATGTAGTCATCTTTATATGAAATGTGTACAAACTGAAGGATAGTACGAGAACGCTGCACGCCCAGCAGTCTGACATCACACGTCAAAACGACGTAGACTGTTTTCATTAGATGTACCTGAGGTCAGTGGCTTAGGTCTTCTGCTTTTGTTTTGAACGGCCAGTGTCGGTTGGTCACAACCAGTGTGCTCCCTGCCAACGTTGGATAAGCAGCTGCCAGCAGAAAGTCGTATACTTCTAGCTCACTTATTTGTTACATAGTTTAATTCTTAATTTCTCTGCGTGTTTTTGGTACTTGCATTGTTTAATTCATAAATTTCTGGCGTATTATAGTATTTGAGAGTTGTAACATCGCGTTTTAGTACCTGAATAGTGTAAAATCGCGTTGTCTTCTTCCACCGCCGAGCAGTGTGTCAGCAGTGCGCAAGTAGCAGCATTACTGCATTTACTAGGCAATCTTGTATTTTAGTAACCGTTTAAATGTTGTGTCGATTTGTTTGTGCTCTCTGTAGATTAGTTCAGACGTTCTTTGCACAACAGATTTTAGCATGGATAGGGACTGCAACTACTGTGTTCGGATGCAGGCTGAGTTGGCATCCCTTCGCTCCCAGTTTCAGGCAGTGTTGGCTTCAGTCACACAGCTTGAGGCTGTTGCCAATGGGCATCACTATGGGGGCCCGGATGGGGGTTTGTCGGAGACGGCCAGCTCGTCCCACGTATCCCCCGGTCGGACTACGACTGTGGCTGCCCGGGATACTGCCCACATTGAGGCTGATCCCTCACCTGTGGTAGAGTGGCAGGGAGCGAAAGACATTCCAAAGGGCTGAACGGAAGGCCTCTCCAGTTTGTCTGACGAACCGGTTTCAGGCTCTGTCTCAGGCTGATACTGATCTTCGGCCGGATATGGCTGCTTGTCCTGTTCCAGAGGTTGCCCCTCAGTCTGCAAGATCCGGGCGGTCGCAGAGGGTGGGCTTACTGGTAGTTGGGAGCTCCAACGTCAGGCGTGTAATGGGGCCCCTTAGGGATATGGCAGCAAGAGAGGGGAAGAAAACCAATGTGCACTCCGTGTGCATACCGGGGGGAGTCATTCCAGATGTGGAAAGGGTCCTTCCGGATGCCATGAAGGGTACAGGGTGCACCCATCTGCAGATGGTCGCTCATGTTGGCACCAATGATGTGTGTCGCTATGGATCGGAGGAAATCCTCTCTGGCTTCCGGCGGCTATCTGATTTGGTGAAGACTACCAGTCTCGCTAGCGCGATGAAAGCAGAGCTCACCATCTGCAGCATCGTCGACAGGACTGACTGCGGACCTTTGGTACAGAGCCGAGTGGATCAGAGGCTGAGACGGTTCTGCTACGGTGTGGGCTGCAGATTCCTCGACTTGCGCCATAGGGTGGTGGGGTTTCGGGTTCCGCTGGATAGGTCAGGAGTCCACTACACGCAGCAAGCGGCTACACGGGTAGCAGGGGTTGTGTGGCGTGGAGTGGGCGGTTTTTTTAGGTTAGATGGCCTCGGGCAAGTACAGAAAGGGCAACAGCATCAAAGGGTGTGGGGCAAAGTCAGGACATGCGGGGACCAAGCAGCAATCGGTATTGTAATTGTAAACTGTCGAAGCTGCAATGTTAAAGTACCGGAACTTCAAGCGCTGATAGAAAGCACCGAAGCTGAAATAGTTATAGGTACAGAAAGCTGGCTGAAGCCAGAGATAAATTCTGCCGAAATTTTTACAAAGACACAGACGGTGTATAGAAAGGATAGATTGCATGCAACCGGTGGTGGCGTGTTTGTCGCTGTTACTAGTAGTTTATCCTGTAGTGAAGTAGAAGTGGATAGTTCCTGTGAATTATTATGGGTGGAGGTTACACTCAACAACCGAGCTAAGTTAATAATTGGCTCCTTGTACCGACCTCCCGACTCATCAGCATTAGTGGCAGAACAACTGAGAGAAAATTTGGAATACATTTCACATAAATTTTCTCAGCATGTTATAGTCTTAGGTGGAGATTTCAATTTACCAGATATAGACTGGGACACTCAGATGTTTAGGACGGGTGGTAGGGACAGAGTATAGAGTGACATTATACTGAGTTCACTATCCGAAAATTACCTCGAGCAATTAAACAGAGAACCGACTCGTGGAGATAACATCTTGGACCTACTGATAACAAACAGACCCGAACTTTTCGACTCTGTAAGTGCAGAACAAGGAATCAGTGATCATAAGGCCGTTGCAGCATCCCTGAATATGGAAGTTAATAGGAATATAAAAAAAATGGAGGAAGGTTTATCTGTTTAGCAAGAGTAATAGAAGGCAGATTTCAGACTACTTAACAGATCAAAACGAAAATTTCTGTTCCGAAACTGACAATGTTGAGTGTTTATGGAAAAAGTTCAAGGCAATCGTAAAATGCGTTTTAGACAGGTACGTGCCGAGTAAAACTGTGAGGGACGGGAGAAACCCACCGTGGTTCAACAACAAAGTTAGGAAACTACTGCGAAAGCAAAGAGAGCTTCACTCCAAGTTTAAACGCAGCCAAAATCTCTCAGACAAACAGAAGCTAAACGATGTTAAAGTTAGCGCAAGGAGGGCTATGTGTGAAGCATTCAGTGAATTCGAAAGTAAAATTCTATGTACCGACTTGACTGAAAATCCTAGGAAGTTCTGGTCTTACGTTAAATCAGTAAGTGGTTCGAAACAGCATATCCAGACACTCCGGGATGATGATGGTATTGAAACAGAGGATGACACGCGTAAAGCTGAAATACTAAACACCTTTTTCCAAAGATGTTTCACAGGGGAAGACCGCACTGCACTTCCATCTCTAAATCCTCGCACAAACGAAAAAATGGCTGACATCGAAATAAGTGTCCAAGGAATAGAAAAGAAACTGGAATCACTCAACAGAGGAAAGTCCACTGGACCTGACGGGATACCAATTCGATTCTACACAGAGTACGCGAAAGAACTTGCCCCCCTTCTAACAGCCGTGTACCGCAAGTCTCTAGAGGAACGGAAGGTTCCAAATGATTGGAAAAGAGCACAGGTAGTCCTAGTCTTCAAGAAGGGTCGTCGAGCAGATGCGCAAAACTATAGACCTATATCTCTGACGTCGATCTGTTGTAGAATTTTAGAACATGTTTTTTGCTCGAGTATCATGTCGTTTTTGGAAACCCAGAATCTACTTTGTAGGAATCAACATGGATTCCGGAAACAACGATCGTGTGAGACCCAACTCGCTTTATTTGTTCATGAGACCCAGAAAATATTAGATACAGGCTCCCAGGTAGATGCTATTTTCCTTGACTTCCGGAGGGCGTTCGATACAGTTCCGCACTGTCGCCTGATAAACAAAGTAAGAGCCTACAGAATATCAGACCAGCTGTGTGGCTGGATTGAAGAGTTTTTAGCAAACAGAACACAGCATGCTTTTATCAATGGAGAGACGTCTACAGACGTTAAAGTAACCTCTGGCGTGCCACAGGGGAGTGTTATGGGACCATTCCTTTTCACAATATATATAAATGACCTAGTAGATAGTGTGGCAAGGAGGTGGCTTACAAAACACTCGTTCGACCTATACTTGAGTATTGCTCATCAGTGTGGGATCCGTACCAGATCGGGTTGACGGAGGAGATAGAGAAGATCCAAAGAAGAGCGACACGTTTCGTCACAGGGTTATTTGGTAACCGTGATAGCGTTACGGAGATGTTTAGCAAACTCAAGTGGCAGACTCTGCAAGAGAGGAGCTCTGCATCGCGGTGCAGCTTGCTCGCCAGGTTTCGAGAGGGTGCGTTTCTGCATGAGGTATCGAATATATTGCTTCCCTCTACTTATACCTCCCGATGAGATCACGAATGTAAAATTAGAGAGATTCGAGCGCCCACGGAGGCTTTCATACAGTCGTTCTTCCTGCGAACCATACGTGACTGGAACAGAAAAGGGAGGTAATGACAGTGGCACGTAAAGTGCCCTCCGCCACACACCGTTGGGTGGCTTGCAGAGTATAAATGTAGATGTAGATGTAGGTGATCATAACACTGACGATCCCAGTGGGGGGTGATTGTGACGTCTATGGTCTCAGCTGGAATGATCGTGATGTCTAACGCCTATACAGGGTGTTACAAAGAGGTACGGCCAAAGTTTCAGAAAACGTGCCTCACACACAAAGAAAGAAAATATGTTATGTGGACATGTGTCCGGAAACGCTTACTTTCCATGTTAGAGCTCATTTTATTACTTCTCTTCAAATCACGTTAATCATGGAATGGAAACACACCGCAACAGAACGTACCAGCGTGACTTCAAACACTTTGTTACAGGAAATGTTCAAAATATCCTCCGTTAGCGAGGATACATGCATCCATCCTCCGTCGCATGGAATCCCTGATGCGCTGATGCAGCCCTGGAGAAGGGCGTATTGTATCACAGCCGTCCACAATACGAGCACGAAGAGTCTCTACATTTGGTACCGGGGTTGCGTAGACAAGAGCTTTCAAATGCCCCCATAAATGAAAGTCAGGAGGGTTGAGGTCAGGAGAGCGTGGAGGCCATGGAATTGGTCCGCCTCTACCAATCCATCGGTCACCGAATCTGTTGTTGAGAAACGTACGAACACTTCAACTGAAATGTGCAGGAGCTCCATCGTGCATGAACCACATGTTGTGTCGTACTTGTAAAGGCACATGTTCTAGCAGCACAGGTAGAGTATCCCGTAAGAAATCATGACAACGTGCTCCATTGAGCGTAGGTGGAAGAACATGGGGCCCAATCAAGACATCACCAACAATGCCTGCCCAAACGTTCACAGAAAATCTGTGTTGATGACGTGATTGCACAATTGCGTGCGGATTCTCGTCAGCCCACACAGGTTGATTGTGAAAATTTACAATTTGATCACGTTGGAATGAAGCCTCATCCGTAAAGAGAACATTTGCACTGAAATGAGGATTGACACATTGTTGGATGAACCATTCGCAGAAGTGTAATCCATACATCAAATGGGCATCTGCCAACTCCGCATTTGTAAACATTGCACTGTCTGCAAAACCACGTTCGTGATGAACACTAACCTGTTGATGCTACGTACTGATGTGCTTGATGCTAGTACTGTAGAGCAATGAGTCGCATGTCAACACAAGCACCGAAGTCAACATTACCTTCCTTCAATTGGGCCAACTGGCGGTGAATCGAGGAAGTACAGTACATACTGACGAAACTAAAATGAGCTCTAACGTGGAAATTAAGCGTTTCTTTTCTTTATTTGTGTGTGAGGAATGTTTCCTAAAAGTTTGGCCGTACCTTTTTGTAACACACAGTATACAAACACACACGCAAACACACATATGAAATGTTTTCGTTACGTACTTAGGTGTCAGCATCAGGATGGCCTTTATCACCCTCTCCAGACTAGTGGTACTGCACGAATGTTTCAGTGTAGAAGCCAGACAAATACTGATGAAGGTTCTGCTTCTGAAGTGTGCAGGGGAGTGGGTGGAGTCGAGGGTGAGAGTAAGTGAACATCTGCACACAGTATTCCTGATAGTATCCAGGCAATCAATTGTAGGGATGTTGTGACGGTGGTGGCCTTGAGGCCTTCTTGTGCTGTGATGTCGTAGATGAGCTATCTTTGGTATGACATCTTAGTGACCTTTTGACCTTGGGTGAGTGGAACTGGATACCTAAAATTCACAGTTTCAACCAGCCTTAGTGATCCAACATATACTTAATCTGATAGGGTTAACTGCTATGGTGTATGAAATGTTGCAGCTCCATGCTTCAAGTGCTTGTTTCAAATCCAATGGTTCTGGTAAGAGTTTGGTCATCAGTTTACTGAGACAGGTCTGCAGTGAGCTGAGGGGGTCTCTTGACAGGGGCGTTCGGATATGTAAGGAATGCCTGCCCAAAATTCTCAGGTTATATTAGTCTGAGATGTCTGGAGGCAATGCAATTAATTCCAAAATTTCCCAAGTGGTCCCACAGATTTAACTGCCGAGGCTTATCAAATATCTCTATTCCCCTGCCAACAGAATATTAGTGTGACATGTAAGAAGGTGTAAGGCTGGCACTATCACTGGCCATGTGGAGGTGAGGCATGATGAAACACGCCAAACCATTTTGGTCCACATGGGTCCATTTGTGGTGCTGCCACATGCATCATCTCTCATAGTGTGGGGCGCATGCTGCCACCGACTCTGCCACACATGAGACGATTCTCTCGGCTGTTTTCGTGAGTGGAGGGACACGACACATGCACCTGACAGCGGACAGTGCTCGCTCCATGGGTACCACCGCACTCTCATCAAGTATATTCTCATGGCAGAGACATAAATGTCGAGGTACAGTATTACTGCATAAGAAAGTTGTAATAACGTAATTGTAAAAACTCCTGCAACCTGTACTGTGTTTGTGGTATCCCTACTGTTAAATACTACTACTCCCATATCCTGCAATGTGTTACAAACGTTCCTAAGTGCTTAAATAACGGACCATGCAATATGTAATTGTTTAATACAGTCTATCTTATTTGGATCCTTCCTACTCCCTGTGGTACTGAGAGACCGCTTGAATATCTTACTTATATTTCCAGCCATTTTCACACTGGACTGACCTCATAGTGGCGGACTTATATGATAATTCATGGAGGTAGCCATTCTGACTTCATGGAAGCAACCATCTTGACCTTGAGGGAACCAACAGGGTAGTTGCCCTTGACTAGGGTGGAGGCGTGAGGGAGAAGAGGAGGAAGATGGCATAAATCAAGGGAAGGTGAAGGATTAGGGGATGGGGAGTTTAAAGGGAGGGGGGAGGGTTTCATAAGTCATTCTGAAAAAGGAGTAGTGGAGGTGGTGTGAGGTTAAAAATCACTGGGTCATTGTGCCCATGTCCCCAAAACTTATGGCTTATATGTGCTTGTCTTAAGTATCAGGCCCCACATTAGAGAAGTGTTGCGTGACTGCCACATCACTTCCTCTCATTCCAGCAGAGGGTACAGTCAGAAAAAAATTACTATCTCAAACGTTTATGAATGATTATGTTGTAAAGAAAACCAAGAGACATTGTATCACTTCACATACTTCAGTTACTCCAAATACAACCGTCAGTCACATTGAGTTTATTTTCAATGTGCCTCTATTAGTGGCAGCTTCACCTGTGCTGTGACTGAGCGAGGTGGCGCAGTGGTTAGCACACTGGACTCGCATTCGGGAGGACGACGGTTCAATCCCGTCTCCGGCCATCCTGATTTAGGTTTACCGTGATTTCCCTAAATCGTTTCAGGCAAATGCCGGGATGGTTCCTTTGAAAGGGCACGGCCGATTTCCTTCCCAATCCTTTCCTAACCCGAGCTTGCGCTCCGTCTCTAATGACCTCGTTGTCGACGGGACGTTAAACACTAACCACCACCACCACTACCTATGCTGTGCACTCTACTGCAGCTTCCATCTCAGTGTTGTCTCTAGAATTAACTAGTAGAAACCTTCATTCTCATACAGAGATTTTTGTTGTTGTCTGAAACTAATCTCAAGTTATTAGTTGGAAAAACCGTTGGTGGAATGACTTTTAGATTGCTGTTTCAAGGTGAATTCGAAGTTCCTTCTGAAATTAAATCTCCCTTATAGACACTCTGGACAGTCCTCCCTGATATGTCTATTATCTACATTGTCCTAATATGTAAGATGTATCCGCTACACCAAAGAATCAGAATAATAACTGATTTTCTTATTTACTCTAAGATAACTGCAGCACATAAAACACTGTACAAATAGACGTGATTTTCGCAGCAAAAGTCTATTTAAATTGGACCCTCAATTTCTCTCACTATTGCTAATTGCTGAACAGTCATGTAGGAAAATCAATCGTAGGGCGCCTATAATTAGAAATGATAAACTACGAATAGCTTTAGGATGTACACAAACCTGTAATCTCCACACAGAGAATAAAAACAGCCATCATCAACATTAATAACATCTATTTCACTAATTCCATACTGTTTTTTCTGAATAAATTCCGAAATGTAATTTGAAGCCTGAAATAATTATAATAAACCAAAAAAAATCATATACGTCCCCAAAATGGATATAGATTGCGTTAAACGTGAACCAAACAAATAGCTTGCATTTTTTCACCAAGTATATAAAATTTTTAGAGAGCAAGAAAATTATAGCGATGAATGTTTTCTCACACCTGCATACCATCACAATAAAGAAATCATCAACAAGTTAAATCAGAATCAGTCTTTTGTGCTTGAAACACAGAGGCTGCAGAATAATTTGGTCAATATTCAGCTGAAATTAAAAGAAAAAGAAAATGAAAATGCAGCAGCTGGTATTCTTTATAGTATGCAGTTCAGATTCTTCAGTCAACAACATCAGATGTGGGATTCGTGAATTGCCTGCCCTGAGTTCCTAATGACACACGGAAAGGCAATATATTACACAGCTCGTTTCTAAGTTCCACATTCATATTAAAATGATTTTTGGCTATCCCGTTTCATTACTAAGGTAGCGTATCATCTGTGGTTTTTTCACACTCTGTTGAATCAATCCCATGGTGATCAGGGTGCATCAAATCCTTCTAGTGTTCTGAGCGTCTGCCACTGCAGAGGTGCTTTGGAGGCCCTCATCTCATTCCATCTACTTTCCATATTGAAGATGTTTGCAGACTCAATGAGCTCTTTAGATAGTTGAGGATTTATTTATTGTTTGCGAATATGCGGCTTCATGACCAACAGTATCAGTATGTGCGTTGGACTGTATTTTTCAATATTATCGTATGGTATCGTTTACCTTGGTGTTGGCGGTTAATGGAGTTGAGTGGTCTTGATAGCTTCATCATATTGGTTAGTTACACGGCAATCTTCTCTACATGGCCTCTGTTAAGGAAAGTGGCTGCAAGTATTCTGCTGCAGACTAAACCAACCCCAGTGCAGCTGTAAGCAGTGTGCTCTCTACGAGGTGTCGTGTTAGCAATTTTTTTTCCCTCCGGTTTTAGCTTCAGCATGTGAAAGACATTTACGGTATGTTAGGTCTCTGCCCAGTTCTTCTTCTTCTTTTCATTTTGCCTTATCTCATATTGTCACAGAGTTGGCTTGCTAAATATGGATTTGGCAGTACTAGTGAAATAGAGTGGTTGGATGCCATTCCTGCCGCCACCCCTTCCCGTCTGGGATTTAATTGGCGTCTGTGTGTAGTGTTATCCAAGTGAAAGTGTGAGAATGTTTTGGACAAGTTTGCGAATCGCGTAACTGAGCTGGGGTGTGGGTACGAGCTCACTGTTCACCTACTCGGATGTGGCAAACCGCCTAAGAACCAGTCCAGGCTGGTTGGCACAAACACCGTTCGTCATTAACCCTCTGGGTGGATTTAATCTAGGGCTGATGTACCTGCCAGAATCTGAAAAGCAGTGTGTTAACGCACACGGCTAATCAGGTGTGACACTGAAAGGTATCCGCTACAATCAGCCATCTTACATATGTTCCATTTATATACACGTGGATTACTGGCATGCACTTTTGCTTCTGTATCGGCAACACAGTGATCGATTTCCACATTTTCTCTGCTACATCAACCACACTTAGGTCTTTGACCGTGGTCTTTCGAGCGAGTTTGATTCAGTCAATGAATAGCGTGGGCGTGATCGCCTTACTTCCACAGGCTAGTTTTCGACACGAAGAGGCAATTGAAGTGCAGCAGGCAGTTAGAGTGGGTTTGCTTTTGTGATTGTGAACAGTCAGACAGTGCTGGCCAGAAAGTGGTCACCAGAAGTTGTATGTGATGGTCAGACAGTTATTTATGATACTGTAGTGCTTGTGTTGTTAAGAAGAACTATGGAATGTTCCTTCGGACATGGATGCACGTTTGAAGGAACAGGCATTGCGGTGACTACAGCCGTTGTGAAATATATACATGTATTCGCAGTTGGGAACCATTAGCTGTATAAGGAAATGACAACAGCGAAAATTTGTGCCGGGCTGGAACTCGATCCCGGATGAACCGCTGTACATTAGCGGTTGCCTTATCACTTTGGTTATCCATGCATGACTCACGGCAAGACCTAGACCTCCATAGGACGTGATTCCCGTGGCACAACCTGTACTCGTATACACATTATGTGCTTCCTGTATATTGGAGAACATTTTAATTGAAAGTCACTGCCTGGTACTACCTGATAAATACGATATTGCAATACCTGGGCTGCTAAGAAGAGACATGCATGCATATCCTTAGAACACCTCATTGTTCTTCTTAACAACACTGATGAGTCAAAACATAAGACTACCTACTTAAAAGCGTATTCGCCCACCTCTGGAACACAATTCAGCAGTGATTCTGCTTGCCAAGGATTCGACAAGTACTTGATAGATTTTCAGAGGTTTGTGGCACCACACGCCTCTGCAAAGGTCACACACTTACACTGCAGCACATGGGACAACGCTGGATGTTGGACTACGGGCGTGCGAATTGGACATTGTTCAAGGAAACGTTCGATAGCCGCATCCCACCCATACCCGAAATTAACGAAACAGCACAAATTGACGAGGCAGTAGAAACCCTCACTAACGCCCTCCAGGACGCAATGGCGGGCACCATACCTGATCGCACCTCACAACAACACAGTGCGGCCCTGCCCCAGAGCCGGTCGGTGTGGCCGAGCGGTTCTAGGCGCTACAGTCCGGAACCGCGCGACCGCTACGGTGGCAGGTTCGAATTTTGCCTCGGGAATGGATGTGTGTGATGTCCTTAGGTTAGTTAGGTTTAAGTAGTTGTAAGTTCTAGGGGACTGATGACCTCAGAAGTTAAGTCCCATAGTGCTCAGAGCCATTTTTGAACCCTGCCCCAGGAAATTCTGGGCCTAATCTCAACGAGGAACCGCCTCAGGAGACAATGGCAGCGCACCAGGGGTCAGTACTTCAAACGGCACATTAACAGGCTACAGGGCATCATACACGACAAAATACAAACACGTAGAACACAACAGTGGAACCAAAAACTAGAAGGTCTGGACACTGCGTGACCTGGCGTGTGGCAAATAGCCCGACGCTTCACCAGGGAGAAAATGTACACCCCAACGCTTCAAGGGCCTGACGGACCTGCACACTCAGCGGAAGAGAAAGCAGAACTAATGGCCCGCACACTCGCAGCGTCATTCACACCGAACCTGGCACCATCAGATCCAGTGTTCACACTTGCTACTGACCAGGAGGTTACACGCATTTTAGCCCAACCATCGCGCGGCGACATTCGACATGCTAGCACAGCTGAAGTCTCCTGGGCTATAATGCATTCCGCTGCTAGGAAAGCCCCTGGTCATGATGGCATTCAAAACCCTGTCCTGCAGGACTTCACGGATAAAGCCACTGAATACCTCACACACATAACGAATGCCATACTAAAACACCAACACTTCCCTGCCTTTTGGAAGACGGCCAAGGTCCTGATGTTCAGGAAGCCGGAGAAAGACCACAGCCTTCCACAATATTACCATCCCATCAGCCTTCTGAGCTCGCTCAGTAAAATCGTTGAGAAGGTGGTTCTCAAATGCATCACTAGGCACTGCATAACAAATGACATCCTGAGACCGGAGCAATTCGGCTTCAGGAATCACCACTCCACAACACAACAACTCTTACGGGTCGTTGAACATATAACACATGGCTTCAAAACAAACAAAGCAACAGGGGCGGTGTTCCTGGACATCGAAAAGGCTTTCGACCGTCTATGGCACAAAGGCCTCATTCGCAAACTCAGCGACGCGGGATGCCCCGACGGGCTGGTGCGTCTAATACACTCATACCTCATAGACAGGCGTCTCAACACTGACGTGCAGGGAAAACAATCAATACGACACGGCATATACGCGGGAGTACCCCAGGGAAGCATCCTAGGGCCCCTACTGTTTAACCTCTACATAAACGATCTCCCAACCACACACAACACAACGATGGCAATCTACTCGGATGACACAGCCATCCTCGCGCAAGATTGGTAACCATCAAACATTACGTCACGCTTACAGACTGCACTCAGAGTGGCTGAGCCTTGGTTGGAGAAATGGCGTGTTAGAGTAAACGTCGACAAGTGCGAAGCTGTTCTGTTCACTAGAAGACCGAAGCAACTGCGCAAAAACCGATACTGCAGACAAATAACTGTTCATGCACGCCCAATACGTTTCCGTGAGAGAGTCAAATACCTCGGTGTCTGGCTGGACCGGAAATTACTCCGGGGGGACCACATACAACACATGACCAACCGAGCAAGCGCGAGGCTCAAACAGCTCTACCCTATGCTCAACAGGCGTAGCACACTGAACAGAAGGGTGTCGAGGTCCATGTACACGACACTTATTCGACCCTTGATGACGTACGCAGCTCCTGTCTGGGGATATGTTGCACCCACACGCCTGCGCCGTCTGCAGCTCATACGAAACAACGTACTCAAAATCACAAGCAATGCTCCACGATACACACGCATCGCGGACCTTCACCGGGAATACCGACTTGAGACTCTCACGGAGGTAATCCACAAACTCACCACAAGACTGTACAGAAACTCCAGACACTCGCAGAACCCGTTTATTCTGAATCTGGGGAACTGCGACCACAACCATAGATGGAAACATAAAAGACCAAAAGACATACTTGTAATGACCTAACATCTATGTCCAAGCACACGCAAACACAACGGTACAGGTGAGCCCCTGTTAATCAGACGCCATTACTGGATATCCAGCTGGAACACACTGCCGAATAACTGGCACCACGCAGGGAAGCCGTACCGTACACTGCATGCAGACAAGCCCCCCACACCCCCCACACAGTGAGATGATCTATGGCCGATCTCCCACTACTATATAACGATCTTGATTGTTCCAGGAATGCAGCGGCTGCAGCAACTGGAATATATCGCCATCGCTTGCCACGGTAATGATGCATGATACACATACTAACAAATCCAACTTTGCATGAACTATTGCAGCTTGTAAGCACATTGTCGCAGAGGCTTTTTTCCCACGGCACGAGCCTTGGCACTTTTTTCCCTCTGCTTTTCAAATTGCTACCCTCATTCGCGTTTCGTCCACTATCTATCACCTGATGGACCGTGTTAATGCGTAGTCTTACCCAGACGCACGGATAACATCACAGCCCAGCATCCTGTGATCCACTTACTAGATAACTAACATGTTGACGGAAGTGACAGTAGAACTTTTGGTCTGGTTACCACGTTGGTGCGGGCGTGGAGGGGCCCCACCTCTCCGGCGGGTGGTTTGTGGTCGCGGAGTTAGCACCCGATAGTGTCCCAGTTGGTTTTCATCGGATTCAACTGAGCCAAATTTGATGGCCAAGACATCAACGTGAGTTGACTATCATGCTCCTCAAACCATTGCAGCACGAGTCTGGCCTTGTGAGACGGACAGTTATCCTGCGGAAAGGTGTCACCACTACTGGGGAAAATATCAAGCATAAGGTGTTACAAGGGGTCCCTACTAACATTCATGAAGTTCGCGGCTGTCATGATGCCTTCGATTACTGCTGCAGCTTCCATGGAAGCCCAGGTGAATTTCCCCCAGCATAATACGGCTCCCAATAGCTTGCATCCATGACGCGCTGCATGTTTCGGTCAGCCGTTCGCGTGGATGTCGGCGTATCTGGACACGACCATCGACATGAGTTAACAATAAACAGGATTAATCCGACCAGGTCACACGATTCCACTGATTCGCGAGCGAACCTCGATGTTCCCGTGCCCACTGTAATAATAATTGACGATTTTGTTCGGTCAACATGGGAACATGTAGGGGTCCTCTGCTGCGGAACACCATGTTCAACATTGTGTGCTCCAAAACACTTGTGCCTGTGCCAGCACTGTACTCTGTCAGATCTGCCACATATCGCCACCGATCCTGCTTTAGAGGGCGGGGAAGCCTCCGATCACTATCTCATATATGAAGTTTGGAAGGTAGGAGGCGAGATACTGGCAGAATTAAAGCTGTGAGGACGGGGCGTGAGTCGTGGTTGGGTAGCTCAGTTGGTAGAGCACTTGCCCGCAGAATGCAAAGGTCCCGAGTTCGAGTCTCGGTCCGGCTCACAGATTTCACCTGCCACAAAGTTACATATCAGCGCAAACTCGCTGCAGAGTGAAAATCTCATTCTACGTCCGGTATTGTCCGACCAGACCCGTTTCACTGGGGTCCGTCCGCCAGCCGGATCACCAATAGAGGTGCATGCTTGGTATTCAAATGGTTCAAATGGCTCTGAGCACTATGCGACTTAACTTCTGAGGTCATCAGTCGCCTAGAACTTAGAACTAATTAAACCTAACTAACATAAGAACATCACACACATCCATGCCCGAGGCAGGATCGAACCTGCAACCGTAGCGGTCGCTCGGCTCCAGACTGTAGCGTCTAGAACCGCACAGCCACTCCGGCCGGCGCTTGGTATTCATATACGTTTTCCTAACCGACCCTGACTTCGGCAATAGGTACTTACAGAGTGCTGAGACATTTGTCTCCATTGGCTGATTCAGTTCCCGCAGTCTGTTGGTGAAAACTGGGAGACATGAGGCAAAACATCGTGTGAGATCCTTAAACCCATCACAATTCGGTATTTTGCTAGTACTTATCAGGTTATTAAAATCTGAATCTAACAAATGCAGTCTAGACAATCATAACCAGTTTTAACACATTTGTTAGATGGCAAACGCATTACTTGTAATTAATTATATGAAGAATAAAACTGGAAACCACCATCTCGATTACTAAGGGACTCAGACAGTCGTATTTCCACTAATTCATTTATGATGGAGGTTCAAAAGTTTGACGTATGAGCCACAACCTTCATTTGGTTGTGTTTCATCAAATGACCAGGAGAAATACAATGTTCGGCTTTAGTTGACATATTCGCTTGAAGAAGGCATGCCGCCCATGCATTCCTGCAATATGCGCGTCGTCTGTCCGATTTAAGATATGTCGCATTACACGGACGTCAAACTCCTTATCGCCTACTCGTGGTTTCAGCATTCTTCAAACATTTTCCATAGATGATCACGGCAGTAGCACGAGACTTGCCGACCAGCTTCCGAGTTGCTTGCACCCAGGCACTGGGTCACAACAGTCTGGCTTTTGTCAAAGTCACTTAAGTCGACCAATTTCTGCATTTGTGCCACTTATCGTCGCTAGAATGATACCCCATTCGTCCTGCTCCCCTCACATACTTCTCTTACCGCGTCACGTACACTCATTGCCGCCAGGCAGCAGACAACCTCGCGGTGCGCAGTTGTCATGATGTTTTGGCTCATCAGTGGAGAATATCGTATTTATCTGCCTATACTAGGCAGAGACTTTCAATTAAAATGTTCTCCCATGTACGGGAATTACATAATGTGTTCGCGGGTATAGATCGTAACACAGGAAAGACGACATATGGAAGTTTGGGTCTAGCCCTGAGTCATTTACTGATAGTCAAAGTTGTTAAGGCGACCTCTCACGTAAAGCTGGGAATCAGGGTACTGGTCCCGCACAAATTTTCACTGTCGCGTCATTCCCATATACAGCTGATGAGTGTTTGTATTCGCAACTGCGTATACATTGCATGTGTGTTCAAATGGCTCTGAGCACTATGGGACTTAACTTCTGAGGTCATCAGTCCCCTAGAACTTAGAACTACTTAAACCTAACTAACCTAAGGACATCACACTCATCCATGCCCCAGACGGAATTCGAACCTGCGACCGTAGCGGTCGCGCGGTTCCAGACTGTAGCGCCTAGAACCGCTCGGCCATTTCAAGTAGGTCAGAGAGTTGTCTGATGCGTTCTATTTTGCATTGCTGTGGATCCAATGCGTGACATTGGTAAGATGTGGTAATGAACGTCATAACAACAAGAAGTACTGAAAGGGAAAGAGCAAGAGTTGTTCATGATTTCAGAAATAAGTTCATTTTGAGGTTGTGAGAACAATAAGCATATACTGCTCCTCTCTATTTGACTGCTCGGTAACATAAGATAATGTATATTTTTTATTAATGGCTTGATGTGTTACATGTAGCATTGTGGTTGCTAAGGTCTTCTTGTTCAATGTGTAGCAGACTGGCACTAACGGCTACAATTAATACGGGGCGGATCTCTCTCTGTATATGAACTGAATTTAACTCGTGATCGGATGTACTAAGATGGTACTTCGTTTACCAAATGGATGCACTTCTCATATCATTTTCAGACGTGTATTTAGGAATCGATCCTTGTATGGCTGAGTGCAGCAGGTGTTTGTACATTAATCAGTTGAAGTGTGTAAGGCTTTTCTAAATTTGGAAATAGAATAAAAATTTTAAAATTAGTCCAGATTTCATATCTTTATTTCAGATGCTCATCTTTCGTAGATTTTATTAACTGAAGCATCAATTTTATCAGATAGAAGAGAACAAGCGTGAGGCGTAACCCAATGCCTATGTGGAAGTACTTAAACTAAATAGACGAGTTCCGAAACGAAGTCAGTTTTTTCCACCAGAAACTATATTTGCACACAGAGAACAATTTTTAGGAGTAGTAAATTATTTTCAGGTCAGGTAACATAAGTTACTTCGACAGCTTCGAGACGACAGATATTTGTCATTTTATTAATTTCTTTTATGGTGTTGTGTCGTTGCGAGTTCATTTTGACGAAATATAGTAGAGTTATATATAGCAGAAACAAATACGGGATTTTGGCCTTGGGGAGGGGGACTGAGCTCATAGCAGTTATATATCACCATGCTCCCCACCCCCTTTTTCTAATCCATAGATGACACCCTTTAACATGCAGACATTTAGGATTGCTGTAATGGCAGAGCTATAGGCCGTTGAACTAGACTGAAAGTTTTCGTCATGTAAGTACGGTCATTTCTTTAAATACTCTCCAAGATCGGCCAGATCGTTTGTCATTGGCGGCGATGGAATGATGTTGCGTAGCTAGGCTCCAGTCATGTTCTACCCAAATTTCGAACTGACTGTTTTTCTCTATTTCCAGGAGGTCAGAAATATGCTGATTAAAGATAGTTGGATCAAAACAAGTTCGTCGTGCTTGAGCCTTACTTAGTTTGTATTGCTTGATGGTTTTGTTACTCAAGTGCACTGTGAAGCATCTGTTGCTTAAAAAATTGTTTATCATGTATGAAAGTTCCTTGCATGATCTTAATTTGAACGGTTCATATACAAGCCGTTCCCTCCAAACACTATAAATTTAAAGGCAATTTTGTAGTTATCAGGGAAAAATAAGAGTACAAGCAAAATATCTCTCAATATTTAGAAAATTACCTAACTCATAACCTTACATGTTAACAAAAATCCACAAAGCTAATGTCTGCGTTAGACCAATTTTCAGTGAATGTTGGTATCCATGAGAAATTCATTTCGATAACGATCATTTACAATTTAGCCACCTTATAGACGAACACACACACACACACACACACACACACACACACACACACACACACACACACGAACTCAGTACTACAAAAGACGTTGCCTGTAACAACGGACATACTCCCGAGTAAATTGCTGAGATGTCAGAGCAAACAATATCGTCAGCAAATCCACACAAACACCAAAAGCTGACATTAGTCAGGATAGTGTCGCTTATGATTTCCAACCATGTAGCACGGACGTTAATATTATTTGAAAAGGATTATACAAAAATTCATTTGGAAGCAATAATAATCCTGAAAAAAAAGTAATATATTAAGAGGGCAGTGCTGGAGGAACCTGCCATAAATCGGGATTGTTCAAAATGAAATGCAAAGTCTCGTTATAAATTTAACGTAGGTATTCTGAAACATCATTCAGGAAGCACACGAATCGTACCAGATTTAACACAACTTTTCCTTAGAAACACGTATAAGTGAGACGCCCCTCCGGCTCAACTTGGAAAAAATAAAAGTGTATATCCTGAATGTAACGGGGAAACAAAAGAACTGGAACGTAAGTCGATTTGAACCTGTTTACTGTAGTCATGATCTCCCTTTTCAGTTTTTATCTTCCACACTCCCCCTCAGTATCAAGTTGATGATTCTTTGATGACTCAGTACGTATCCTATACTCAGTACGTCTGTCAGCAGTGTTCTCTCGTTTTTCTTCACACAGTTGCTGCCTGTAGTGTTTATAGCACATTCATATTCTCAGTCGCAGACTTCTATCTGGTCTCTGTCTTTTCAGAACCTTCGTTTACGTATTTCCGTCCAGAGTCCTTCATGCCAAGACACCATCTATCTACATGTCTCTCAATGCGCGCAAACATATGTACACAAGCACACACACACACACACACACACACACACACACACACACACACACACACTGAAAACATCATTTGCTAACTGTGCAGACGAGTAAAAAGAACATCACAGATTGCACGAGGAAGATACTCTCTTTATGTTAAAGGCCAACAACAGGTAAAACGTGATAAAAAAAAAACCACCCTGTATGTCAGAAAGAGCGCGGTGCACTCTAATCTTGGACTGTTCACTGTACAATTTCAAGTCATCTATACTGTGTAATAACTACCTGCTCGTATAGCTTAACGCGCAGCATGCTAACCTGTGAGTCAGGAAGATGTGCCAGTCCCTGTGCTGAAGCGATACACAGAGAGTACAGAAACTCTCTTACAAGAAATGACAAATGAGTCATTCACTTCGGGCAAATTTCCAGATTATTTAAAACAGGTAAATTTTGTCCCTTTGTGAAAGAAACAAAAATGTAGAAGACGGTCAAAATTGTAGTCCTATTTCCCTGTTGTCATCATTGTGAAAAATAACACTACGAGGGTCATTCTGAAAGTAATTCCTCCTATTTCTTTGCGGTGATTCTGGATGTCCACGCCAAATGCCGTCGGTATAGTGCTAATGCTTGAACCTTCCTATTTCATTTGCACGTGGTTCCGTTGTTGTGCGGCAGTTGGCGTCAGCAGAGGAGTGTTCCAAAATGGAGTCTGATATGGACGTGCGCATAAAACAGCGATCTGTGACTGAATTCCTCTCTGCTGAAGAAATTGCGCCGATCGAAATCCATCGACGCTTGCTAAAGGTGTATGGAGACGATACAGTAGAAGTGAGCAATGGGAGGCGTTGAGTACGTAATTTTCAAGGTGGTGAGAAGCGTGTGCATGACAAGACACGGCCCGGTCGATCCTGCACAGCTGACATCTCTAGCAATGAAGAGCGGCTTCATCAACTCATCCGTGCTGATCGGCAGATAACAACCAGAGAATTGCGTACAAAGCTGAATGCCGGCTGTAATGCCTTGGAAACATCTTGGATATCGCAAAGTCTGTGCGAGATGGGTCCCGCGGATACTTACGGAAGAACAAAAAATTCATCGATTGGAAATTTGTCGGGATCTGCCGGACCAATATGAAGCCGAAGGTGACAATTTTCTGAATAGCATCGTCACCGGAGATGAGACGTGGTGGCACCAATACGAGCCGGAATCCACAAGACAGTCCATGGAATGGCAACAAGCGAATTCTCCGTCAAAGAAAAGATTCAAGACACAGCCGTCTGCATGCAAAGTGATGCGTACAATCTTCTGGGATAGCCAAGATGTGGTTCTTTTGGATGTCCTGGAGCCTGGAGAAACTGTCAATTCAGCGCGCTACAAGACGACACTGACTAAGCTGAAAGCCTGAATTTACAGGGTAAGGCCAGAGAGGAAGACCAACTTTCACCTGCAGCAGGATAAAGCCCCACACCAGTTTTGCGACCACGCAACTCATCGCAAGATTCAGCTCGACTGTCTTACCACATCCAATGTACAGTCCCGATTTAGCGCTTACACACTTCCATTGGATGCTGTTCTCAAAGCTGTAAGGAAGCGGTTAGCCTCAGTTGGCTCCGAGTTCACAAGCGCGGCATACGGGCTCTGGTTCATCGTTGGGAAAAATGCATAACGAATGGTGGTGACTATGTGCAAAAATGACAGTCTATTGATGAAATATTGCTCTATTTAACTGTGCTGTTGTGATTTCTGTATCTCCTGTAGTTCCATGATTAAAAATAGGCTTTAAGACTCTAGAATCATTAGAAGAAGCTAGAATAATTATGAACAAGAGATGTAGCTAATGACTGGTCCCGATCATACCTAGCACATAGAGTACAAAGTGCAGAAATAACAAAAACTTGAAAGAAACCTAAACGATGAAATCCTTATTAGAACCAAAATATGTTTAGATAGGAGTTCCTCAGCACGGAATATTGGAGATTAATACTGTTTCCCATATACATCAATGATGCTCCAATAGTGTTAGTCATGGCGAAGAAATCCTCTTAGCTGGTGACAGCAATATTGTAGTCACTGAGAAAGCAACAGGACTCTTTTCAGAACAAGCAAACGAATCTCTCGAAGCAATTTACAATTTGGCAATATGTAATAAAGTTACATAGGACGCAAAGAAAACAAATGCTATTAATTTTAGTCTGAAGAGGGAGAATGGCACGGGAAGCGAATAAGTGCTCCTCGAAAAACTATTAATAATATGACATTTTTTCCGCATTTTGACGATACTCATTATTTTTCAAAATCTTGTTATGGTTTCTGTGCTATTAGTTGCGATTTAAAATTGAAGTAAACTTTGAATAAAACAAGTTTTTGTCTCTTCAGGAAATTTCATTAACATGAAAGTACCAGGATTCTTAGAGTCTTCTGTCAGAGGAAAAGTTTAGGAACCCCTGAAGTACGAGGGTGGTTTGAAAAGTTCTCGGAATCACCACGAGAGGTCCGCGCTAACGCAACGAGTTGTTCACGTGATATTCACTGGACTCTTTACTGTAAACACATGTCACGTCAATGCTCTTGGAAGAGAGCTGTTTCGGTGACGTGGCTCTTTTGTTATTCCCGCGTAGTGATTTGCGAAGATGGAAAAAATCGAGATTCGAGTAGTGATTAAGTACTTCGTAAAGAAAGGTATGAAAGCAAAGGACATTCATGACGATTTCCAGAATACACTGGGGGACTCTGCTCCTTCATATTCAACTGTTGCCAAGTGGACAAATGAATTTAAATTTGGTTGGGAGACCTTAGATGATGACCCTTGCAGTGGACAGCCAAGATGTGTCACTACTCGAGAAATCATTGCAAAAGTGCACAAAATGGTCATGGATGATCGCCGATTGAAAGTGCGTGTAATTGCTCACTCGTGCCAGATATCGTCTGAAAGGGTATATTACATTTTAACTGAAGAATTAGAAATGAAAAAATTATCTACAAGATGGGTGCCGCGACTCTTGACGCTGGATCAAAAACATGTGCCGTCGCCATAGCAAATTTACACGAACTGAGGTATGAATTGTTGCCACACCCGTCTTATTCACGTGATATGGATCCGTCAGACTTCCATCTCTTCCCAAAACTGAAAACTTTTCTTGGTGGACGAAGATTCACTTCAGACGAAGAAATGATAGCCGGAGTTGAGAACTATTTTGCAGGCCTGGAAGAAACTCATTTTCGAGATGGGATGAAGGCACTGGAACATCGTTGGACCAAATGCATTACTCTACAAGGAGACTACATTGAAAAATAAAACAAAAAAACCTTTCAATGATGTAAGTACTTTTTTTCTATTTCGTTCCGAGAACTTTTCAAACCGCTCTCGTAAATGTACATGGTGCTTCTATAGACCGAGTAACAAACACAAATTTTTTGGAAACAAATATTGATTCTCAGTAGAAGTGCAGTGACCAGATAAAGATAACTGCAAACGAAATGTCATCAGTGTGCTGCGCCATTAGAGTCCTGTCATCAGACTGTAACAACAAGGGTCTTTTAGTTACATGCTACTGAAATGTACATTCTATTCGTACCTGTGGAATTTTTTTCTGGCGAACAAATGCAGAAAATTGGAACACTGTTTTAAAACTACAAAAATGCAGTAAGAATAATAACCAAAAATAGTAATCAGGCTCACTGTAAAGATCTGTTCCGAGGATTGGAGATTTTAATCACACATCAAAAATAGCTTTTATAATTACTGCACAAAGAGCTCTGCCTTTGGACATGGAACAAGATCTAGACTGACCTTACCAAGAAAGTATAAATATAAAACTCCAAACAGCATTTTCTGTTAAGGAATAAATCTGTCAAACAAATATCTCAAGGAGGTTGAAGAGACTACGAAAACAAACTTATTTAAAACGCGCTGTTTAAAAAAGTACCAGTTAGGCAATGCATTCTACACAGTGTAGAATTACTTCATAATATGGTGTATGGGTTTGGTAAAAAAGTAATACAACCAAATAATGATAAAACATATCGCTTTCATTTCACAATACACTTTCGAGCTATATACTTTTTTCTTGCGTAGAAGACCTTCCTCCAAAACTCCACAATAGATTACTAACAACTCATCCAGATTTTGGCCAATGGCCTTGCCGCAGTGTTAACAACAGTTCTCATCAGATCACCGAAGTTAAGCACTGTTGAGCTGGGCTAGCACTAGGATAGGTGACCATCCGGTCTACCGAGCGCTGTTGGCAAAGGGGGTGTACTTAGCCTTCGTGAAGCAAACTGAGGAGTACTTGAGTCAGAAGTAGTGTTCCAGTCTCGTAAACTGACATACGGCCAGGACAGTGGTGTGCTGACCACATGCCCCACCATATCCGCAACCAGTGATGAATGTGGGCTGATGGTGCCACGGCAGCCTGTCGGTACCATTGGGCCTTTACGGCCTGTTTGGGCGGAGTTAGTTCTTTTTATCCACTTTTTGAGCTCAACATCTGACTCATTATGGAAGGGTTATGACTCATTCTTTCCAGGCAAGCACGTGGGAAGTTGTATGAAAATGAAAATCAAACATTTTCATTATGGTCTTGCTGTCAGCTGATAGTGTATACAATGTTACATTATGATATAATGTGTGTACTGTGTGTGGCGACCAGTAAATAAACAAAGGCTAGCCTTTTAAGTTATTAAATGTCTTTTTTTTGTAAGAATGAGTAATCAAAACATTTTTGTACACTAGGAAAAAACCCAAACAAAGTTTCGCTGTTTTAAACAGACTGGTCATATATTTTGGGAGATGAAGGCCATGGACACCTACCTCTTCCATCCGTGGAAACTAGATCTGCAAGTATATATATATACACTACTGGCCATTAAAATTGCTACACCATGAAGATGTGCTATAGACGCGAAATTTAACCGACAGTAAGAAGATGCTGTGATATGCAAATGATTAGCTTTTCAGAGCATTCACACAAGGTTGGCGCCGGTGGCGACACCTACAACGTGCTGACATGAGGAAAGTTTCCAACCGATTTCTCATACACAAACAGCGGTTGACCGGCGTTGCCTGGTGAAACATTGTTGTGATGCCTCGTGTAAGGAGGAGAATGCGGACCATCACCGGATTGTCGCCTATCGCGATTGCGGTTTATCGTATCGCGACATTGCTGCTCGCGTTGGTTGAGATACAATGACTGTTAGCAGAATATGGAATCGGTGGGTTCAGGAGGGTAATACGAAACGCCGTGCTTGATCCCAACGGCCTCGTATCACAAGCAGTCGAGATGACAGGCATCTTATCCGCATGGCTGTAACGATCGTGCAGCCACGTCTCGATCCCTGAGTCAACAGATGGGGACGTTCGCAAGACAACAACCATCTGCACGAACAGTTCGACGACGTTTGCAGCAGCATGGACTATCAGCTCGGAGACCATGGCTGCGGTTACCCTTGACGCTGCATCACAGACAGGAGCGCCTGCGATGGTGTACTCAACGACGAACCTGGGTGCACGAATGGCAAAACGTCATTTTTTCGGATGAATCCAGGTTCTGTTTACAGCATCATGATGGTCGCATCCGTGTTTGGTGACATCACGATAAACGCACATTGGAAGCGTGTATTCGTCATCGTCATACTGGCGTACCGCCTGGCGTGATGGTATGGGGGACCATTGGTTACACGTCTCGGTCATCTCTTGTTTGCATTGATGGCACTCTGAACAGTGGACTTTACATTTCAGATGTGTTACGACCCGTGGCTCTACCCTTCATTCGATCCCTGCGAAATCCTACATTTCAGCAGGATAATGAACGACTGCATGTTGTAGGTCCTGTACGGGCCTTTCTGGATACAGAAAATGTTCGACTGCTGCCCTGGCCAGCACATTCTCCAGATCTCTAACCAACTGGAAACGTCTGGTGAATGGAGGTCGAGCAACTGGCTCATCACAATACGCCAGTCACTACTCTTGATGAACTGTGGTATCGTGTTGAAGCTGCATGGGCAGCTGTACCTGTACACGCCATTCAATCTCTGTTCGACTCAATGCCCAAGCCTATCAGGGCCGTTATTACGGCCAGAGGTGGTTGTACTGGGTACTGATTTCTCAGGATCTATGCACCCACACTGCGTGAATATGTAATCAAATGTCAGTTCTAGTATAATATATTTGTCCAATGAATACCCGTTTATCATCTGCATTTCTTCTTGGTGTAGCAATTTTAATGGCTATATATGTATTCCTTGATTTGGTTTTTCTTTGACTATGGTATCACAATACGTCCAGTACCCTTGTAAAAATGATCCACCGATGAGTGAAACTACCACTACTACTACATCGGCGTGCAAAACTTGAGGATGAAAGCAACTTTTGCATGATGTGCCACTGACAAGTAACATAACTCGATGAAACTTGGACCATACGTAGAAAGAACTGCACAATATAGTACAGAGGGCAACTCAAAGAAATACCAAATGATAAAACAGATACAACACTATTATTCAGAGACAATAATTACACTGAAGCCACCACAATTTGTGATGATCTCCTGGATATTAAAAAAGGCAGGACATACTTTTTAATATGGTGTGAGATCACCACTGATGGCAATGCATGCTCTGCTACGTGCTTCCATGCTGGCCAGAATACTGGTATGGAGTTCATGTAGTAGGGCTTTCCATTCCTCCACCAGTGTAGTTGACTACTACTGGATGGTCGTTGGTCCATGTGAATATAAGATTTAAGTATGGGAAGTAAGCATGCTAATCTATAGGCCAAATATCCTCTTGTTCCAAGAGTTCTTCCACATGCCCCGTTCGATGTGGTCGCAGATTTTCATTCATAAAAATTAAGTAACCGCCGAATGCAGCCCTGAAAAGACGCACATGGGGAAAGAGTACAGTGTCATTATAATGCTGACTGATGAGTGTAACGTTTTCAAAGATCTGGAGGTCAATACGCCCATGCAACGTTGTGCCGCACAACAGCATAGTACCTGGACTACCAAAATTACCATGTTCGACAATGCTGGATGTACCCTCATTTGGCGAGAGGTGGGAACGCGTAAGTCAGCCAGGAACACAGCTGAACGCGATCCTTCTGGTGGTCGACGTGTTATGGTGTGTGGAAGCTTAAAGGGGGCATGTAAGGGATTTTGGTCCAAAAAATCGATTTTTCAAAAATTATCATTTTCTTGATCTACGCAATTTAATCTATGTTGGGTGTGAATTTTATCGTGATAGCAGCTTTAGAAATGCCTTTAAATTGTTAAACTGTTTAAGTCTGCACTGGCGGCCACTCCCACCTTTTCCGACATTTGGGAAGATGCTTGCTTCAGCAGAAGTTTTGTCAGTGTGAAGGCTATTTGCTTTGGCTGCTGCAGTTGTGAGCATCCTCCAGATCTGAGGACCAGTATGGTGCTATAATACTAAATACCATGGCGATAGGGACTCCTCTTCATTCAAAGCCGTAACAGCTAAAAATCCGTACAATACAACAATAGAAAAGTTGGAACGTGTTGGCCACATCCAAAGGAGGCTAGGTGGTATGCTTTGTCGCTTGCTGAAAGAGAAGAAAGATGAAGTACTTGAGGATGGAAAACCACTAGGAGGAAAACGCAGGCTTACTCTGAAAGAAATTGATTCTCTTCAGTTATGGGAGACCTATCAGGAAAAACACACATAATTTAAAGGCAATGAAGCGTGCTGTGTGGGCAATTTTTTCCCACAAACTATCCAATGACTAAACACCAATGCACAATCTGTGTCCGAAAGACGATTGGTGTAAGTTCAACAACAGAAATGAGACGTATTCACATAAACACTCATTACTAGAACCTGTTAAGAATGCGATTAAGCCCACATTCAGGTTTCTTGCAAACTCTCATTTATTGAGGAAGTGTCTTCACGGAAAGACACAAAATGCAAACGAAAGCCTCAATAATTTAATTTGGATTAAATGCTCAAAAAGGACATTCTGTGGACTTGATGTACTCAAAATAGGTGTCTACGATGCAGTTTTATGTAACAACAACGGAAATAATGGCAGAACTGAAGTGCTAAAGGGAGTTGGTATAGATCCTGGTGTGTTTACAGCAAAAGCATTTTACACCATTGACGAGAGCAGGCTCAAGAAAGCTAACATATCAGTGTCTTACCTGCAAATACAGGCCAGGCAGATTCGAAGAGGAGAGAAGAGAAACCTGGACGATGAGGAGTATCAGTGTGGAGAATTTTAAAACTGAAGTAAGCGTATTACATGTAGAAGTATGAGAAGAAAATCATTGAACTTCATTTTCTCTGTTTTACATTTTTTGCGGTTTACATTTTTTCTCAAAACGTATATGCGCTAATGCTATGAAATTTTCAGGAACTGTTCGCATTGTGTTGCTGTCTCCCTGGAACTAAAAAAATACGAGATCCTGCAATTATATTCTGATTTTTAGATGATTGTATGTAGAAA